>NC_134578.1:118702064-119030617 GCF_050947875.1 Dermacentor variabilis | reverse complement strand
TCTCAAATTGAGCCTTTTTAAGAACTTTCCAAAGCGAAACAGATACTCGTGTTTCTTTTGTTCTGTAGGCGCATCAGACAGAGATGAAATAACATTTCGTAAGCACTTTTAAAAAAAATGTAATTTGTGATAGTTCGAACCTGGTCACTCATAAATGTTACAGGACGTGAAACGTCAAATACTATTGGAAGGCGATCACTGCTTATCTAAAATCAATAGTCGACCAAGATGTTACCGAGAGACTCGGGCCACAGAATGTAAGATCTAGTGAAGAGTAAGATCGGCCTCTCACAAACGTAACAGATCCGGAGTTTACACACGTTAGTCGATTGTCCAACGACCAGTTCCACAATCGGGTGCCGCACAAATCTGTTCTTAAACCCCAGGAGATATGGTGAGAATTGTAATCACCTGTGATTACAATGCCACGTCCACAAGCGTTAACAACACTATCCAGTGTGCTAGTGCCCTGGACGCCAGCTGGAAAATATGCGTTAACTACGGTAATGTGACAACATCCCGGGAGAACCAGCTCCATCGCTAGGATTTCACACTTCGGAGTCGAAAGTTGAAATGAAATTTTAGCCTCATTGCAAACTTTAGATGAGATAAATGTGATTAATCCGTCACCTCTTGTAGGACGGTCTAATCGAAATGATCTGTAGCATTTCATTTGAAAAGATATCTCAGGATTTAGCCACGTTTCTTGTAACATAATTAAATCAGGATTAAGTTGAGAAGTTAGACAAGTTAAATCTACTGAAGCAGAATATAAAGAGCGGCAGTTCCACTGAAGCACTTTTAGTGATTCTATTTTTTGGAAAGTGCCGCAGTCGAAACTGCCTCTTGTAGAATGTTTTCCTTTAGCACAATACTGCAATGACTTTTCTTAGCTTTTGAGTGAGGGCCGGGGGAGGAGTCTTCATTTATAGATGACATGGTTCTTTTATATGCTCGATCATTTTGTTCCACCTCTGTCATCTCCAAATCTGTATTAATCGTATTAGAAGTTGTAGGGCCCGCGGAAGAGGGAGTGGAAAGTTCAATATCATTATTGCAAGGATTGGCATCTGATCTTTTATGGTTAGTTAAGTGCTCGTGATAAACTGTTTGCTTTGTTACAGGAGCTGGGTAGGTAGTTTGCATCAAATGATATAAATGACTAGAAACGGCTTGTGAGATATATTTACCAAGGCTCATTGCCAACCTTGCTATAGCTTCTGTAACTGCCTTTTCCACAGCGGCCTCTATAGTTGCAGTAAGTGATAGGTCCGTGGTAAGATTTTGTCTGCCTATTATCCCCCCCCCCATAGCCAGATGCTTTCTTTCACAATGTTTATGGCCTCCATCCTGGCGCAGCGTCGTCGATCAATTATTTCAATCACCTGTAATCCTTGAGCCCTAGCAGAGCAGTTTAAATAATTGGCTGGATTATTTCCATCACAGAGGCAGAATCGCCCTTCTTGGGCACTACAGTCACTTTGAGCGTGTTCTTCCCCACATGCGCAACAACGTTGTCTTGATTTACACCCTGCCATACTATGGCCGTATCACCAGCAATTACGGCAATGAATCGGACACGACGCCAGGGGTTCAACTCTGAACACAAGGGGCCACACTTTTAGTTCTGATGGGCAGGAAGTTCCAGCAAAAGTTGCAATCACCGATTTTTTTTTTTTTGGGGGGGGGGGGCGATCCGCTTATTGTCTACCACTCGATTGCATCGGTAAACAGCAATTACTCCAGTCCCAGACAATCTCTCTAGTGTTTCAGCGTGAGAAAGTTCAGCATCGACACCTCTGACGATTCCCTTAGTGCAGGCGAGGTGAGCAGGGATGTAGGGACTCACCGGTAATGACGCGAATGATGAGCACTTAAGCAAATCCGCGACACCGGACTGGTCTGGCGATCGACACACGGTACCTCCGCGGCTGAATTGCCTCACTTCCGTGATGGTCTGGTATGAAGAGGTAGCAGCATGCAGAGATTTCTGGATCGCCTGGGGGTTGGTCAGACGTATAAAGCCTCTATTTGAAGGAACCAGGGCCACCGGGATGCTGCTCACACCACAGTAGATGAACAAATCTAGAGGTAATTCATCAGTTGGAATAGAGGCCGCCCATGGGGAAAAACCCCTGCCGGGGGAGTTTATGGACACCAGCCTAGGATGAAGCTGGCGTTCGAATCAGTGAGAGCTCAACAAATCAGATTAGTAAAGCCTAATATCACCCAAAACCTGGCCAAGTGAGAGAAGCCGCAGTGAACGCTGTCGCCCGGCGCCGAGGACCGCTAATGTCCCTATCTTCGTTGTCGTCTGCATAGAAGAATAGACGCGTCAATATAAACTCTTGCGATTTTTTTTCTTTCGTATTATTGCTCAATAACTTGTAAGCATATAAGTTCAACGTATCTTTGATTTTTTGTTCGTAAAACAGGAGTCTGGTTGTATGTCCGTGCGGTATTTCATATACAATACGAATAATTCTTTTTTGTAGGACCGATATCTGTTTCAAGTTTGTATAGGGTGTTGGTCGCCCACACTAATGGACCGTAATTTAAAAGAGAGCGCGCTACATTCCGTCATTTTCAATTAGGGGACCCAAATTGCAGAACACTGATCGTTGCCATATGGCTTTGTTGTACAGCTCTCTAAGTGTCCTCTGTAGACAGTCCTGATACATAAGCATTTGCTTAAATGAACTCTTCGTCGTTGAGCCCAGCATCAAGGGTTTCGCCTTTCACATTTTCAAGCAATCAAATGATCTAAGCAGTGACAGGAAAAAGTCTTAACAACATGCTAAACTTCATTATTTATATAATGCGCTCCGTCTTACATACTAAAAGCACCTGCGGCACTGTTTTCCTTCCTCTTTTCTCTTGCGCTACTTCCGTCGTTGGCCAAGTGTCTTTCTTTCTTGCACATGTCCATTCTTGGATATTTTTGAACGTCCAAGAATAACCATGCCATAGTGAACGCCATCCGCGCGCTTATATTACTAGTTTATCAACGACGGTACAGAGTCCGCGCAGCACTCTGTTCTCGCGCCTAGTGTTCGCGACTTAGTTGGCGTCGATGCGAGCGGCAACACGAAGGTCCATTCACTGCTTCTACTGCCGTGTCTCAACACTACAGCCTTTTTCAAACAAGTTTCCGCAGTCATCGAGTGAGAGGTGTTCATGTTTGCTTGTGCGCGCGTAACACCATGCTTGTTTAGTTAGTGTGCCTCAGTCTACGAGTTTTACAAGTTTGTACGGCCGATAAAACTACTATTCTTACTTCGTATAGCTGACCATTAATTTGCTGTTGCAATCGATGGTTCGCCTTTCGGGCGAAACTGTGACATTTCTCTTAGCATGCAAGAAGCCCGCAAATACACGAAAAATTGCCGCTCCACTGGCGGCTCGAGGCACTTTGCGTATATTGGCACGCTACCCTCATGCTTTGGAAGACCACCTTTATGTAGTATGGATTGAACAACCCAAAGCTCTATCGGGAATCTTTTGCGTTGTTCTACAGTTTTATTTTGGACAGTCGTCATCTAAGTGATAAATTTGAGAAGTTTATTAATTAATTAGCACCTATACAATTAGGCGGAATGCCCAAAATAATCTCCAAGCGACTGCAAGCAACGTTACCTGGGTTCTGCCCAGCTACGTGACGTTTGCTTATATTTAAATTTTTGTCTCAAGTTACGTTGAACACTCGGTATAAACAAGAATGAAGGGACTCAGAAAGAGTCAGCAATGTTTAGATAGGTGGGTCTACCTATCAAAATGTTTGCCAGCCATTCTTAGGCACTTTAGCATTATTTATCTAACTTGCATACCAAAATCTTCTACTGCGTCTTTCCGACCCCTACTTGGTTTAGGATTTGCATGAAGCGTTATATGAAATTGGATTAGAGATTAGGCTACCTTTAAGAGTACCGCGAATATTTGCTGGTGTCTGCTACAGCTAGGCTCTGAAGTCTAAATGGCTGCCGACTGAAACGCGGCGAAAAAATATCCACAACGTGTAGTTTAGAGATTGAACCACCGCTTCTTTAGCACGATAGCATGACCCCTCCTGAACTCAATGGCTGGGAGTCGCCTAATACGACTTTTCATTTTTTTTTCACTGGTTTTGTCGACAGCACCTTCTCCCATACGCAGCAATACTATAGCGTCTGCGCTTCATAGAGAACCAATCTCAGCAAAAATCTTGGCGCATAGTCATGCCGTGCATCTACGTTTCAAGTGTAGTTTTTTCCCCAAACTATTAAAGAGTGGAACGCCCTTCCCTACACTGTTGTCACCGTCTCTATTGAAATATTTTCTGCTGCGCTCTGGCAGCATTTACGCATAAGTACAACATGACTTCAGTTGTTTTCATCGCGTGTGCCGCTGTAACGTGCAGTTTCCACCGTAATCTGTGTTCCCTGCTCTAACCATGCCAAACATTATTTTTATGCCGTGCTTGTAACTTCTTGCGTTTACTCATGCATAACACCCCCAACAACAATGCCTCAGGGGGAATCTAGCTTTGTAAATAAAAAATAGATAAATAAATATCATCATCCACATCGTCATCATCAACAGCCTGGTTACGCCCACTGCAAGGCAAAGGCCTCCCCCATGCTTCTCCAACTACCCCGGACATGTACTAATTGTGGCCATGTCGTCCCTGCAAACTTCTTAATCTCATCCACCCACCTAACTTTCTGCCGCCAGCTGCTATGCTTCCCTTCCCTTGGAATCCAGTCCGTAACCCTTAATGACCATCGGTTATCTTGCCTCCTCATTACATGTCCTGCCCATGCCCGTTTCTTTTTCTTAATTTCAACTAAAACATCATTAACTCGCGCTTCTTCCCTAAACGAATCTGCTCTTTTCTTATCCCTTAAAGTTAGACCCATCATTCTTTCCATAGCTCGTTGCGTTGTCCTCAATTTAAGTAGAACCCTTTTCGTAAGCTTCCAGATTTCTGCCCCGTACGTGAGTACAGGTAAGACACAGCTCTTATAAACTTTTCTCTTGAGGGATTATGGCAACCTGCTGTTCATCATCTGAGAATGCCTGCCAAACGCACCCCGGCCCATTCTTATTCTTCTGATTATTTCATTCGCATGATCCGGATCCCCAGTCACTACCTGTTCTAAGTAGATGTATTCCCCTACCACTTCCAGTGCCTGGCTACCTTTCGTAAACTGCTGTTCTCTTCGGAGACTGTTACACGTTACTTTAGTTTTCTGCAGATTAATTTTTAGAGCCACCCTTCTGCTCTGCCTCTCCAGGTCAGTGAGCATGCATTGCAGTTGGTCCCCTGAGTTACTAAGCAAGGCAATATCATCAGCGAATCGCAAGTTTCTAAGGTATTCTCCATTAACTCTTATCCACAATTCTTCCCAATCCAGTTCTCTGAATACCTCCTGTGAGCATGCCGTGAATAGCATTGGAGAGATCGTATCTCCTTGCCTGACGCCTTTCCTTATTGTGATTTTGTTGCCTTCTTTATGGAAGAGTATGGTGGCTGTGGAGCCGCTATATATATCTTTCAGTACTTTTACATACGGCTCCTCCACACCCTGATTCCGTAATGCCTCGATGACTGCTGAGGTTTCGACTAAATCAAACGCTTTCTCGTAATCAATGAAAGGTATATATAAGTGTTGGTTATACTCCGCACACTTCTCTACCACCTGATTGATAGTGTGAATACGGTCTATTTTTGAGTACCCATTATAGAATCCTGCCTGGTCCTTTGGTTGACTGAAGTCTAAGGTGTTCCTGATTCTATTTGCAATTACCTTAGTAAATACTTTGTAGGCAACGGAGAGTAAGCTGATATTTCTATAATTTTTGAAGTCTTTGGCGTCCCCTTTCTTATAGATTAGGATTATGTTAGCCTTCTTAAAAGATTCCGGTGCGCTCGAAGTCATGAGGTATTGTGTATGCAGGGTGGCCAGTTTTTCTAGAACAATCTGGCCACCATCCTTCAACAAATCTGCTGTTACCTGATCCTCCCCAGCTACCTTCCCCCTTTGCACAGCTCCCAAGGCTTTCTTTACTTCCTCCGGCGTTAATTGTGGGATTTCAAATTCCTCTAGGCTGTTCTCTCTTCCATTATCGCCGTGGGTGCCACTGGTACTGTATAAATCTCTATAGAACTCCTGAGCCACTTGAATGATCTCATTCAAATTAGTAATGATATTGTCGGCTTTTGTCTTTTAACGCATACATCTGATTCTTGCCTATTTTTATCTTCTTCTTCACTGCTTTTAGCCTTCCTTCGTTCCTGAGAGCATGTTCAATTCTATCCATATTATACGTCCTTATGCCAGCTGTCTTGCGCTTGTTCAGTAACTTGGATAGTTCTGCCAGTTCTATTCTAGCTGTAGGGTTAGATGCTTTCATACATTGGCGTTTCTTGATCAGATCTTTCGTCTCCTGCGATAACTTACTGGCATTCTGTCTAACGGAGTTACCACAGACTTCTATTGCACATTCCTTAACGATGCCCATAAGATTGTCGTTCATATGTTCAAAACTATGGTCCTCTTTCAGACGTAAGGCCGAATACCTGTTCTGTAGTTTGATCCGGAATTCCTCTATTTTCCACCTTACCGCTAACTCGTTGATCGGTTTCTTATGTACCAGTTTCTTCCGTTCCCTCCTCAAGTCTAGGCTAGTTCGAGCTCTTGCCATCCTATGGTCACTGCAGCGCACCTTGCCGAGCACGTCCACACCTTGTATGATGTCAAGGTTAGCGCAGAGTATCATCATCATCATCATCAGCCTAGTTACGCCCACTGCAGGGCAAAGGTCTCTCCCATACTTCTCCAACTACCCCGGTCATGTACTAATTGTGGCCATGTTGTCCCTGCAAACGTCCTAATGTCATCCGCCCACCTAACTTTCTGCCGCCCCCTGCTACGCTTCCCTTCCCTTGGAATCCAGTCCGTAACCCTTAATGACCATCGGTTATCTTCCCTCCTCATTACAAGTCCGGCCCATGCCCATTTCTTTTTCTTTATTTCAACTAAGATGTCATTTACCCGCGTTCGTTGCCTCACCCAATCTGCTCTTTTCTTATCCCTTAACGTTACGCCCATCATTCTTCTTTCCATAGCTCGTTGCGTCGTCCTCAATTTCAGCAGAACCCTTTTCGTAAGCCTCCAGGTTTCTGCCCCATATGTTAGTACTGGTAACACACAGCTGTTATACACTTTCCTTTTGAGGGATAGTGGCAACCTGCTGTTCATGATTTGAGAATGCCTGCCAAACGCACCCCAGCCCATTCTTATTTTTCTGGTTATTTCAGTCTCATGATCCGGATCCGTGGTCACTACCTGCCCAAAGTAGATGTATTCCCTTACCACTTCCAGTGCCTCGCTACCTATCGTAAACTGCTGTTCTCTTCCGAGACTGTTAAACATTACTTTAGTTTTCTGCAGATTAATTTTCAGACCCACCCTTCTGCTTTGACTCTCTAGGTCAGTGAGCATGTATTGCAGTTGGTATCCTGAGTTACTAAGCAAGGCAATATCATCAGCGAATCGCAAGTTGCCAAGGTGTTCTCCATCAACTTTTATCCCCAATTCTTCCCACTCCAGGTCTCTGAATACCTCCTGTAAACATGCTGTGGAGAGATCGTATCTGCCTGTCTGACGCCTTTCTTTATTGGGATTTTGTTGCTTTCTTTGTGGAGGACTACGGTGGCTGTGGAGCCGCTATAGATATCTTCCAGTATTTTTACATATGGCTCATCTACACCTTGATTCCGTAATGCCTCCATGACTGCTGCGGTTTCGACTGAATCAAACGCTTTCTCGTAATCAATGAAAGCTATATATAAGGGTTGGTTATATTCTGCACATTTCCCTATCACTTGATTGATAGTGTGAATATGGTCTGTTGTTGAGTAGCCTTTACGGAATCCTGCCTGGTCCTTTGGTTGACAGAAGTCTAAGGTGTTCCTGATTCTATTTGCGATTCCTTAGTAAATACTTTGTGGACAACGGACAGTAAGCTGATCGGTCTATAATTTTTCAAGTCCTTGGCGTCCCCTTTCTTATGGATTAGGATATGTTAGCGTTCTTCCAAGATTCCAGTACGCTCGAGGTTATGAGGCATTGCGTATACAGGGTGGCCAGTTTCTCTAGAACAATCTGACCACCATCCTTCAACAAATCTGCTGTTACCTGATCCTCCCCAGCTGCCTTCCCCCTTTGCATAGCTCCTGAGGCTTTCTTTACTTCTTCTGGCGTTACCTGTGGGATTTCGAATTCCGCTAGGCTATTCTCTCCTCCACTCTCGTCGTGGGTGCCGCTGGTACTGTATAAATCTCTATAGAGCTCCTCAGCCACTTGAACTATCTCATCCATATTAGTAACGATATTGCCGGCTTTTTCTCTTAACGCACACATCTGATTCTTGCCTATTCCTAGTTTCTTCTTCACTGTTTTTAGGCTTCCTCCGTTCCTGAGAACCTGTTCAATTCTATCCATATTATAGTTCCTGATGTGCGGCGTCTTACGCTTGTTGATTAGCTTAGAAAGTTCTGCCAGTTGTATTCTTGCTGTAGAGTTAGAGGCTTTCATACATTGGCGTTTCTTGATCAGATCTTTCGTCTCCTGCGATAGCTTACTGGTTTCCTGTCCAACGGCGTTACCACCTACTTCTATTGCGCACTCCTTAATGATGCCCATGAGATTGTCGTTCATTGCTTCAACACTAAGGTCCTCTTCCTGAGTTAAAGCCGAATACCTGTTCTGTAGCTTGATCCGGAATTCCTCTAGTTTCCCTCTTACCGCTTACTCATTGATTGGCTTCTTGTGCACCAGTTTCTTCCGTTCCCTCCTCAAGTCTAAGCTAATTCGAGTTCTTACTATCCTATGATCACTGCAGCGTACCTTGCCGAGCACGTCTACATCTTGTATGATGCCAGGGTTTGCGCAGAGTATGAAGTCGATTTCATTTCTAGTCTCACCATTCGGGCTCCTCCACGTCCACTTTCGGCTAACCCGCTTGCGGAAAAAGGTATTCATTATCCGTATATTGTCCTGCTCTGCAAACTCCACTAATAACTCTGCTCTGCTATTCCTAGAGCCTATGCCTTATTCCCCCACTGACTTGTCACCAGCCTGCTTCTTGCCTACCCTGGCATTGAAGTCGCCCATCAGTATAGTGTATTTTGTTTTGACTTTACCCATCGCCGATTCCACGTCTTCATAAAAGCTTTCGACTTCCTGGTAATCATGACTGCATGTAGGGGTATAGACTTGTACCACCTTCAATTTGTACCTCTTATTAAGTTTCACAACAAGACCTGCCACCCTCTCGTTAATGCTATAGAATTCCTGTATGTTACCAGCTATATTCTTATTAATCAGCAATCCGACTCCCAGTTCTCGCCTCTCCGCTAAGCCCCGGTAGCACAGTACGTGCCCGCTTTTTAGCACTGTATATGCTTCTTTTGTCCTCCTAACCTCACTGAGCCCTATTATATCCCATTTACTACCCTCTAATTCCTCCAATAACACTGCTCGACTCGCCTCACTAGATAACGCTCTAACATTAAACGTTGCCAGGTTCAGATTCCAATGGCGGCCTGTCCGGAGCCAGGTATTCTTAGCACCCTCTGCAGCGTCACAGATCTGACCGCCGCCGTGGTGAGTTGCTTCGCGGCTGCTGGGGACTGAGGGCCGGGGTTTGATTGTTGTATTCATATAGGAGGTTGTGGCCAAGTACTGCACCAGGGTGGCGAATCCTGCTCTGGTGAGAGAGTGCGTTACCGGTTCTGGTCACCGGCATCAGGCCGCACTCCAGGCCTGTTTGTGCAATGTTCTCAACACACGGTTTTTTTTTTATTTTCCGGTGGAGAATTGCGCGGCACCGGGATTTGAACCACGGTCCTCTTGCACGGGAGGTGGATACTCAACCGTCCCCGCAGGAGTTAAATTAAAAATTAAATTATGGGGTTTTACGTGACAAATCCACTTTCTGATTATGAGGCACGCCGTAGTGGAGGACTCCAGAAATTTCGACCACCTGGGGTTCTTTAACGTGCACCTAATTCTAAGTACACGGGTGTTTTCGCATTTCGCCCCCATCGAAATGCGGCCGCCGTGGCCGGGATTCGATCCCGCGACCTCGTGCTCAGCAGTCTAACACCATAGCCACTGAGCAACCACGGCGGATCCCGCAGGAGTTGTGCGTCTCATTTCACCTACAGTGGTGCCCTATTTGATCTGTCAAGGTGGACCAATCTGAGCTCGGTTATACCGCACGGATGGCACTCGGCTAGAGAACCTGGTATTTATGACCTGCACATGTGTGGCCATATATAATTGACCATATATATCTTTCTTTTTTTGAAGAAGGGTTCCCGTAAAGTGATAAAATAAAGGAAAAGACATTAAAAAGAAAAAAAAAGAAAAATATTGGGGGGAAAAGGAACATAAGAGGTGATTTGAACTCGTGACCCTTGGATGTTGCCCGGAAAGATAGCTCAGTCAGTTGGTTCGTCAGGCCCCAGGTTACTTTCAAGCGCCATAGCTCCTGCTCCGAGCCTCATATTTACGTGGAAAGGGACCGATGTGGTTGGAAGGCATACTGTCTTGGAAAAATGGCCGCCCGAGGAGAAGAGCGAACCTGAGCGGCTTTAGAGACTAGGAAAACTGCCTTAAAATATTGTCACAGTCGGTAATGTGGAAAGAAGACGACGCTGATGGTGGTCTTGGAGACGACGAAGAAGTGTTTTAGCAAGATCGATGCTCTACGCTTGTTGGCTCAGCCATTAAAAGCTACCTGTAAATAGACGAACGCTTCTTCCTTCCCGTAACATCATTGGTGGACGTGCGGGGTAATTGAGCAAGACGGAGCTCCGCAGCGGACGTAACCTGGCCGCCATGTCTTCCGAAGGAGACAGTTCAACCGCGGCCCCGTCGTCGCCCCCGACAGTCATCCTGGCCCAGCCTCGCGACCCTGGCATGTTTTCCGGGATTGACAACATTGACGTCGATGACTGGTTACAGAATTATGAACGGGTCAGCGCATACAACAGGTGGGATAACACGCTTATGCTGGCTAATGTAATATTCTACCTCAAGAAAACAGCACGGGTCTGGTTCGAAACACATGAAGAAGAGATTACGAGTTGGGACCAGTGCAAACAGAAGCTTAGGGATTTGTTCGGCAAACCCGTCGGCCGCCAACGTGCTGCAAAGAAGGACCTTGGGACCCGTGTACAGACGTCCACTGAATCGTACGTGGCCTATATCCAGGACGTCCTCGCTCTTTGCCGCAAAGTAGACAACAATATGGCAGAGGCAGACAAGGTCAGCCACGTCTTAAAGGGCATCGCGGACGACGCGTTTAACCTGCTTGTTTATAAGAACATCACAACGGTCAATGAGATCATTAACGAATGTCGCCGCTTTGAAGACGCGAAGAGTCGCCGCATAGTTCAACAGTTTACGCGCCTACCTAATACCGCAGCTTCGTCGACGTGCGAAGACATTTGTCCACCGCGTGAGCCCACCTCCTCCGAGAACGTCGTCCGTATCGTTCGGCGAGAAATCGAAGCAGCGTCTCCTGCCACGCCTGTGACGCAGTGCTTTGACGATTCCCGGCCGCTTGTGTCACTCATTCAGTCGGTCATTCGCCAAGAACTTGCGAATGTAGGTCTTCCATCCATCTGCTCCGCCAGCCGTCCTGACTTTGCTTCGTCTGCTGCCTCTGCCCCTGTTCACCGGAGCCAATACGGTCCGTATCCGAGCTATCGCAACCCGGCCGAATGGCGCACCCATGACGATAGACCCATCTGTTTTTACTGTGGACGTGTGGGCCACATCTCTCGCCACTGTCGAAGTTCCTGGCCAGCCCACTCACGACCAAGCTTTCCCGCCTACCGCCGCTCCCCACTGAATCCTCGCCCGCCATCACTCTCCACCGAGGTTGAAGACGCACCTGACAACGCTCGAGCCACCGCGACCAGCCGATCGCCATCACCACATAGTCGCCGCTCCCGTTCGCCCCAGCTGCGTCGCTCTCCATCCCCAGCTTACCGTCGCCGCTCTCCGACGGGAAACTAACTGGGGCAGCTCCTGGAGGTGACGCTGCTCTAGAAAACCGGCCTGAAATTCCTCTGCTGACCCTGCCTACTAATCGGAACCTTCTGGACGTGGACGTGGATGGATTGCCCGTTACAGCACTCATCGACACTGGAGCCCAAATTTCCATCATGAGTGCGGAGCTTCGAACGCGCTTGAAAAAGGTACTTACCCCTGCTCCGACTCGACTGCTCCAGGTCGCCGATGGTGGAACTCCGGCTGTGCTTGGAATGTGTACTGCTCGTGTCAGTGTCGCCGGTCGCCACACGTCCGTTTTGTTTAGTGTGCTTGAACGTTGCCCTCACAATGTGATCCTCGGACTCGACTTTTTGTCCGCCCATTCTGCTCTGATTGACTGTTCCGCCGGTGTCGTACAACTTGACTTACCCCTACCTGTTCCCATTGACCTTCCTGCTCAAGCTCCAGCTCAGCTTTGTTCCGCGGATTTTATACGCCTGCCATCTCTTGCAGCAACCTTCATCCCTGTTTTAGCCAGCCCACCTGTACCTGATGGAGACTATGTCCTCACTCCCGCGACGTCCGTCCTGCTTTCTCACAATGTCTCCTTCCCACACACCATCGTTTCTGTTGCGGACAATCAGACATGTCTTCCGATCCTAAATTTCGGACAGTGCCCGCAAGTAGTTCCTCGAGGCATGTCTCTTGCCACGTTGTCACCAACGCACGAGTGCCACATTTCTGCTCTATCTGTTGCGCCGTATTCGACCACTGCTCATTCTGCGCCTTCTGCATCAGCCCCGACCGATGACTTTACAAAGATGATTGCACCGGACCTCTCCACCCAACAAGCCGCACAGCTCCGTGGCCTCCTCCAGTCCTACTCCGACATTTTCGATCTGAACGATCGCCCTTTGCGTCAAACTACGGTCGTGAAGCATCGGATAAATACCGGCGATGCAGCACCTGTTCGCAGACGCCCATACCGGGTGTCGCCCTCTGAACGACAAGTTATCCAGAGCGAGGTTGACAAGATGCTTGCCAAAGGGATTATTGAACACTCTTCCAGTCCGTGGGCGTCCCCTGTTGTTCTCGTCAAAAAGAAGGATAACAGCTGGCGATTCTGCGTTGACTATCGTCATCTAAACACGATCACCAAGAAAGATGTGTATCCACTTCCCCGCATTGACGATGCTCTGGATTGTCTCCACGGTGCCACTTATTTTTCATCTATAGACCTTCGCTCTGGATATTGGCAAATTGCCGTGGATGACATGGACCGTGAAAAGACCGCATTCGTCACACCAGACGGCCTATATCAGTTCCGAGTAATGCCATTTGGCTTGTGCAATGCCCCGGCGACCTTTGAACGGATGATGGACATGCTCTTGCGTGGTTTGAAATGGTCCATCTGTTTGTGCTACTTGGATGACGTCATCGTCTTCTCTTCAACTTTTGCGACACATCTTGAAAGACTTTCATCTGTTCTTTCTGTTTTTCGCACCGCTGGCTTACAGCTCAACTCGTCCAAGTGCCACTTCGGTCACCGCCAAATAACTATGCTCGGACACCTTGTCGATTCGTCAGGCATTCGCCCCGACCCCGCTAAAGTTCATGCTGTGCAGAATTTCCCTGTACCAACTTGTGCCAAAGATGTTCGCAGCTTTATGGGCCTTTGCTCTTACTTCCGCAGTTTTGTGGAAAATTTCGCCCATGTTGCCCGTCCCCTGACTGACCTCCTGAGGAAAGACGTTCCTTTCTATTGGGGCTCTGAACAAGCGTCTGCTTTCTCGCAGCTCATCACGCTGCTTACTACACCTCCTGTTCTCGCCCATTTTGACCCCTCCGCTCCGACAGAAATCCGCACTGACGCCAGTGGCTACGGAATCGGTGCAGTTTTAGCTCAACGCCAATGTGGGCACGACCGCGTTATCGCCTACGCCAGTCGCCTCCTCTCTCCCGCCGAGCGCAATTACTCGATTACTGAGCGCGAGTGCCTCGCCCTCATTTGGGCGGTGGGCAAGTTCCGACCCTACATATATGGACGACCATTTACAGTTACAACCGACCACCACGCCCTTTGTTGGCTTTCCTCCCTCAAGGATCCCACCGGCCGCCTCGGTCGCTGGGCCCTACGGCTGCAAGAATACACCTACACTGTGGTCTACAAGTCGGGTCGTCTACATCAGGACGCCGACTGCCTGTCTCGTCATCCCGTCGATGTACCGGACGGTTTAGTGGATGTCGCACCGATCTGCGTTCTTTCCCTCTCAGCCTTGCAAGACATTGGCGCTGAACAACGACGCGACGAGTCGTTACGCCCCATTATCGAACGCCTGCTCTCTGCTCCGTCTGACCCATCCCTTCACATGTTCGTACTACAAAATGGCATCCTGTATCGCCGCAACATGCACCCCGATGGGCCCGAGCTCCTAACCGTCATTCCGTCTCATCTGCAAACGATTGTACTGCAGCAACTGCACGACGTTCCCACCGCTGGACACCTTGGCGTCACGCGGACCTATGACCGAATTCGGCGACGGTTTTTCTGGCCGCGTCTCAACCGCTCCGTCCGGCGCTATGTTGCCGCGTGTGAGTCGTGTCAACGCCGAAAAAGACCAGCTGTGCCTCCTGCCGGACTGCTGCAGCCTTTGGATATACCGGCCGACCCTTTTTTTCGCGTTGGCCTTGATCTCCTTGGACCATTCCCTATATCCGAGGACGGAAATAGGTGGATTGCCGTCGCTACGGACTATACAACTCGCTATGCCATTACTAGAGCCCTACCGACCAGCTGCGCTACAGACGTCGCTGATTTCTTGCTTCACGACGTTATCTTGCACCACGGTGCACCTCGTCAACTTCTCACCGATCGTGGCAGATACTTTCTTGCCAAAGTCATAGACGACCTACTTCGATCATGTGCTACTAAACATAAACTTACTACCGCTTACCATCCTCAAACTAACGGTCTTACCGAACGCCTGAACCGCACATTAACGGACATGCTCGCAATGTATGTTTCCACCGATCACCGCGACTGGGACATTGCTCTACCATTTGTCACGTTCGCCTACAATTCCTCGCGCCACGACACAGCTGGCTATTCACCCTTCTATCTCCTCTTCGGCCGTGAGCCGACTTTGCCTTTCGAGACACTCCTCTCGACCACGCTCGACTCGCCGACAGAGTACACTCGGGATGTAATAGCCACAGCGACCCAAGCACGCGAGATTGCCCGCATTCGTCTGTCTGCTTCCCAGACACGCCAGAAGTACCGTTACGACAAGCGCCATCACGACGTGACCTATGAACCAGGCGCTCTTGTGCTAGTATGGTATCCAGCTCGGCATGTTGGTCTTTCCGAGAAATTACTCTCGCGATACTATGGCCCTTACCGCATCCTTCGCCAGGTGACCCCTGTCACATATGAAGTGTCTCCGCTGAATGCCACGGTGCCTTCACCCCTCTCTGACATCATCCACGTCAGCCGTCTCAAACCTTACCTTTCTTCGACCGATGAGCCGCACCAATCAGGTGCTTTTTCCGACGGGGGTGATGTCACAGTCGGTAATGTGGAAAGAAGACGACGCTGATGGTGGTCTTGGAGACGACGAAGAAGTGTTTTAGCAAGATCGATGCTCTACGCTTGTTGGCTCAGCCATTAAAAGCTACCTGTAAATAGACGAACGCTTCTTCCTTCCCGTAACAATATTTACACTTGAGGGAAAACTTCGTTAACAAACTATAACACGGCAATCAGCACTCGAATACGACGAGAGAAATTATTGAGACGTGGAAAACTCCCTTGAAATAAATATGGTTTGCGAGACAAATGCTTGTAAGTATTGAACCTCTTAAAAGATGAGGGGGAATAAGCGCTCACCGAGAAAGCATCGTCTGCGCGAGGCCACCACCAGGCACCTTAATGAGACGGGGAGGACTCTGCTGCCGGAACAAAGCCTCCCTTCTCCACCGGCCAAGAGGGGAAAACGCGCTTTCCGATCGCTCAAGGTTGCGCGGACCTAGTATAACTCTAGCGTCTAGGAAAAGCTTAAACAGGTGCGAGGGCGGCACGCATAGCGTGGGAAGCTAGCCGCCAGAATAACTATCTCAGGGTATAAAGTATATTTAATTTCATGTTTATTCCATAAATAAATAATAGACCCGTGAATTGCGGCACTGAATATTCACAACCTTTTCAGCAACGTGTTCGTGCATTACTACACAGCCCTTCTCTCCAGCGTGCACATTGCGCAAGCCTAGACGCAACTCTAGCGTCTAGGAAAAGCTTAAACAGGTGCGAGGGCGGCACGCATAGCGTGGGAAGCTAGCCGCCAGAATACCTATCTCAGGTACTGCTGCTGACGAGGGCGCAATACCTTCGTGTAATTATAATAACCCTAATAGGACTATTTTCGAAGAAAAAAAGGAAACGGCCCTGAGGGCTATACTACGAGAGCTATGGCTGATAATTTTCTATATATATATATATATATATATATATATATATATATATATATATATATATATATATATATATATATATATATTCATCTCATCTATGGGATCGCATGCGCGCGCTGTTGCTTTGTCTCTACGTGTAGTAGTTAAGAGAGCCAGTTTAAGGGCGGAGAAGGGGGAAGGAAAGGAAAGTCTCTGAAGCAAAATTGCAGCGCCGTGGTTTTAAAGCGCACCCGGGGTAGAGAAACGGAACGCGATATAAGCGTGCGTGGCCATGATACGCACACGACAAACTGCCTTAACATATTTAGACTTGAGGGAAAGCTTCCTTAACAACGATAGCACAGGAATCAGCACTCGAATATAATTATAACCCTAATAATAATTGTAAATATTCATCTCATCTATGGGATCTAATGCGCGCGCTGTTGCTTTGGCTCTGCGTGTAGTAGTTAAGAGGGCCAGTTTAAAGGCGGAGAAGAAGGAAGGAAAGGAAAGCAAAATTGCAGCGCCGTGGTTTTAAAACGCACCCGTGGTAGAGAAACGAAAGGTGATATAAGCGTGCGTGGCCATGATACGCACAGGACAAACTGCCTTAAAATAATTAGACTTGAGGGAAAGCTTCGTTAACAGACGATAGCACAGCAATCAGCACTCGAATATAATTATAACCCGAATAATAACTGTAAATATTCATCTCATCTATGGGATCTAATGCGCGCGCTGTTGCTTCTCTCTACGTGTAGTAGTCAAGAGAGCCAGTTTAAGGGCTGAGAAGAAGGAAGGAAAGGAAAGTCTCTGAAGCATAATTGCAGCGCCGTGGTTTTAAAGCGCAACCGTGGCAGAGAAACGGAAGGCGATATAAGCGTGCGTGGCCATGATACGCACACGACAAACTGCCTTAGAATATTTAGACGAGGGAAAACTTCGTCAACAAACTATAACACGGCAATCAGCACTCGAATACGACGAGAGAAATTATTGAGACGTGGAAAACTCCCTTGAAATAAATATGGTTTGCGAGACAAATGCTTGTAAGTATGGAACCTCTTAAAAGATGAGAGGGAATAAGCGCTCACCGAGAGGGCATCGTCCGCGCGTGACCACCACCAGGCACCTTACTGAGACGGGGAGGACTCTGCGGCCGGAACAAAGCCTCCCTTCTCCGCCGGCCAAGAGAGGATAACGCGCTTTCCGATCGCTCAAGGTTGCGCGGACCTAGTATAACGCTAGCGTCTAGGAAAAGCTTAAACAGGTGCGAGGGCGGCACGCATAGCGTGGGAAGCTAGCCGCCAGAATGACTATCTCAGGGACAGCTGCTGACGAGGGCGAAATACCTTCGTGTAATTATAATAACCCTAATAGGACTTGTTTTCGAAGAAAAAAAAAGGAAACGGCCCAGAGGGCTATACTACGAAAGCTATGACTGACAAATTTCTCTCTCTCTCTCTCTCTCTCTCTCTATATATATATATATATATATATATATATATATATATATATATATATATATATATATATATTATGGTAAAGAAGTCCGACACGGTTGTGGACGACACGAAGGACGCGGACAAGAAGACGCAACAGCGTAGGCTTAGCCAGTCAAAACCAGGAACAGCGTCTAGCCCGAGCCCCACTTCAGTAGCGCTGGCGATCCGGCTGCGGAGCTCGGCACGGCTCACTTCTTCTTCCTTACAATATATATATATATATTCATCTCATCTATGGGATCGCATGCGCGCGCTGTTGCTTTGTCTCTGCGTGTAGTAGTTAAGAGAGCCAGTTTAAGGGCGGAGAAGAAGGAAGGAAAGGAAAGTCTCTGAAGCAAAATTGCAGCGCCGTGGTTTTAAAGCGCACCCGGGGTAGAGAAACGGAACGCGATATAAGCGTGCGTGGCCATGATACGCACACGACAAACTGCCTTAACATATTTAGACTTGAGGGAAAGCTTCCTTAACAACGATAGCACAGGAATCAGCACTCGAATATAATTATAACCCTAATAATAACTCTAAATATTCATCTCATCTATGGGATCTAATGCGCGCGCTGTTGCTTTGTCTCTACGTGTAGTAGTTAAGAGAGCCAGTTTAAAGACGGAGAAGGAAGGAAAGGAAAGCAAAATTGCAGCGCCGTGGTTTTAAAGCGCACCCGTGGTAGAGAAACGGAAAGCGATATAAGTGTGCGTAGCCATGATACGCACACAACAAAATGCCTTAACATAATTAGACTTGAGGGAAAGCTTCGTTAACAACGATAGCACAGCAATCAGCACTCGAATATAATTATAACCCTAATAATAATTGTAAATATTCATCTCATCTTTGGGATCTAATGCGCGCGCTGTTGCTTTGTCTCTGCGTGTAGTGGTTAAGAGAGCCAGTTTAAGGGCTGAGAAGAAGGAAGGAAAGGAAAGTCTCTGAAGCAAAATTGCAGCGCCGTGGTTTTAAAGCGCAACCATAGCAGAGAAACGCAAGGCGATATAAGCGTGCGTGGCCATGATACGCACACGACCAACTGCCTTAGAATATTTAGACTTGAGGGAAAACTTCTTTAACAAACTATAACACGGCAATCAGCACTCGAATACGACGAGAGAAATTATTGAGACGTGGAAAACTCCCTTGAAATAAATATGGTTTGCGAGACAAATGCTTGTAAGTATTGAACCTCTTAAAAGATGAGGGGGAATAAGCGCTCACCGAGAGGGCATAGTCCGCGCGAGACCACCACCAGGCACCTTACTGAGACGGGGAGGACTCTGCGGCCGGAACAAAGCCTCCCTTCTCCGCCGGCCAAGAGGGGAAAACGCGCTTTCCGATCGCTCAAGGTTGCGCGGACCTAGTATAACTCTAGCGTCTAGGAAAAGCTTAAACAGGTGCGAGGGCGGCACGCATAGCGTGGGAAGCTAGCCGCCAGAATAACTATCTCAGGGTATAAAGTATATTTAATTTCATGTTTATTCCATAAATAAATAATAGACCCGTGAATTGCGGCACTGAATATTCACAACCTTTTCAGCAACGTGTTCGTGCATTACTACACAGCCCTTCTCTCCAGCGTGCACATTGCGCAAGCCTTCATTGTCGCTGCCGAAGTCTTGACGTGAAAAAGAGACAATACTAGTGAATAAAATTTTGAAGAACGATTCTTTGTCAACATATACGACGTGTGATGGGTGACAGAGGACGCGGTGAATGAGCCAGTTCAGCTCGTTCTAATTACTGTATTGGTGGAATGTTGATTAAGGTATGACGAAAAGTAACGTTAAAATTAGCTCCAGCTTTTTATGAATTTCTCAGTTGCGTTCGTAGCAGTACGACGAATACATTATCAATAACATTTTTTGTAAGGTAATCATATTTATAACTGGTTACACAATTTTACTGTAGTCTGTAGAAGTCTGGTAGAGAACGTGGGAAAAGGCAATGACAAAACGGCGCGTGAGCTTTTGGGGGCATTTCAGGTAAAATAATAAGTAATCCGTGTATGAGCCAGATTTCTGTGGCGTTTTATACCATGGGGCATATTTAAAAAATACCTAGCAAGTGATTATGCCGGTTAAGTTAAACGTATTCTAAGCGCATCCATTGTGGCAGATGCGTCTGTGCATCGGAAAGAGTATCGATACCGTAGTTCATTAACTTTCTGAATGATATTGTTAGTAACTCCTCTGACAGCGTTTGGTTTACGTAGTTTGTCGTTGTGCTCTTTTGCAACATTAGCTCATAATATAAAATTGTCGGAAAGCATCGGAAAGATCGAATTAAGCGAGTTGATCTTCCATAGCAATGTATCGCTCATAGCGGGTACGCTTACGCTAGGTAAAATAAATGGGAGAGGACTGTACGAGGCTCGTAGTTGTATGCGCAATTTCAGCTGTGAACTCAACAAGGCAATCTGTCTATATTTCGCATAAACTCGGCAAATTGTATGGGTAATCGCTATGCTTAGGTCAACGTTTAAGTGCGCGAGTTATTTTTGATCTAATCAATAAATTATATATGCAAAGAGCTCGAAGCATTCTGAGTCCGTTAACGGAAGGTTCAAAATTTATCCCACTGCGCTACCCTATATACCACTGCCACCAAGATCCCAATTAGCCGACACAGGACAACACCCTCGCAAATTTTTTTACAAAGTGTAATGTGTCTTGACCAAATACGAGCTGTGTATTCCGAATGTGCTGAGGGAAGTTATATTTGGCAAAATAAGCAAGATGTAGTGAACTAGGCGTAGGTAAAGTTGAAATGTGACTGGTATAATTTCGGTTTTTAGAAGAAGCTGTTTATGGAAGGGCTCCAGAGCATATAAGGGACGTTTGCAATCACGAAAAAATTTAGCGCGCTGCCCTGACATAACTACAAATTTCACCAAGATCAAACTTAGCAATATATATGGAGATCACTATGGCAACTCTGTAAGCAATGTGTGAATCAAATATAGTCATTGCAAAAAAGATTTTAAAAAGGTGAAGCTTTCCTAGGGCAATTGAAAAATTTTGTCAATGCCTGGAGAGATCCCTTCATTACGTTTGCGAACATTCATCATCAGCAGCAGCCTGTTTTATGTCCACTGCAGGACGAAGGCCTCTCCCTACGATCTCCAATTACCCCTGTCCTACGCCAACTGGTTCCAACTAGCACCCGCAACTTTCCTAATTTCATCGCTCCACCTAGTCTTCTGCCATCCTCGACTGAGTTTCCCTTCTCTTGGAACCCATTCTGTAACCTTGATGGTCTAACGGTTATATAACCGGCGCATTACATCAACTGACCAGCTCCGTTTCTTTCTCTTGATGTCAATGAGAATGCCGTCTATACCCGTTTGGTCTCTGATCCACACCGCTTTCTGTCTCTTAACGTTATGCCTAGCAATCTTCCTTCCATCGCTCTATTCGCGGTCCTTAGCTAGTTCTCAAGCTTGGTCAGTCTCCAAGTCTTTGCCCTATATGTCAGCACTGGTATAATGCACTGATTGTACACCTTCATTTTGAGTGATAATTGTAAGCTTCATGTGAGGAGCTGACAATGTCTGCCGTATGCGACCCAACCTATTTTTATTCTTCTATGACTTTCCTTCTCATGATCAGAGTTCCCTGTGACTAGTTGACCTAGGTGTACACGTACTGCTTCACAGACTCTAGAGGCTGACTAGCTATCCTGAACTCTTGTTCCCTTGCCCGTCTATTCATCATTATATTTGTCTTCTGCGTATTAATCTTCAACCCCACTCCTACACTCGCTCTGTTTAGGTCCTGAATCATTTCTTGTAACTCGTCTGCATTGTTGCTGAATAGAATTATGTCATCGGCAAATGTAAGGTTGCTGATATATTTGCCGCCGATCGCAGTTTAATAGAACGAAGACTTCGTCCAAGCTGGCGGTGAAAAAGATTTTAAAAAAGTGAAGCTTTCCTACCGTAATTGAAAGATTTTGTCAATGTCTGGAGAGAACCCTTCATTAAGTTTGCGAACATTCATCATCATCAGCAGCCTGTTTTATGTCCACTGCAGGACGAAGGCCTCTCCCTACGATCTCCAATTACCCCTGTCCTACGCCAACTGGTTCTAACTAGCACCCGCAACTTTCTTAATTTCATCGCTCCACCTAGTCTTCTGCCATCCTCGACTGAGTTTCCCTTCTCTCGGAACCCATTCTGTAACCCTGATGGTCTAACGGTTATATAACCGGTGCATTACATCACCTGACCAGCTCCGTTTCTTTCTCTTGATGTCAATGAGATATTTTGTCTCCGTGTCTGACCCCTTTCTTTATAGGTATCCTCCTGCTTTTTTCTGTATATTTACGGTAGCTGTTGAATCTCCGTAGTTATTTGCCCAGGTAATTACGTAAGCGTTCTGTACTCTTCCATTACGTAATGCCTCTATGACTGTTGGTATCTCTACTGAATGAAATGTTTTTTTTTCGTAATCTATGAAAGCCATATAGAGAGGCTTAGTGTTCTCTGCGGATTTCTCGTTAGCCATATTAGTGAGATGAATGTGGTTCATTGTAGAGTATCCCTTCCTGAAGCCAGCTTGTTCCCTTGGTTGACTAAATTCCAGTGTTGAGCTATTTCTATAGGAGATTATTTTCGTAAATATTTTATATAATACTGGGAGCGAGCTAACGGGTCTATAATTTTACAATTCTTTAACGTCTCTCTTTCTGTGGATTAGTATAATGTTTGCATTCTTCCAGTTTTCTGGAACCCTTGCGTTCTATAGACACTTCGTATAAAGAGCCGCCAGTTTCCGAAGCATTATGTCTCCTCCATCTTTCATTAAGCCCACTGTTATTCCATCTTGTCTAGCCGCATCTCCTCGTTTCATGTCTTGCAAGGCCCTTCTGACCTCATCGCTAGTTGTAGGAGGAGTTTTTGTATCATGTTCTTGCTTGTTTCTAATTCAGGTATCCTGACTCCTCTGGGTAGCGTACAGGTCACTTTGGTATTCTTCCGCTGCCTTTGCCATATCTTCGAGATTGCTGATGATATTACCTTGCTTACCTTTCAGTGCATACATCTTGGTTTGTCCTATGCCAAGTTTCTTTCTCACTGATTTCGGGCTGCCTCCATCTTTAGGGCTTCTTGAGTCTTTCTCACGTTATTCTTTCGAATATAAATTATTTCAGCCTTTTTGATCAGTTTTGACGGTTCCACGAATTCTATCGTATCTCTTGAGTTGGACACTCTCATTGTTTGTTGTTTCTTTATTAGATCCTTTTTTACTTGGGGGAGCTTGCCTACTGTTTGCCTTGGAGCCTTGCCTCCCATGTCAATGGCTGCCTCTGAAGCAAGCCTAGTTAGGGTTTCATTCATTGTCTCTATGTCACCTTCATCTCTCTGTTCTAAGGATGCATATTTGTTTGCAGGTACCAGCCTGGCGCTGGCGTAAATTGTAGTGAAATTTTTATGTCTGAGGCCTATTTAGGAGCTCTGCAAATAAGTATTGAATATATTTTTTGTATTTAATTCTATGATACGAGGCCCGTTGTAGCTTTTCTCGGTGTTCTCGATGATGGAATGATGCAACTTGTTCATATTTAGTGATAATCAGTGCTAAGATATGACTGGTATGTAAGGAAATTTCCATGCGCGGGAGTTTCTTGCGGTCTTTTCAATACATTATGCGTAGAAGTACTATTTGGCTCTCTACGTATATTTTCATTATTTTTTCGTCGTATTTTAATGGTATACACGAAGTCCTAGAACGTTTACCCGTGGTCCTCGGTATACTTCGTTTAACGCTGGGTAACATAAGCGCCTCATTTTTTGTAATTTGTAGGCAAAGTTCAAGTAGTGTGTATTAAGAGCTACCTTAGATTTTTAGATGTAAATTGCGTTTATAAGTGATACAGGGCATTTCACGTTGGTTTTACGAAATAGGTTTTGTAAATAATAAAATCACCGCACAAGCACTCCGCCCAGATGGTTAACTAGCGAACTCAAACGTGCGGCCCAGGTGTTTATCACTGAGTTAATTCCGATGGTTCCTTGAACGACGGCTTGGTAGGCTGCCGGATGCTTGGTAGGCCGTTGCTGCTTGCACTCGGCTGTACGTGCCTGTTCTCGTGCCCGGGCTGCAGCATCGACATGGCGTAGACGAGCTCGTTCCCGGTTCTGCTCGCGGCGTTGCTGATGGAAAGCTGTCTGCCCATAAGGAGTACGTATGACGCGAGGCCTGCCCATTTCGGAGCCGATGAGAAACTGCTGCGCTCGCGCTAGGCTGGGACGGACAGCATCGACGTCAATACTGGCGCAGGTAATCCAACACCATCTAGATAGCACAAGGCCTTTTCACTCCGATCCATGATGTTATGTTACCTGGTCCGACGGCCACAGAATCTAATAGGGATGCTCCCGAGTAGGCAACAGTAATTTTGACGTTACCGCTTTCATCACGCCAGCTTTGTCAATGGAAATTTTGAGCCAGGTAGCGTGACGTCATGAATGGGCGTAAACAGGCCTTGTGCTAGGTGGTGTTGGCTCAACCCGCGCCTCTTCTTTCTTTTTTTTTTTCGCACATGCACATGAGGTTGCGTCGGAGGTGTTTCGGTGTACAGGCGACCGACAGACAGACGGACGAATCTGCTAGCCACACACAGATTGGCTGCAAAACAAAAGTATTTTCCCACTGCCTTGGGAGACTTATGAACGCAGCCGACGTCACAGTTAGCGAAACCGAGCTTGACGGGGAGGATAGGGGACGGGACTTATGACTCGTGTTGTTGCAAAGCAAAATGTGTGTGAATAAATTACTGTTTGCAGAAAAGCAGTTTAACCAGTGCCCCTCAGCGTAATGGAGAACAAGTTTACAAACGCTCAGTCTCATACTGACATTGGTTGAAAGTGTGTGATTTAATTATTGGCAACTGATATTGCTATTGGAAATGCTTGTAAGGAATGGCGTCATTTGAAATTCAATTGTGATTCGGTAATGTCGTGCAAGTCTGCTGCATTTCTTTTCTTTTCGCAGATTGACCAGACTGAAGAACCGACTGAGGACGATGACGGAGAGATGCCGACCAATGAGGCGACACCCCAAGCAAATAACGATGCATCTCTGAATGCCAGCGCTACAGATGACGAGTTGTTGTCCTGCATTTGGTGTCCGGCGCTCCGTCCTTTAGACGCACATGTTGAGCCCGCGCAGATGGCCATTGAAGGCAACATTAATTCTCGCAGCTTCGTGCAGACGAGGCTTGAAACGGTACGTCGGTCCGTGCGGCAGTCGGTGAAGGAGAGAAGCAACTTCGTAGCAGACGAAACGGTGAGCATAACAGTATCCGCACTCTTCGGGATGGCAACTTTCTAAGGTAACGCAGGCAATTCTATGTAGCGAAAGCCTGCTTCTTAATACATACGTGCATAGCTTCCGTGAAGGTCAAAGTCTGTAGGCAATGTAGCGTGGAACAAAACGTAACTACTATTTGAACTTTATTGTTTAGGTAATCTTTCATTTATTGAGTGCACAATACTTGCTGGGAAATTGATTTGCGCTTATTTCACTTTTTCATTTTGGGTATTGGATATGCATGTTTTTCTTCTTCTTGTCGTTGTTTCTGAAGGCAAAGATGGTTTCTATGAATTGTAGCGCATTTAGGAGAAATTGTAACACGGTCAAAATTCATGTATCAGGAGCAAGCGAAAAGAGCCTTGTCGTGTTAAACAATAATAATATCTTGACTTAATGGTGAGAAATGTGGCAGACAGTATCTAAAGCAGCGGACGCACCCCCTCAAACAAGAAGGCACAGAACAATGCAATCACTTTCAAGAGGTCGTAGTTACCAAGTAAACCTACCCGGCGCAAAAGTGTTTGACGAGACATTTTTCAACAGCAATCTGAATTCTTACATATAAACACGAAATGTGAGAATTCATCCATCGCGAGCAGCCGCAACTTAAAACGTTGTTTGCTGACGTATCCCTTACGTATACAGGGTGTCCCACGTAACTTGAGCCAAGAATTTAAAAAAGAGAGGCGCGTCGGAAGCGAATTGAACCGAATGCATACTATTCGCACTGGCCCGTAGTAACTCAATGTTTTGCTTCTCCATAATTCATTAATTAATTAAAATTAATTACCCAACTTTTTAAATATTGGCTGAGGACCCCAAGTATCATGCCCATACTTGTACAGCGCCTTCCGAAACTACCGATCGAGTTGTTTCCTCTCCGATACGTCTCACGTAGGCGTTTTTTCCGGGTTGCAAAGAAGGCCCGCAAAATATTTTTTTAAAATCCACATGACGGAGCGTTTGCGCAGTGGTATTTTGCTGCTCTCAAGCGTGCGTTCGGTGAAAAAGGTCGGCTGCATCGTGACTGGCAACGAGGAAGTGGCTGGGCGTTCTTCATCTCATCGGCATTGCTCGGCCAGCAGCATGCATTTTCGCCCTCATCCAACGGGAGCCGACCTTTTTCACCGAACGTACGCTTGGGAGCAGCACGATACACCTGAGCAAGCGCTCCTCACGTGCCTTTTTTCATATATCGCGGGCATTCTTTGCAACCCGGAAATAAGGACTACGTGAGAAGTATCGTAAAGGAACCAACTCGATCGATGGTTACGGAAAGTGCACTAAAAATCTGCGTATCATACTCGGGGTCCTCAGCCAATGAGAAAAAGGTTGGCTAATTAAATTTATTTATTTAGTGAGTTATGTGTAAAACAAAAAAATGTATAAGTTACTATAGGCAATTGCGAATAGTATGCGTTTGGCTCAATTCCCTTCTGACGCGCCTTTCACTTCTAAATTCTTGGCTCAAGTTATGTGCGACACCCTGTATACACATAAAAGGAATACCAGCTAGACAATCGTGTGGGTCGTGCAATGACGAATTTGAATTGCAGATTCGGAGTGCCTCAAGAGCAAGGATTTCTGCTCTTTCGTGGAGCAAGGCTTACCCCTTTAGTGTAGCAGTTTGGAGGCGCATATCGAATATTCCAATGAACGATAGAGAGCGGGTATGAACCCGAGATAAAGCTTTGCGGCCCTAAAGACAAGTCTGCGAAAATGCGAACAATCTATAGGAAGTCTACGTGATGTTGTATATTTCAGCGTAGGTTCAATGATATCGTTCAATTAGAGAACGGTATTGAATAAATAGTAGCACATAGCACGGCCGTGATCACATGTTCTGTTGAAGGAATGGAACACGATAAGTTCGCAGCATTGGCATATCTTCAAAGTGAATAGCATTTCTTTTTTACACAGATAGTTAGAGTAACTGAGAGCGAGACTGCTAAACGTAGACTCTGCTGTGCTTAGCGGGATAGAATATTATCTGTCAAAGCGTGGACAATGTGTTAATTTAAATTGCGAAAGCTCTGGGTACGTAGCTGTGAGTCCACTGTGGCGACACTTCTTTATTTAGTTTATATTGATACATTCACATTGCGTGTTTCTTGTGGCCAAAGCTCGCGGGCGCCCCGACGAAGACGACGAACGCTCTCTGGCTGTCGTGCTGTCGGCTGAACTGGCCAGCGCTGCAGTTATCCTTTGTAAATATACTTTGCTAATTGTCTCCATGCCTAATCCTTCCTTCGCGCAACATTTTAGTGGAGGGTGTCGTTTCGCATACTCGCCACGGAGCTGCGCAGCGAACGCACCGTCCTGCTTTCCCCCATGGCTCTCGGTGACGACACCTCGTGCCCTTCTACTCCTGCGAGTCTGACAACCACGTACCTTGCGGTTACCAATCCCCATGATCCTGGCATATTCTCTGTCCAAGGTGATGTCGGCGTTTAGGACCGGCTCAGCCTGTATGAGTGTGTTAGCCGAAACAACCGCTGGGACCCCACCATTATGCTAGCGAATCTCGTATTCTACTTGGGCGGAACTCCTCGTGTCTGGTTCCGGACACACGAGGACGAGATCGCAAGCTGGGATGCTTCCAAGGAGAAGCTCAGCGACCTCTTTGGAAATCCCACCGGTCGGCAGCTGACTCCTATGAAAGAACTTGCTACCCGAGTTCAGTCCTCTACAGCATCGTCTGTCTCGTACATACAACGCGTGCTCACACTTTGCCGGAAATTCGACGAGAAAATGGCCGAGGTTGACAAAGTCGGCCACGTACTCAAAGTGATCGCGGACGACGCGTCCAAATTGTTGGTCTCAAACAATGTGTCCACCATCGACGTCATTGTCAAGGAATGCCGCCGCCTTGAGCTCACCAAAAGCTGCAGCGTCATTCCACAGTTCTCCCGGCTCCCTAACACGGCTTCGACGTCGTCTTGCGTCGACCTTACCGCTTCACAACCCTTAAATGATCATGTCACACGTATTGTTCGCCGAGATCTCGAGACTACAAGTCCTGCCCCATCCCACCCACGCCCACTTGACCCTACCGTTGACCAACCAGCCTCAGCGATCTCTCTCATTCAGGCAGTTGTAGCGGCAAAAAGAACCGGCAAGAACCGGTTCCGACTGCTACGCCTCACGGCGATCTATATTCCCCTCCCAGATAACGCAACCGCACCGAGTGGACAACTCCGGACAACAAGCGGATTTGCTTTCGTTGCCTGAGCATTGGCCATATCGCTCGCCACTCCCGTACCTCCTGGACGTCGCCGTATTTGAGCTCCTTTTCCCTGACTCCTCGCCCATATGCCGACCTACGGCGTTTCTCGCCTCGCCATGTGCCTCCTACCTCTGACCCATCCGTCGATGTCAGTCTTCCTGATCGCTCGCCGTCACCTCAGCGCCGTCGGTCCCCGTCGCCCAAGCCGCGCCGCTATTCGTCGCCGAACAATTATGGACCCTCCCGGCCGGAAAACTAGACTATGCAGCTCCTGGAGGTAGACTTTAGACATTAAACATTATTTATTTCATCATAAATTTGTACATCAACATAAGCAAACAACTGTTGGGCCCATAGCCAAGGCTATGGGTGCATTATGGGTGCTAGTGCTGCATTATCTTCGTCGTGTCAAAATCCTCCATTGACGCTACCAACGAACCAGAACTTGCTCGTTATTCACGTCACCGGTGTCCCTTGACGGCGTTAATAGATACTGGAGCCCAGGTTCCTATAATGAGTTGTAGCCTCCGTCGTCGACTGAGGAAGGTCCTCACGCCTGTTACTACATGAGTCGTATGATTGGCCGATAGCAGCACTGTTGACGTCACTGGAATGTGTACTTCACGTATAAGTACCGCAACCGCCACGTTCCTGTTCTTTTTACAGTGCTGTCCAATTGTCCTTGTGATCTAATCCTCGGACTCAACTTTCTTACGATGCAGTCAGCTTTGATTGACTGTTCTGCCGGTATCCTTTGCCTCGAAATTCCTCTACTCGCGCATATGCATGTTAAACTGCCGAATAACTTTAGTACCATCGCCTTCGTCTACCTGCCGCCTAAAGCCATGACTTTCATCGATTTGCGATGTTCGTTTCCTGTGCCTGATGGTGATTACGTCGCCACACCTGTTCCTGATGTCCTTTTGATGCACAATATCACTGTGTCGTCACCGTCACCGATAACCGGAAATGCCTCCCCGTCGTCAATTCTGGCTTGACAAAGGAAGTTCTAACCCAAGGTATATCGGTTGCAACGCTGCGTGCTATCAGAAATGACCACGTCATGACGTTTTCCGTTGACCTCTGCTCAGATTCTGCACCATATCCGCAGGACGATTTTGCCTTGACGCAACATTCTGTCCTATGATTGCTGCGGACATTTTGCCTGAACAAGCAGCCGCTCTGTGCCGCCTTTTGGTTTCCTACCCCGACATCTTCGAACTCAGCAATCGCCAATTGGGCCAGACTTCAATTGTTACGCATCACATAAATACTACTAATGCTAGTCCTATTTATCGCCGGCCATATCGAGTTTAGGCTGCAGAGCGTATGCTTGTTCAAGATGGAGTGAACAAGATGCTTGCCAAAGGCATTGTTGAACCTTCGTCGAGCCCTTGGGTGTCGCCCATGGTGCTTGTTGAAAAGAAAGATGGCACATGGCGTTTCTGCGTAGATTATCGTCATCTAAACCACATTACCAAGAAAGATGTCTACCCCTTGCCTTGCATAGACAACGTCCTCGATTGACTCCACAGTGCCAACTACTTTACATCAATAGACCTGCCTTCTGGTTATTGGCAGATTTCCGTGGATCAAAAAGACCAAGAGAAGACCGCATTTATCACTTCTGATGGTCTGTATCAATTCAAAGTTATGCCATTCGGTCTACGCAGCTCCCCAGCAACGTTCGAACGTATGATGGACTCTTAGCTTCAAGGGTTCAAATCAAGGTCAACATGTCTCTGCTACGTAGACGACGTTCTCGTACGTTTGGCTACATTTGAGACTCACCTTGAGTGCTTATCAGCTGTTCTGCAAGTCTTCCGCGAGGCTGGGCTCCAAATACATTCCTCGTGTCACTTCGGTCGTCGGCAGATTACGGTGCTGGGCCACCTCGTCGACGCTCCCGGTATTCAATCAGACCCGGAGAAAATTCGTGCTGTCAGGTCTTTTCCTGTACTGCAGTCTGTGAAGGACGTCCGAAGTTTTGTCGAATTCGCTCCTACTTCCGACGCTTCTTTAGATACTTCGTTAGATAGCGAATGCCCGACCTCTTACTGATCTTCTGAAGAAGGCCGCGCCCTTTACGTGGGGCCCAGCTCAAACTGCCGCGTTTGCCCACCTCACCAACATTCTCACCACACCACCTATAATGGCCCACTTTTACCCGTACTCTCCTACAGAGGTGCGTACCAGTGGGAGTGGTCACGGTATCAGAGCCGTCTTAGCCCAGCGCCAACAGGGTCAAGATCATGTTGGATGGATGGATGGATGTTATCAGCGTCCCCTTTGGAACAAGGCGGTGGGTTGCGCCACCAAGCTCTCATATTATACTGACTAATGTCCTACCTAGGTTAAACAAGAACAAAGAAAACGAACAACTATGAACTCCCACAACCACATTTTCTGATCCCCTATTGCGAACTGTGCTTTTGTACGTCTCCGTTTTTTGTTGTTTCCCTACTTTCCATCCACCAATCCTCCAGTTTCCTCTTACTAATCCCTATTGCGGATATGTTTACTTTTCCACTGCTCTCGCTGAACCCAAGAGCTTCGAGGAGACCAGTGGTGACTAAATCGACCGCTGGGAAGGAGCTGGGCAGACGTTATCACTACGCTGGCGCCCTCCTCACAGCAGTGGAGCGCAACTATTCGATTACACAACGTGAATGCCTAGCTCTCGTCTGGGCAGTTTCCAAATTCCCCCCGTACTTATATGGCACGCACTTCTCTGTAATCACGCACCACCACGCGCTCTGCTGGCTTTCCTCAATTAAAGATCCTACCAGCCGGCTTGGTCGCTGGGCTTTGCGGCTGCAACAATATTCCTATGCAGCAGTATACGAGTCGGGCCGATTACATCAATATGCAGACTATTTATCACGCTATCCTGTGGACGAACCACCCGCCGACCCTGACTCCGATGCCGACGCTTGCGTTTTCTCCGTTTCTCAGCTGGTACATGTTGCGGATGAGGAACGCCGTGATGACACTTTGCGCGCAATCACTAACGGCTTGAAGTCTTCGCCTTCTGATTCGTCGCTTCGCCTGTCTGTTCTCCAGGATGGTGTATTATACCGCCACAACGTACTCCCCGATGGTCATGGCCTACTCTTCGTTATTCCTAAGCACCTCCGCTCAGCTGTTCTCCAAGAACTTCACGATTTACGAACGGCAGGTCACCTTGGCGTCTTCCGCACCTACGATCGGATTCGCCGACGCTTCTTTTGGCCAGGCCTTGCCCGCTCTGTCCGAAAATACGTTGCGGCTTCTGAAAAATGCCAGCGCCAAGAAACGCCATCGACGCTCCCTGTCGTATGCCTTTAACCGCTCTACATTCCTTCGGAGCCGTTCTTTCGCGTTTGCTTGGACTTACTTGGTCCTTTCCATCTATCCACGTCTTGCAACAAGTGTTTCGCCGTGGCGACAGTTTACGCGTTGCGCTACGCCATGACCAGAGCGCTTCCAACAAGCTGAGCCACAGATGTCGCCGATTTTCTTGTACGCGACGTGATTCTGCAGCAAGGTGCTCCACACTAACTGCTCACAGACCGTGGTCGGACATTTCGTTTTCAAGTCATCGCCGGCATTCTGCACTCCTGCTCGACCAAGCACAAGCTCACTGCGCCGTACCATCCACAGCCGAATGGTCTCAAAGACCATTCGGCTGTGAATGGTCTCAAAGTGTGTAAGTCTCAAAGACGGACTTTGCATGCTTGCAAAGTACGTCTCGTCCGACCATACTGATTGGCACCTTGCCCTACGCTTTGCCCCTTTTGCATATACTTTGCGTCACGACACTGGCGGTTATTTCCCGTTCTGTCTGTTGTTCTGCCGAGAACCCACATTGCCACTGGACGCATCCCTTCCATCCGCAGACACCAGCGAGTGGGCACTTGACGCGATCACCAGGGCAGCCCAAGCATGCGAAATTTCGCGCGCTGACCTCCTGACCTCTCGAGAGAAGTGACGGCGGTAGCACGATCGCCAACAGAGAGACGTCCAGTTTTCGTCCACAAGTACTCCTGTAGTCCCCGACTCGTCACGTTGGCCTCTCAGAAAAACTGTCTCGGTACACAGGCCCATATCGAGTGATGCGTGCCGTGACTCCAGTTACGTACAAAATCGCCCCAGTCAGTACAAGTGCCTCATCTGCCCCGAATTCCACTGGGGTTGTGCGTTTCGCACGCCTCAAGCCATATTACTCTCCTGTTATCACAGCTATGTTGCAGCTCCGGAACGGTGCTTCTGCCGCCGGGGTAATGATACATGCACATTTTGTGTTTCTTGCGGCCGATGCACGCGGGCGCCCCGACGAAGACTACAAACGCTCTTTGGCTCTCGAGCTGTCGGCTGAACTGGCTAGCGCTGCAGTTGTCCTTTGTAAATATACTTTGTAAATAGTCTCCAGCCTTAATCCTTCGTTCGGGTAACACTATTAATGTAATTTCAGTTGGTATTTCATCACACCCTAGAGTGTTTGCGGATGATTGCATCGTATTCAGAATTGGTACTCTATGTGAAAAATGAAGCTAAATGATACAAAGTTGTCCACGTTTCTTTTACAAGAAAACGGAAGCCAAAGTAGACTAAGCACCTGTTCAACAATGAGCCTGTAAAAATCAGTTAGATAGAAATATCTAGGTGTAGTCTTTTCATGCGATTGCTCGTGGAATGCACATGTAAGCGACGTTGTTGGAAGAGCTGTAAAGACACTAAATTTTATATAATACAACTTTAAAATTTCGGAACTAAACATAAGAAAGGTAACCTTTTTACCACGTGTTCGACCTATACTAAACCATGCATGTGACTTATGAGATCCTATGCAAGTTACACTGATTCACGAACTACCGCAAATTCAAAATCGGGCAGCTAGGTTCATCATCAGGCGCTAAAAGAGGCGGGAGAGCTGCACTCAGACAAAAAATCTACTTGAGTGAAAACTACCTTCCTTGCGCCGACAAGAACTGCGATTGAACTTCTGTTTTCAATATTTAGTGATACAACAATAATTAACGAAGAAAGATAATTTAAGGAACCTCATTACCGTTTACTTAGAACTGATAATCTTTTCAAAATAAGGGAATTGCCTACCACGACGGACCTAATCGCAAAATCCTATTTCGTAGAACCAATAAATAGTGGAAGAAGCTGTCTCAAGTACAAGTGCGCTGCAAAAATGAAGATTTCTTTATGTCAGTGCTGTAACCGCCTGCTGTGGCACCTTCGGGCAATACGGGGTAAGCTCTGAATAAAGAAAGAATAAAGATGGGGAAGAGAAGCCCCTGCTGCAGCGCCTGAGGTTGGGCGGGGAGAAGCCACTCTTTCACGAGATCTCTCAAAGTACGTTGCTGGGCGCGTTTGTCGCCGAACTTTCAGACGCAAGTGTAGCCATGTGAGACCTTTCTGGCGACCGAAGGTTTTTTATTCATATTTTTTATTCATATACCCTTAAAAGCCCATTCGGGCATTACAAAGGGGGGGGCAGTTAGAATTACAAGCATATAAAAAAGAACATTTACAAGATACAGTGCCACAATTATATAGATAGAATAACATACGCAAGTAAGAACTCAACACAGAAATAATCACACATTCAGAAAACCTTCAACTTGATAACAGAAAAATCATGGTTAATGGCAGATACAATGTCCGTCGGAAGTTTATTCCAATGATATTGTTACGGGAAGGAAGAAGCGTTCGTCTATTTACAGGTAGCTTTTAATGGCTGAGCCAACAAGCGTAGAGCATCGATCTTGCTAAAACACTTCTTCGTCGTCTCCAGGACCACCATCAGCGTCGTCTTCTTTCCACATTACCGACTGTGACATCACCCCCGTCGGAAAAAGCACCTGATTGGTGCGGCTCATCGGTCGAAGAAAGGTAAGGTTTGAGACGGCTGACGTGGATGATGTCAGAGAGGGGTGAAGGCACCGTGGCATTCAGCGGAGACACTTCATATGTGACAGGGGTCACCTGGCGAAGGATGCGGTAAGGGCCATAGTATCGCGAGAGTAATTTCTCGGAAAGACCAACATGCCGAGCTAGATACCATACTAGCACAAGAGCGCCTGGTTCGTAGTTCACGTCGTGATGGCGCTTGTCGTAACGGTACTTCTGGCGTGTCTGGGAAGCAGACAGACGAATGCGGGCAATCTGGCGTGCTTGGGTCGCTGTGGCTATGACATCCCGAGTGTACTCTGTCGGCGAGTCGAGCGTGGTCGAGAGGAGTGTCTCGAAAGGCAAAGTCGGCTCACGGCCGAAGAGGAGATAGAAGGGTGAATAGCCAGCTGTGTCGTGGCGCGAGGAATTGTAGGCGAACGTGACAAATGGTAGAGCAATGTCCCAGTCGCGGTGATCGGAGGAAACATACATTGCGAGCATGTCCGTTAATGTGCGGTTCAGGCGTTCGGTAAGACCGTTAGTTTGAGGATGGTAAGCGGTAGTAAGTTTATGTTTAGTAGCACATAATCGAAGTAGGTCGTCGATGACTTTGGCAAGAAAGTATCTGCCACGATCGGTGAGAAGTTGACGAGGTGCACCGTGGTGCAAGATAACGTCGTGAAGCAAGAAATCAGCGTCGTCTGTAGCGCAGCTGGTCGGTAGGGCTCTAGTAATGGCATAGCGAGTTGTATAGTCCGTAGCGACGGCAATCCACCTATTTCCGGCCTCGGATATAGGGAATGGTCCAAGGAGATCAAGGCCAACGCGAAAAAAAGGGTCGGCCGGTATATCCAAAGGCTGCAGCAGTCCGGCAGGAGGCACAGCTGGTCTTTTTCGGCGTTGACACGACTCACACGCGGCAACATAGCGCCGGACGGAGCGGGTGAGACGCGGCCAGAAAAACCGTCGCCGAATTCGGTCATAGGTCCGCGCGACGCCAAGGTGTCCAGCGGTGGGAACGTCGTGCAGTTGCTGCAGTACAATCGTTTGCAGATGAGACGGAATGACGGTTAGGAGCTGGGGCCCATCGGGGTGCATGTTGCGGCGATACAGGATGCCATTTTGTAGTACGAACATGTGAAGGGATGGGTCAGACGGAGCAGAGAGCAGGCGTTCCATAATGGGGCGTAACGACTCGTCGCGTCGTTGTTCAGCGCCAATGTCTTGCAAGGCTGAGAGGGAAAGAACGCAGATCGGTGCGACATCCACTAAACCGTCCGGTACATCGACGGGATGACGAGACAGGCAGTCGGCGTCCTGATGTAGACGACCCGACTTGTAGACCACAGTGTAGGTGTATTCTTGCAGCCGTAGGGCCCAGCGACCGAGGCGGCCGGTGGGATCCTTGAGGGAGGAAAGCCAACAAAGGGCGTGGTGGTCGGTTGTAACTGTAAATGGTCGTCCATATATGTAGGGTCGGAACTTGCCCACCGCCCAAATGAGGGCGAGGCACTCGCGCTCAGTAATCGAGTAATTGCGCTCGGCGGGAGAGAGGAGGCGACTGGCGTAGGCGATAACGCGGTCGTGCCCACATTGGCGTTGAGCTAAAACTGCACCGATTCCGTAGCCACTGGCGTCAGTGCGGATTTCTGTCGGAGCGGAGGGGTCAAAATGGGCGAGAACAGGAGGTGTAGTAAGCAGCGTGATCAGCTGCGAGAAAGCAGACGCTTGTTCAGAGCCCCAATAGAAAGGAACGTCTTTCCTCAGGAGGTCAGTCAGGGGACGGGCAACATGGGCGAAATTTTCCACAAACCTGCGGAAGTAAGAGCAAAGGCCCATAAAGCTGCGAACATCTTTGGCACAAGTTGGTACAGGGAAATTCTGCACAGCATGAACTTTAGCGGGGTCGGGGCGAATGCCTGACGAATCGACAAGGTGTCCGAGCATAGTTATTTGGCGGTGACCGAAGTGGCACTTGGACGAGTTGAGCTGTAAGCCAGCGGTGCGAAAAACAGAAAGAACAGATGAAAGTCTTTCAAGATGTGTCGCAAAAGTTGAAGAGAAGACGATGACGTCATCCAAGTAGCACAAACAGATGGACCATTTCAAACCACGCAAGAGCATGTCCATCATCCGTTCAAAGGTCGCCGGGGCATTGCACAAGCCAAATGGCATTACTCGGAACTGATATAGGCCGTCTGGTGTGACGAATGCGGTCTTTTCACGGTCCATGTCATCCACGGCAATTTGCCAATATCCAGAGCGAAGGTCTATAGATGAAAAATAAGTGGCACCGTGGAGACAATCCAGAGCATCGTCAATGCGGGGAAGTGGATACACATCTTTCTTGGTGATCGTGTTTAGATGACGATAGTCAACGCAGAATCGCCAGCTGTTATCCTTCTTTTTGACGAGAACAACAGGGGACGCCCACGGACTGGAAGAGTGTTCAATAATCCCTTTGGCAAGCATCTTGTCAACCTCGCTCTGGATAACTTGTCGTTCAGAGGGCGACACCCGGTATGGGCGTCTGCGAACAGGTGCTGCATCGCCGGTATTTATCCGATGCGTCACGACCGTAGTTTGCCGCAAAGGGCGATCGTTCAGATCGAAAATGTCGGAGTAGGACTGGAGGAGGCCACGGAGCTGTGCGGCTTGTTGGGTGGAGAGGTCCGGTGCAATCATCTTTGTAAAGTCATCGGTCGGGGCTGATGCAGAAGGCGCAGAATGAGCAGTGGTCGAAGACGGCGCAACAGATAGAGCAGAAATGTGGCACTCGTGCGTTGGTGACAACGTGGCAAGAGACATGCCTCGAGGAACTACTTGCGGGCACTGTCCGAAATTTAGGATCGGAAGACATGTCTGATTGTCCGCAACAGAAACGATGGTGTGTGGGAAGGAGACATTGTGAGAAAGCAGGACTGACGTCGCGGGAGTGAGGACATAGTCTCCATCAGGTACAGGTGGGCTGGCTAAAACAGGGATGAAGGTTGCTGCAAGAGATGGCAGGCGTATAAAATCCGCGGAACAAAGCTGAGCTGGAGCTTGAGCAGGAAGGTCAATGGGAACAGGTAGGGGTAAGTCAAGTTGTACGACACCGGCGGAACAGTCAATCAGAGCAGAATGGGCGGACAAAAAGTCGAGTCCGAGGATCACATTGTGAGGGCAACGTTCAAGCACACTAAACAAAACGGACGTGTGGCGACCGGCGACACTGACACGAGCAGTACACATTCCAAGCACAGCCGGAGTTCCACCATCGGCGACCTGGAGCAGTCGAGTCGGAGCAGGGGTAAGTACCTTTTTCAAGCGCGTTCGAAGCTCCGCACTCATGATGGAAATTTGGGCTCCAGTGTCGATGAGTGCTGTAACGGGCAAACCATCCACGTCCACGTCCAGAAGGTTCCGATTAGTAGGCAGGGTCAGCAGAGGAATTTCAGGCCGGTGTTCTAGAGCAGCGTCACCTCCAGGAGCTGCCCCAGTTAGTTTCCCGTCGGAGAGCGGCGACGGTAAGCTGGGGATGGAGAGCGACGCAGCTGGGGCGAACGGGAGCGGCGACTATGTGGTGATGGCGATCGGCTGGTCGCGGTGGCTCGAGCGTTGTCAGGTGCGTCTTCAACCTCGGTGGAGAGTGATGGCGGGCGAGGATTCAGTGGGGAGCGGCGGTAGGCGGGAAAGCTTGGTCGTGAGTGGGCTGGCCAGGAACTTCGACAGTGGCGAGAGATGTGGCCCACACGTCCACAGTAAAAACAGATGGGTCTATCGTCATGGGTGCGCCATTCGGCCGGGTTGCGATAGCTCGGATACGGACCGTATTGGCTCCGGTGAACAGGGGCAGAGGCAGCAGACGAAGCAAAGTCAGGACGGCTGGCGGAGCAGATGGATGGAAGACCTACATTCGCAAGTTCTTGGCGAATGACCGACTGAATGAGTGACACAAGCGGCCGGGAATCGTCAAAGCACTGCGTCACAGGCGTGGCAGGAGACGCTGCTTCGATTTCTCGCCGAACGATACGGACGACGTTCTCGGAAGAGGTGGGCTCACGCGGTGGACAAATGTCTTCGCACGTCGACGAAGCTGCGGTATTAGGTAGGCGCGTAAACTGTTGAACTATGCGGCGACTCTTCGCGTCTTCAAAGCGGCGACATTCGTTAATGATCTCATTGACCGTTGTGATGTTCTTATAAACAAGCAGGTTAAACGCGTCGTCCGCGATGCCCTTTAAGACGTGGCTGACCTTGTCTGCCTCTGCCATATTGTTATCTACTTTGCGGCAAAGAGCGAGGACGTCCTGGATATAGGCCACGTACGATTCAGTGGACGTCTGTACACGGGTCCCAAGGTCCTTCTTTGCAGCACGTTGGCGGCCGACGGGTTTGCCGAACAAATCCCTAAGCTTCCGTTTGCACTGGTCCCAACTCGTAATCTCTTCTTCATGTGTTTCGAACCAGACCCGTGCTGTTTGCTTGAGGTAGAATATTACATTAGCCAGCATAAGCGTGTTATCCCAGCGGTTGTATGCGCTGACCCGTTCATAATTCTGTAACCAGTCATCGACGTCAACGTTGTCAATCCCGGAAAACATGCCAGGGTCGCGAGGCTGGGCCAGGATGACTGTCGGGGGCGACGACGGGGCCGCGGTTGAACTGTCTCCTTCGGAAGACATGGCGGCCAGGTTACGTCCGCTGCGGAGCTCCGTCTTGCTCGATTACCCCGCACGTCCACCAATGATGTTACGGGAAGGAAGAAGCGTTCGTCTATTTACAGGTAGCTTTTAATGGCTGAGCCAACAAGCGTAGAGCATCGATCTTGCTAAAACACTTCTTCGTCGTCTCCAGGACCACCATCAGCGTCGTCTTCTTTCCACATTACCGACTGTGACAATATATTGCCAAAAGTAGTGGTGAATGACGATACAGATTAGTGCGAGCAAAAAGGGGTCGCACTTTAAATGGGCGATCAAAACGCTGAAACATACTATGAGCTGCATTAATGTAAGATGAATCTATTATGATAAAGCTTGTGAAAATGTGATAACAGTGTTCTTTGTCGGTGGTTTTGAAGAGAGGGCAATGAAAGTGATTTCTTGATATCCGTAACACTGTAGTTTCGCGAGTATTTTTTTGTGAGATGTCTTGCTGCTGTATTTCGTACAGCTTCAAACTGATCCATCAGATAGGTTTGATGCGGATTCCAAATAATGGATGCGTATCTACCTTTGAACGAACAAGCGTAGTGTATGCTAATAACTTAGTAGCAGAGTTCGCCAAGTATAAGTTACGTTTAAGAAAGCCGAGGGTTTTCGATGCCTTACTGGTTATGGTATCAACGTGCTCATTCCAAGATAAAGCAGAGGATAAATGAACTTCGAGACATTTAAATGTGGATACTTTCTCAACAGGGATTCCTGAATCGTGTAGTAGCGCAATTCCGGACTATGTGTTCTCGTGAACGTCATGGCCTTAGTTTTAGAAATGCTAATTTCAATTTGCCACTGGCAACACCAAAATGCGAGTTTGTCAAGGTCTACCTGTAATGAGTTCTCGTATTCGGCGTTAGTAATGCGTCTGTAGGTGATACAGTCGTCTGCGAATAACCTTATAGTAGAAGATAAAGTGTTTCCTATGTCGTTAATATAAATCAGAAATAATATTGGGCCCAGGACTGAACCCTGTGGTACACCGGATTTTAAATGCGAAAGTGAAGATCAGTACCCATTCACGTACACTGATTGACTTCAGTTGGTTAAAAAATTAGCTATCCCATTTGTTATCCTACTGTTTATGTTAAGATTTGTTAGCTTCATTAATAAGTGGATGTGCGGAACTTTGTCAAATGCTTTTGCAAAATCAACAAATATAGCATCTATTTTTAGTCCACCATGAACGGCTTCGTGGAAGACAGTTACCAATTCGAATAGTTGGGTTTCACAGGAACGACCACGAAGGAAACCATGCTGATTGCTAGAGAAGAAATTGTGATATAATAGAAATTTCATGACGGTGAATGATATGATGTGCTCTAGTAATTAAAACACATGCTTGTTAATGAGATGGGCCTGTAGTTTAAGATGAAGGAGGGATCACGAGATTTAAAAATGGGAATACACGTGCACACTTCCAGGCGTCAGGCACGCATCCTGTATCAACTGACAGTTGAAAAATAGTAACGAAGATACGTGATATAGCTGGTTTTGTAAGCTTTAGCACTTTTGCGCAAATGTCATCTGGTCCGGGTGCCGAATTACCTGGTAGACGATCTATAGCAGCTTCTGAACCTTCGCGAGTGGCTATGACGTCATTTATTGAAGTATTTAAGCTGAAAAAGTTCAGATCTGGTGGCACTGGTTCTTCAGATGTGAAAACCGAAAAAAAAGTGTTTAATTGTTCCGCAACGCCAAGCAGCGGTGGCGTAGAGGTAGAACACCCGCCTTGTGTGCAAGATGTCCGTGGTTCGAATCCCGGTTCCGCGCAATTTTCCACCGGACTAAAAAAAAGAAAAATCCCCGTGTTGATAAAATTGCATAAACATGCCTAGAGTGTGGTCTGATCCTGGTGACCAGAACCGGTAACGCGCTCCCTCACCAGAGAAGGATTCGCCACCCTGGTGCAGTACTTGGCCACAACCTCCTATATGAACAGAACAATCAAACCCCGGCCCTCAGTCCCCAGCAGCTGCGAAGCAACTGACCACGGCGGCGATCAGCCCTGCGACGCAGCAGAGGGTGCTAAGAATCCCTGGCTCCGGAGAGGCCGCCGTTCGAATATGAACCTGGCGACGTTTAACACTAGAACGTTTTCTAGTGAGGCGAGTCTAGCAGTGCTATTGGAGGAATTAGAGGGCAGTAAATGGGATATAATAGGGCTCAGTGAAGTTAGGAGGCCAAAAGAAGCATATACAGTGCTAATTAGCGGGCACGTCCTGTGCTACCGGGGCTTAGCGGAGAGAAGAGAACTAGGAGTCGGATTCCTGGTTAATAAGAATATAGCTGGTAACATACAGGAATTCTATAGCATTAACGAGAGGGTGGCAGGTCTTGTTGTGAAACTTAATAAGAGGTACAAAATGAAGATTGTACAGGTCTACGCCCCTACATCCAGTCATGATGACCAGGAAGTCGAAAGCTTCTATGAAGACGTGGAATCGGCGATGGGCAGAGTGAAAGCTAAATACACTATAGTAATGGGCGACTTTAATGCCAAGGTAGGCAAGAAGGAGGCTGGAGACAAGGCAGTGGGTGAATATGGCATAGGCACTAGGAATAGCAGGGGAGAGTTATTAGTAGAGTTTGCGGAACAGAATAATATGGGGATAATGAATACCTTCTTCCGCAAGCGGGATAGCCGAAAGTGGACGTGGAGGAGCCCGAACGGCGAGACTAGAAATGAAATCGACTTCATACTCTGCGCTAACCCTGGCATCATACAAGATGTGGACGTGCTCAACAGTTCTTACCACCATAGGATTGTAAGAACTCGAATTAGCCTAGACCTGAGGAGGGAACGGAAGAAACTGTTACATAAGAAGCCGATCAATGAGTCAGCGGTAAAAGGGAAAATAGAGGAATTCCCGATCAAGCTACAAAACAGGTATTCGGCTTTAACTCAGGAAGAGGACCTTAGTGTTGAAGCAATCAACGACAATCTTATGGGCATCATTAAGGAGTGTGCAGTAGAATTCGGTGGTAACTCCGTTAGACAGGATACCAGTAAGCTATCGCAGGCGACGAAAGATCTCATCAAGAAACGCCAATGTATGAAAGCCTCTAAGCCTACAGCTAGAATAGAACTGGCAGAACTTTCGAAGTTAATCAACAAGCGTAAGAGAGCTGACATAAGGAAGTATAATATGGGAAGAATTGAACATGCTCTCAGGAACGGAGGAAGCCTAAAAGCAGTGAAGAAGAAACTAGGAATTGGCAAGAATCAGATGTATGCGTTAAGAGACAAAGCCAGCAACATCATTACTAATATGGATGAGATAGTTCAAGTGGCTGAGGAGTTCTATGGAGAATTATACAGTACCAGTGCAACCCACGACGTAAAGGAATAGAGAATAGTCTAGAGGAACTCGAAATCGCACGGGTAACGCCGGAAGAAGTAAAGAAAACTTTGGGAGCTATGCAAAGGGGGAAGGCAGCTGGCGAAGTTCAAGTAACAGCAGATTTGTTGAAGGACGATGGGCAGATTATTCTAGAGGAACTGGCAACCCTGTATATGCAATGCCTCATGACCTCGAGCGTACCGGAATCTTGGAAGAACGCTAACATAATCCTACTCCATAAGAAAGGGGACGCCAAGCACTTGAAAAATTATAGACCGATCAGCTTACTGTCAGTTGCCTACAAACTATTTACTAAGGTAATTACAAATAGAATCAAGAACACCTTAGACTTCTGTCAAGCAAAGGAGCAGGCAGGATTCCGTAAACGCTACTCAACAATAGACCATATTCACACTATCAATCAGGTGATAGAGAAATGTGCGGAATATAACCAACCCTTATATAGCTTTCATTGATTACGAGAAAGCGTTTGATTCTGTCGAAACCTCAGCAGTCATGGAGCCATTACGGAATCAGGGAGTAGACGAGCCGTATGTAAAAATACTGAAAGATATCTATAGCGGCTCCACAGCCACCGTAGTCCTCCATAAAAACAGCAACAAAATTCGAATAAAGAAAAGCGTCAGGCAGGGAGATGCGATCTCTCCAATGCTATTCACAGCCTGTTTACAGGAGGTATTCAGAGACCTGGATTGGGAAGAATTGAGGATAAAAGTTAATGGAGAATACCTTAGTAACTTGCGATCCGCTGATGATAGTGCCTTGCTTAGTAACTCAGTGGACGAATTGCCATGCATGCTCACTGACCTGGAGATGCAAAACGGAAGAGTGGGTCTAAAAATTAATCTGCAGAAAACTAAAGTAATGTTTAACAGTCTCGGAAGAGAACAGGAATTTACAATAGGTAGCGAGGCACTGGAAGTGGTAAGGGAATAAATACATCGACTTAGGGCAGGTAGTGACGGCCCATCCGGACCATGAGACGGAAATAATCAGAAGAATAAGGATTGGCTGGAGTGCGTTTGGCAGGCATTCTCAGATCATGAACAGCAGGTTGCCATTATTCCTCAAGAGAAAAGTGTATAATAGCTGTGTCTTACCAGTACTCACCTACGGGGCAGAAACCTGGAGGCTTACGAAAAGGGTTCTACTTAAATTGAGGACGACGCAGCGAGCTATGGAAAGAAGAATGATGGGTGTAACGTTAAGGGATAAGAAAAGAGAAGATTGGGTGAGCGAACAAACGCGAGTTAATGACATCTTAGTTGAAATCAAGAAAAAGAAATGGGGGCATGGGCACCACGTGTAATGAGGAGGGAAGATAACCGATGGTCATTAAGGGTTACGGAGTGGATTCCAAGGAAAGGGAAGCGTAGCAGGGGGCGGCAGAAAGTTATGTGGGCGGTTGAGATAAAGAAGTTTGCAGAGACGACATGGCCAGAATTAGTACATGACCGCGGTTGTTGGAGAAGTACAGGAGAGGCCTTTGCCCTGCAGCGGGCGTAACGAGGCTGATGATGATGATGATGTGATGATGATGTTCCGCAACATCGGACTGCGGAAGAGGCTCACCATCTTTCGTTATCGACGCAAGGGATTATGACGATGGTTTCGGATATACTACTTCCCAAAATTGTTTAGTTTTTTAATATTTGTGATAAGTCGTAGTAGTAAAACTTTTCTTTCGCTGCTTCAATTTCTGCTTTGTAAGGCCTTGCCTGTTCGAGATAGCATGCCCAGTCGTCGGCAGAGGTCGAATGCTTTGCCTTTGAATGCATTATTTACGTCTTATTATTGCACCGCTTATCATGTGTTGTAAACCACGTGTTTTTATTTGAAGATGTGATAGTAATTTTCGGAATATATCTTTCCTTAAGTTCAGTGAGAGTCCTTTGAAAGATCTGCCAATTTTTGTTTGTATCACGCCCGGAAAAGATCAATAAGGACTGCGTAGAAATTGTTAGTAGGTCATTATTTAGTCCGCTTTCATCCGCTCTGTTGTAATCTTATATGGTTTTCTTTGCATTACGAGGTTTTTCATATTTAATGGTTTACTCGCAGTGGATAACATTGTGGTCACTCATGCAGTCAAGGACGCGTACATACATACTTTGTGGATCTGCAGTCAGTACAAGATCTAGAACTGAATCCCCACGCGTGGAACATGATGCCATTTGGCTTAAACTAAACAAAGAAAGACTATCAAGAAACTGTCTACATTCATGCCTTCTTGCGCCCTCAGCGGGTTTCCATGTCGGCCAGTCAATTCCGGGATAGATAAAGTCGCCTGCAAGTATTATTTCCGATGACGGATACCTGCTTTGAATAATGCTTAAAGAATCACGCAGGCATTCAACAAAGTCACTGAAGAACTGGGTGGCCGATGGCAAACCCCGATAACGCAAGCTACAGACGGCGATAAATGGAGTGCGATCCACAATATTTCCAGGACGGGAAAAGTGTCAACAAGATGCGCACTGAACTTATTATTTTTCAGCAATTATGACGCCACCGCCTCGAGATGTGCTTCTCACTTTTGTAATCAAGGAAAAACTATTCGAAAGCCATACTTTGCTATCAGCTACATCAGAGCACAGCCAAGTTTTGGTACCAAGGACTATGTCCGCGGATTAGCATTCAATAAAGGCTTGCAGATGATCTTGTTTAACAGACTTCGGAAATTTGATACTGTGGTTGACACGGTGTTATTCGGATGGGTGCTTTCAGGTTCATTCGTTTGTTCTACGTGTCTGGTGGTCTGGGAGAACTACCACCTTTATTGGCCGAGGAATCAAACCTATAGTGCTCATTGGCAAGAATTAGTTTAGCAAAAATTAGCTTGAATTTTTCGTTGGGTTGGCGGTTAGTCCGAGCAAAATCGCGGAGTTTATTTCTGATCTACCGCAAGCGCGGTGAAAAGTCTTCTACCCATACTCGAGCACATGCAACGTCTTTAAGCTTGAATGCATTCCTCAGGATATTGTTTTTATCCTGAAATTTTAAAAACTTCACTATTATAGGGCGATTATATCCCCGCCTTTCTTTTCCCAGTCTGTGAGCCCTTTCAATACCACTAGGCTGAATGTCCAAAGTATTTATTATAAAATCTGTAATTCGTTTTTCCGTGTCATTCCATTTCTCAGTTCTTTCCTCGGGAATGCCCTTGAATATAAGATTTTTCCGCCGCTTTCGGTTTTACAGATCATCCACGACAAGATTGGCTTGTTCAATTCGTTTCAGATCAATGGTTCGAACCTGATCCCGAGTTTCCTGCTCAAGCATGCCCACTGTGGATACATCTTTGTGAACACTGTCAACTGTTTCTAGGCGCTGCTCCATTTGTGACAACCGTCTTTTGACATCTGTAATAGTCGACTGGTTGTCTTTGAGTTTGACGCACAGATCATTCTGAGATTGTTCATTAGCCGCAGAAAGTTCTTTGACAAAATTCATAATTTGGTCTACCTTGTCAGGGCCTGGTTTTTTTTTTTCGACGTCCCCTGCACAGACGATCCGGTGCGCGACACAGAACGAAACTACGAACAGTTGTACCCCAGCCTTCGATGTCCGGCACACCGATGTTGGCCGTAGCCACACGGGCGAGCGCGATTTAGTAACCCTACTAAGGGTGACGAAACAGCCGATTCTGGCGCGGTAGGTACATAGGTCAATGATCATCTCTCTTCAAAAAATCTTACAGTTTAATTTGGGGTTTGCAGCCAAATAGGGATCACTAAATGCGCCAATGCGCCGCAGACTCACCTACAATGATCGAAAGCAACAATTATAGTGCTGTGAAACTGGCCGCAAATCCCGTTTGACGTATGCCGCTGAGGCGTCTTATACTTCACTTGAGGGCGCTGCGATGCGTGCCGCCATCACCTGTGCGGGGTGGCGCGACGATGGCTCCCACGACGCAAGGTGATATGAGTTCAGGACACGAGGCAGCAGCTATTGTGCTTGATCGGTGGCAGTCGGCCCGTGCTTGCGCAATCAGCCGATTGTAGCAGCGACTGATCGCTTTTCACAGGGCCACACGCAGGTTTCCTACAATGAGCGAAATCAACAATTATAGTGCTGTGAAACTGGCCGAAAATTCCGTTTGACGTTTGCCGCTGAGGCTTCTTATAGCTTACTTGAGGGCACTGCGATGCGTGCCGGCATCACCTGCGCGGCAATGCGCGACGATGGCTCCCACGATGCAAGGTGATATATAGGCGGTGATTGCACTGTGTGGCATTCCTTCGTCGTCTCAGCCACCGTATCTGCGCTGACGGTTGCTGGTCGCATTCCTTGCCAAAATCTGCGGTGCGGCTCTCGTCTAGGTGCCCGTTCAGTCTTGCCGCTAGCTGGAGCTTCGCTTAGATGTCACCCCGCCGTCAATGTCGCGTTGTAGTTGGTCCATTGTTATTATGCCGTGCTGTCCATGTTGTCATCATCGTTATGAGGCCATATTCGTCAACTATAATATTGTCTTAATCTCAACATCAATGTCACGCCGTCATCAATACACTCTCACGCGGCTTGCGGTAAACCTCTAAAGAGCAATTTGTGCTGCATTAACACCGTTTTGGAAGTCAGCTGAAAGTTTAGAAGTATTGCTGATGCGTACACAAATATCTGTGGTTAGCAGAAGCTATTTGCCTGCTTGAATGTTCATTAGTAGCGGTTTCTACTAAATCTTTTCTTAACGAAATCACTTCTGTCAAAGCAGTCTTTTGGGTTTAAGTTGCGAATATTCAGGTTTGACAATTAAGGAGCCTTTGGCACTCTGGAGCATGTGGTGTTAGGCTACACATTTTAAATGACGAAGTCTGGGCACAATGTAGTCAACTTTACAGAGCCTTACCTTTTTGTCTGTTCAGACAAAAAGGTAAGGCTCTGTAAGGTTGTTCAGACAAAAAAGGTAAGAGTGAACTTGTTTTTTAACCAGCTTAAATTTTATCACAGTTCACATATGCGAGTTGCAAATGTCAGAAGTCCCGCGCACAATCATGCCATTAAAGTGCAGGTAGGAGTTTGCACAGCGGACGAGCTGTGTTTCTTCCATGACAGGAAATGCGGTACTTCCATATGCGGTTGCACAACCCTACTTCACTTGGTATGAACGCAAGGGTTTCTCACGCAAATCGATAATGAGTGAAGTCCGACGAAAGACGACACACTCTAGGGCGTGCGCCCCACTCGGCTTTTCCCTTTGGAAACCAGCATCGATTACTGGTACATGGCTTTGACCTTCCGAATGCAGGGTGTCCCAGGGAACTTCAAACAGAAATTAAGATAGGCCGATGCACTCTATGACCATGTGACAAAAGGGATATTGCTGACTGTGGTATGGACTACGTCACAATATGTTTGTATTCTGATTAATTGAATAATTAGTCTAGATAATTAAACAACTTCTGGAACAACAAAGTCAGGCAAAAAATTCCAAATAGAAAGTTGAAGAGCGGTTTGCAAAACGTACAATTAAACAGTTTCTACTTTTAGATCTAGAAAGTATTCGTTTTTTGCGCTTATTGCAGATTCCCGCGAAATAAAAGAAAGAAACACGTGACACGCGCGCTTGCGCGATCTGATTTCAGTGCCTCCCAACGTTCAGCGTACAAACGAACATAGCCTTTAACAGAGTGCGCTGCCGCTTAAAAGGTGACTTTTTAGGCGAACTTAACTATACGTAATTTTGTAATAACATATGAATAGCATTACATTCATTGGAATAGTAGTAGTAGTATAAGATTTTTATTCGGTCCAAAATTACAGGCTGAGCATTTCGACCACCTGGGCGGCCAGTCGACACTGTTCATCGTCCTCTTTAGCGCCAAGCCAGTCGAGCGAGGTACTGACGGAAATGGAAGGGGCAGGATAGGAGCCTGATTGCTGAGCTGCCGGAGAGCAGAAGAGCCAATAGGATAGGTCCGCATAAGTAGAGGGGCAGTTGAGACAGGAGGGGTCGGAGCAATAGCGATAGAGAAAGAGACGGAAAGGGATAATCAATGCGTTTATTTGGATGAACGCATTGAACGAGCTTTCGGCACAGTGAGTGATGGATGAAGGGGAGGGTAGAGGCGTTTATCGAGGCGAACCTGGAGGTAAACGTCCATGATGGTACGGCGCAGGGAGTGTCTCCCACATTCCTCCGAGGACCAAACCGGGTGATCAAGGGTGCCCGGTTAAAAGCGTTGCGGGCGAGTCGATGGGCCAGCACATTGCCGTCAATGCTTCAATGCCCAGTGTAGACACCGGTTGTAGTGGGGACGCCGCTCGTTCGACCTCCTGCTGGAGTGAATGGGGTGGGTTGCGATCCTGCATGTGGTGGATGGCGGCTTGGGAATCGGAGGATATCGCTTACCGTGGGAGTATAGGAAGGGAGGGAAATGATTGTATGGCATGGGCAACGGCAAGCACCTCCAGAGAGAGCGAATCCGGAGGGTGTAGGCATGGCCCACTGGTGTGGAGTTCAGGTGCGGCGAGGTGGCGATGGTAGATGGCGTAGCCGCAGGAGCCGCGAGGAGCTGCGAAAGAGGCATTCGTGTAGGCTACTCCCTAGGTAGTAAAGATCGGGGAATGGTGCTGCGCGGCCGCGTGACGACGGCGGGCATGCAGGACAGGCGACATATTGGACAGGAGGGGGAAGATGCGGAGATTGGGAGCGGCGGTGGAGATTGGAGAAGTAAAGGTGGAAACAGGAATGGGAGAGATGCCCACCTGAGTCAGTAACCACTGATCTTGACGGGTAAGGGAAAGCCGGGCAAACTGGAAGTCACGGTGGAGATAGTGAACGGAGAGGATCGATGAGGCCTGTTGCAAAGAGCTTAGCGGTAGAGGTTGTGATAGCGAGGTTGAGAGCTGCCTTGTCGAGGCTCTCAGTGGCGGCTTCGAGGGTGTTGAGTCGAGTGTGGGTGAAGGAAACGTAAGGTGCAAAGTACAGGAACTTGTTGAGTATACCTCAGCCTATTCGGACGAATTTCTTCCTCGGAATTTTTTCCGAGCCGGTAATTTTTGTCACATAGTTATTTACCGCTTCCACGTTGGGTGGTTAACTAAGAGTTAGTACGACCGCTGCGAGAAAACCTGACGGCGTCGACACGTATTGAAAACTGTGTGAGAGATCTCGGTGAGAATCGCCAGTCACGGCCACACTCCAACGTAGGAGTAGTGCAGCTGCTGCGTTAATACTACGTTGGAGCGAGACCAGGGCACGCAAACTCCGTGTACTTCCCTTGGAGACTGGGTCCGATGGCGCAGCGCGGCGGCAGCGCCACTTCCGCCCCTGGCGGTTGCGGGATATCCAACTGGAAATAATTGACAAACAAAACGATGTCTCCACGACGTCACTGATGATGTCAGAAGGTAGAGGGAGAGGGCGCACCACTGGGAGGAGAAGGCTTGCCGCGAAGCCCTCTATTCTCGCTTCGCCTGCGAACGGGCTGCTTTCGTGCTTTCTTGCAGGTCCGCTGGCCGCAGGGCGACATTGGCCAAATCACGACGTAGAATGCGCTGAAATGTGCAGTGTTTACAAAACGCTTTTTTTCGGCCGCGTTTATCTTCAAAGCTTCTATTCATTTTTTAAAGCACTGGGACAGCACTCGTACGCACCAGTGCCAAGCAATTAAAATGAAAAAAAAATATTTATGTATCAAGCCGTCGTGTACTATAAATATTCGCAGGAACTTCTTGATTACATTTCGTCATTTCGTGAAAGTAGTCGCTTTGAAATTGCTAACTTGTGCTTAAGATTAGGGCTACAGCTTAACTAGTCCACAGATATAGTCGGGGGCAGACAGACAGATAGACAGACAACGAACTTTATTTAATCCTGAGGAGCTACCAGGACCTCCTAACGGGAGGCCATTGTAGCCGCTGGCCGCGCCCACGTAAAGGACAGAACGCCGTGACGCTCCGCTCTTTCCTGGGCCCTCTGGATAGCCTGGGCTTGCTTTCGGAGTACCGTGCTTCTGATGGCCTCCTCCCATTCGGCTTCGCTGGAGAGGAAGTCGTTAGGCAACGCGGGACATCGCCAGAGCATGTGAGCCAATGAGCAAAAGGTTTCAGTGCAGTCGGGACAACTAGGGTCCACATCCGAGTACATCCTACTGAGGAATCCCCGCGACGGGAAAGATCCCATCTGCAGCATTCTAAATATAGCTGACTGACCTCTACTGAGCTTCGGGTGAGGCAGAGGATAAATTCTCCGACCAAGTTGGTAATGTTTAGTGATTTAATTAAATGTGAGGAGTGGATCGTTCTGCTGAGGCCCTTCCTGCCCCTCCGGAGCCTCCAGACCGTCGCGGCGCGTGAGTTCTCGCGCAAGGTCGTGGGCAAGCTCGTTGAGGTTTGGGAATCCCTCGAGAACGTTCGTCCCCATGTGTGCGGGGAACCACGTGATATAATGAAAACCGGGGTAAGCCCTTTTCTCTAAAATAGAGGCCGCTTCTCGTGCGAGGTTACCCGACTCGAAAGCTCTGATTGCGTCTCTCGAGTCGGTGTAAATGTAGGAACGCTCTGTATCACACAAGGCCAGCGCAACCGCAATTTGCTCTGCTATACTCGCGGTGGCCGCTCTGACCGAGGCCGAGGACCGAAGCACCCCCCGCCCGTCTACAACCGACAGCGCGAACACTCTCCTGTTCCCGTACTGCGCCGCATCGACAAAGAGCGCGGAGTCTCTGTCATCTCTAACTTTCTTCAATATGGCTTGCGCACGGGCTTTGCGTCTACCCTCGTTATGCTGAGGATGTACGTTCCGCGGGAAGGGCCTCGCCAGGTAGGGGGCAGTTTAAAGAAAAAGTTTCACCATCAATCGTTAAGTTTGTTCGTTTGTTCTGAAGTGGATCAGCTAAAGCAGGGCCATTTCTCAGTCAGCCAAAACTCAGCACAAGTAAAAGTTGAACGCTTTTCTTTTTATTTGCACATTCCGTACTAAAAAAAGTCTGACCTTCACACAGTGTTAAAGTGTCCATCTGCAGAAGCAATTTTCATTGACAATGAAATTTTAACATAATGAGTGAACATAGATTCCGATGCAAGCGAAGACGGCAGAAGACTATGTGAAGCAATGTAATTAGGAAATTCGCGAGCGCTAGTTGTAATCGGCTGGCGCAGGACAGAAGTAATTGTAGATCGCAGGGAGAGGCTATCGTCCTGCAGTGGACATAAAAGAGGCTGATGATGAGGATGATGATATTCCAGAAGATCCAAAGCAATAGGAAAAATAATCAACACGGGCTGGTCGCGCAGAACTTGACTATGATATATGTTATGACAGTGACACATTTTGTGGCTTACAGAAAGAATGTAGAGTACAATACATGTATTTCATTGACAGTATGTAAGGACTCATAGACTTCTAAACTGGCTACATGCATCCGCATGAACAGGAAGTAGCCTATAATTGCTCTCATTATTTGAACTACATGCCAAACGAGAGAGCATATTTCTATAGCTCTTACAAGAGCAGATAATCTACCTGTCGTCACAGTTTGCGTCATTTTCATATATACAGAAAATCACGGTGAGTATTAGGACATTGTCTGGACACAAGAGCAACACAAGTAACCAAGCATTCATAAAAAGAACTTAATATCACTCTTCATCACAAGAGGGATTTACAGTGCATGCTTAATGAGCATTAAATATTCTATACTTGTATTGCTGGTATTCATATATACATTTGGGCGGCAAAATAATTAATGTTGCGCTTAACTACAATACACAGGAGACGAAAAACTTGCACTCGCCGAATCTGAGCCTAAAGCAACGTAACTGAGCGTATGGTACTGTCCACGCTCTGTAATTAAGATAAGACGGAGTCAACCTTCTTCAGCACGATATCCTAGTAATGATGCATCAAAACGCAACAAGGAAATCATTTGCGTCAGTCCTTTTGCCATTATTCCTCCTAAGATTTGATAAAAGATCACGGCTGTGTGTTTTTTTCGTTTACATTAACCTCGGCCGTATGTGTCGACAAAGAGCGCAGAAAATGTATAGCCTAACAAACACGCACTCACGCCCTTCAGTATAAGTATTTCTGTGACAGCAGATGAGCTGCCGTCATCACGAATGAGTCGAGCGACACTGCTCCTCTGTCACTCCACTCAGGCTTGCACAGAACTGGTCTACTCATGCAAAATGAATACCTGCTCAGAAAATAAAGCGAAACGGTTGTACTTGCCTGCTGTCATTACGAAACCTGAAAAACATCGCAAAATTGGAATTGCCGGTTTAGAACGCCACAGAAACACGCAACGCATGTGATGCCCCGTTTTAGCCATCTTCGTCTAATGCTTCGTTGACCTCGTTTCCTGCGTCTTCTGTTCATTGCACGCCTGATAAAGCTTCTCGATCTTATTTGTCTTTTTCATTTTCATAGTTGGGACGCAAACCGAAGCAGATGACCAAGCACGATCCGGGTTGTGATATCGCTAAGCTAGGGGCAAGGGTGAGCGGACGCAAGCATGACGAACGCACGAAGATAACCATTTCCCGCGCTTCGCAAGATTTAAAATTCGCAAAAAGAGAAATACAAAAAAATTAGGATGTCCGGCAGCCGCTTGGAACGTGCCTGTTCCTTCATATCGAGACTAGCACTCGTCTGGAAAATATTATCCCCTGGAAAATTCTTGGACCAGAACGATTTAGGTTTCTTCTAATTTTTTTCATACCATTAATCATACCACTGTCGGTATGCATTCGTCATAACGCCGTCGTCATCAATGGCAGTCATGATTTTATCTTCATCATCAAATGGTGGTCATGTGGTCGTCATTCTACAGTTGCGACACCAGCGCGATCATATTGTTGTCTTTCTGTCTTCGCCATACTATTTTAATTATTTTCATCGTCATTGAATTATTGTTATTCTGTTGGCATCATGGCATCCTTCATGCTTTCGTCACAGCGTCGTCGCCTTCCTGCCACGGTCGCCATCGTCAGCCTATTGTACCAATGTCGACTGCACGACGAAGGCCTCTCGCTGCAATCTCCAATTGCAATTGTCCTATACCAACTGATTCCAACTTTCCTCATTTCCAAATTACCCAATTTCATCAGGCCACCTAGTTTTCTGCCGTCCTCGACTGCACTTCTTTTCTCTTGGTGCTCATTCTATAAGTCTAATGGTCCACCGGTTATCCATCCTACGCATTACGTGGTCTACCCAGTTTCATTTTTTTTTCTTTATGTCAATTACAATATCAGCCATTCCCGTTTGCTCTGTGATCCACACCAATCTCTTCCTGTCGTTTAGCATTACGCTTAACATTTTTCGTTCCATCTCTTTTTACGCGGTCCTCAACTTGTTGGCGAGCTTCCTTGTCAACCTGCAAGTTTCTGCCGCATATGTTAGCACCGGTAGAATGCATTGATTGTACACCTTTCATTTCAGTGGTAGTGGCAAGCTCAGCGTCCAGATCTGGCAATGCCGTGTGCCTCCGTCATACCACCGACATTATTCCTGCATTGGCCTCACGCTGTTGTGTGTCATCGTCATTACATTGTCGTCGTCATGCCACCGTGGTAGCTTTATCGTCATCACTTTGTCCTAGTGCTTCCGGTGATGTCATACTATTGTGGTCATGCGGCCATGATCGTTCTATAGTTGTTGATGTGTCGTTGTCATACAATCGTCCTGATGTTGTTATGGTCATTATATTTCTCTGTTTCATTCGTCGCCATTCATGACATGTGCCTGATCAAGCGCCACAAGTTTATACTGAGCGAGGGGGTTCCTAGAGTAAATGCGACGAACTTGGTTATGTAGTCACTACTTGAACATCCCCGTTGAGCACGAACAGTCTTCTCCACAAACAGCACTGAGAGTTTCGCTTAAACCGTTATTCAGAACGCTTGGGGCGACAATTTCTGCGATAGTTATCTCGTGGCCGACAATTTGCCAACAAGCGCAGCAGTGCTAGTTTGGCGTAATAGAAATGGCAGTGTAGATGACAATATGCTTTTACCTTCTTGTATGAAAATTTTTTGATGCGTTTATTATCACGACACTAGTCCAAAAAGTATGCATACGCAATAAACATATTGAAATATATGTGAAACGGCTAATAGGTGATATGCAGCGAACTGCGCCATGTACAATTCCGCTTGAAAGTTATTTCATATGCATTGTTTATTCTACTAGAAACTTCACGGTATTCTACGCCACACGTCATTACTTCAACATCGTGCAATGTTTATGCACTACAGCCTTCACAAACTCTGCCAAAATGCAAACAACAAATCAACACAGTATGCACAGTGTTAGATGTCAACGGCAACTTCTACAGCGACGTTCATCGGAGAAAGTCAACGAACGATGCATGTTGAGGAAAGAATTGTGAAAAAATATATACGCGCAGGGGCGTACAACAGCTGCTCAAATATTTTTAGGCATTTTATGCCACGTGTTACAGAAAGCCACACCCCCACTGTGCAGTGAGAAGAACCTAGACGCTGACGCTGTTTCAGCTGTGTACTTTAAATGAGCACGATGACACTGAGAGCAGGGGCCAGAGCGTGCTAAGGGAAGTGCCTTTATTAGGCGAAAAGAGGCATCACTGAAACGCTACTGAGACGGAAGCGCAGCACCCGGCGCTTTCTGTCTCACGCGCCGCAACGCTCTCAACGTAACAAGAACAAAAATATAAAGAACACGTCCCCCTCTTCTCCTATTAATATCACCGTTAGTCATCTATCATCTTGTCTGGGGGATGCCGCATGGGTGATCCATCTGTGTCAAGGCGCAATCATGTGGCTTTGCCCTTTCAGGCGACAATTCTTGTCAATCTTCCGACTGCCACTAACACGTGGCAGTTCAACGATGTAATCACATACTTCAGTAACGTGATCGCTCAATAGAGAACGTTGCAAATGAGCTGTGGCCACGAAGCGTGTGTCTTTGTCCAGATACACACAGTGCACTTAACGGTGACACTTCTCGCACGGTGCAACTGCGCACGTTCACCCCGTACTATGTGGACAAACACAATCACACACCTCAACGCTATGCGTGTGCACCAACAGCGGTTATTAGCGCGAAATACTTCGTTCTCCGAATCGACCTGCGCACTTGGCTTCTCATTTTGCTTCAACAAAGTGAATCACGTGAGCAACTTTCTCTTTAAGAACAGTTCTTTTGGGTACTTCCGAAAAGTGTGTGCAGTGTTGTCGTATACCCGAAGAGAAAGTTGTGCGTTATGTGCTGAAGGTACCTACAACTTTTGTTATTCTCGTCTTGTAACAGTTCGTTCAGCAACATTTTTTTCCTGCCATCTCTACTGCACCTTCTGCTACACCGTATTGTGCGGTTGATACGAAGGGGTCAAAGTGTGCTTGACTCCATTAGCAGATAAAAATTAAGCTCTTTTGCTAGGAATTGGGATCTGTTAACTGTCGCTACTTGAACAGATAGTCCGTGACTTGCAAAGAGTGATCTGGATATTCTGGCAATTTTCGGGCAGTGATAAAAGACATTATTTTCAGTTCTATTATCTTTGAGTGGGAATTAACGGCAACAAGAAATACTTTGTCTTTCGTTTCCGCGAAGTCTATGTTTACTCACTCCGAGCTGTTCGTACACCACCCCCAAAGTGTTGCTGGTTGTTAAGCAGGTTTCACGAACTTAGAGTGAACAGATTGCTTGACAGTTCTAGAGAAATGTCCATCCCTGGCCACTATACTATCGATTGCGCAAGAACCGTTCTATTCGTGACGCCTTGGTGGGTCTCATGTAACAAAGGCACTACCTCTTTCTGCATTTTCAGTGGCATCACGACTGCATTGGCCCAAACTATACAGCCCTCGTCCGCTGCCAGTGTAAATAGCGCTACAAAGAAATGCTAATTATTTTCGTACACTATAGCGAACCATAACCAGCCATTTTGTAACCGCAGTTAGCAGAGCACCATTTCTCGTTTCATCCTCCATAAGTTTAGCAGTTAATGGCCTTTTGTTCACTGTTGAAAAGTAAAAAAAATAGCACTACCGTTAATTGTGTGAGACTGGAGCAGTCGTGAAAAGCCGTCAGAATTGACAAGATTTCCGCCTTGGCTGTGCACAATACTATAGCGGTAGTTAGAAAAATGACAGCCATGAATCCGGTGTCGGCTGCAGCATTTGTATAATGCGTAGCTTCAAATTTATGATAAGCGGCTGGTGATCTGTGATGTCATGGTAATGTAATGAGGCTTCATAAATATTTTTTACCTTACCACCAAATTGAGTTTTCTACCCCTTATTACCGAGCGTTTTGAGAAAAAGAATCAAATTGACAATTATTCCAGGTAATATGTTCCTCGATTAAACTATTTTTGAACCGTATTCTCTTTGCCCTGCATCCATGTAATTTTTATTTGGGAATCTTCTGTTCTCATAGCATCGCGCGAGAAGAGTAACATTTTGTAATTTTACTTGTTTTACCGGTGCGTTAAGCACTCTAAGTATCCAAATATGTGGGACACTTATTTTTGGTAACCACGTCGCTTCACTTGCCATACACAAAACCCTAATGACTGAATCATACAACATACATTTGAAAAAAAATTTGTTCTGTATCCTCTAGCTCAGCTCCACCGGAATAAAAATTTCTCGCCAGAATGCAAGAAAATTGATTGCACCACAAATAAACATGCAGACCGAGGTTTCTATTTAAGCAAACGTGTGAAAATACTTTAAAGTTTTATTGGCAGTCATGAAAAAAACGTTGGTTATTTTGGCGGGAAATGTCCCACTATAGATGCAACAACTGTAGGCCCACAAAGGCTTAAGCATTTGCCAAAATGTAATCTTGGCACACACACGGGCAAACCAAAATGTACTTTGAGCAATTACACATAAACGCGCTGAACGTCATTTTCGCGGCGCGCTGCTACACGATAAAATGTTATGTCAAATTGGTGGTGATGGTGATCGGGAATCAGAAGATGAGGCATCTATTTGATAACTTTATATGCCTGCTCAATACAGTTGGTTATTGTTATAAACAGCATTTAGAATCAACTAAGCGCGGCTGACGGAATTCATTGGAACCACAATAACAAGATTTCTGATCGCGCACCAAGACAAGACTTATCTAGTACTGGTCCAAATGACTAGTTCCGCCAAACAACTGCGCGGTCATTATCCAGCGTGGCTATAACCAGCGCCAGAGCGGGATTAGTTTTTGGCAGTTCTTTTTTTTCAGTGTTGCGCATTTTGTTAATTTTTAACGTTAGCTTGTCAAAAATTATTAGAAATGACTTCTGATTGTACTTTCAATATTGTTTTACTTAGTTGTTTACTCATTGTTACCGAGCCTACAGTCTTCGCCACCGCAAAGTGTGTTCGACGAACACTCTCGCCGACGAGTGCGCTCTGTGTCACTAAACGTTCTCGTGTGGTACCCTGCGAATCACACCAGCGGTGAAGTGCACTCGCTCAAACTGCACTTGAGTTTGCCCATGCGACAGGGGTATTATTTTACTGTTTCCTAACTCTGCGAAACGCTTTTAGTGATGATGGTTTATTAATGCGAGAAAGAAGTGAGGAGGTGTACTCCCTACATTGTCTCATAAATAAACTTCATGTACAACTTTATTCGAGAGTAGCGTTTTCATCTGATGAGTAGTCCTGCCACAAGCGTTATAGGGTGAGAGCTCTCCTGAATCACACTTTTTTTCTGATTCCCTAAACACTGTCTCAAGAGGAGTCTGCTTTATACTCTTCTGTCACTTACCTGTAACCATGCGTGTGGTTTGCTTGAAAGTACTAGCATGTAATTCCTACAATAAATCAATTTCTCCCGATTTGCTCTAAATGTCTATGCTTTTATAACTATTTCCTGCTAAACTATGAGCGCACTTTGTCTGCTATTACCTTCAAGTAGTATTCTCGCAAAGGTCATCCAGTGGTAAATTAAAGTATTATGTACCTTTCTCTCGTTTCAGTTCACACCGTGGAAGAGAGTGTGAGTGCACAAAAACTATCTATCATTTGCGAAATATTTCTTAGAGATAACGCTAGCGGTACCTAATTATCGGGCGTTCCACCAACCTTAATTATATTCTGACTCATTGCTCTCAACTATTTAAGCCCATGTCTTCTATGGCTAAGCATTTTTTTTATTGGACAGTCTCTTGTAAAAAAAGTTGGGTTTTGAAGATATGCAACTTACCACGCCTTTGCGACAGGGGTTCGTCAATCTGACATTCTCCATGGAGAAACACTCTACGTGGAAACGCACAGAACTGATTTATTTCAGCCAGTCACTACTCGAAAACAAGGCCAGAAGTGTTACGGGACACCGGGGAGAACATTGACCTAAGTGGTTCAATAACGCCAAAACATTATCCGCGATGCGAGGAACGATTTGCCCACTGTATGCGTACAAAGCAAACACTTCAAAAGCCTACTTCTGCCGACATAACGGCTTTCGCGAATCGACATTCCACCAGGCCACAATCACTGCTTTGTTATGATTCATAGAACTCCGCTTCCTGCACTTCGAATCCGTATTATGTAGACTGCCTTGTCATCTTTCTTCACTGGCTGTTGCAACTCCCTTATCAGATGTGCAAAATTTAGTATTACCGAAAACTCTATCTAGGATTCAATATTAGTCTAGTATTAAAGCGACGCTTCCTTTCCGAACCCTGGTACACCTTCCTGACAGTGGGGCTCGCTGGATTCAGTGGCCTTGAAGAATATATTTGCGGATATATATATATATATATACACGTGTGTGTGTGTGTGTGTGTGTGTGTGTGTGCGAACGTACCCCTCGATGCGCTCATATATTAATTGTATGCTGACAACATATGCCCAGCTCTGCCCTGGGGAACAGAAAGAACTTACTATAATAAACCTATACCTGACAGTACCAGTGGCATCCACGACGATAATGGAAGAGAAAATAGTCTAGAGGAATTCGAAATCCCGAAGGTAACGCCGGAACAAGTAAAGAAAGCCTTAGGAGATATGCAAAGGGGGAAGGCAGCTGGGGAGGATCAGGTAACAGCAGATTTGTTGAAGGATGGTGGACAGATTGTTCTAGAGAAACTGGCCACCCTGTATACGCAATGCCTCATGACCTCGAGCTTACCGGAATCTTGGAAGAATGCTAACGTAATCCTAATCCATAAGAAAGGGGACGCCAAAGACTTGAAAAATTATAGACCGATCAGCTTACTGTCCGTTGCCTACAAAGTATTTACTAAGGTAATTGCAAATAGAATCAGGAACACCTTAGACTTCTGTCAACCAAAGGACCAGGCAGGATTCCGTAAAGGCGACTCAACAATAGACCATATTCACACTATCAATCAAGTGATAGAGAAATGTTAGAAATGATAGAGAATATAACCAACCCTTATATATAGATTTCATTGATTACGAGAAAGCGTTTCATTCAGTCGAAACCTCAGCAGTCATGGAGGCATTACGGAATCAGGGTGTAGATGAGCCATATGTAAAAATACTGGAAGATATCTATAGCGGCTCTACAGCCACCGTAGTCCTCCATAAAGCAAGCAACAAAATCCCTATAAAGAAAGGCGTCAGGCAGGGAGATACGATATCTCCAATGCCATTCACAGCGTGTTTACAGGAGGTATTCAGAGACCTGGATTGGGAAGAATTGGGGATAAAAGTTAATGGAGAATACCTTAGTAACTTGCGATTCGCTGATGATATTGCCTTACTTAGTAACTCAGGGGACCAATTGCAATGCATGCTCACTGACCTGGAGAGGCAAAGCAGAAGAGTGGGTCTAAAAATTAATCTGCAGAAAACTAAAGTAATGCTTAACAGTCTCGGTAGAGAACAGCAATTTACAATAGGCAGCGAGGCACTGGAAGTCGTAAGGGAATACATCTACTTAGGGCAGGTAGTGACGGCGGATCCGAATCATGAGACGGAAATAATCAGAAGAATAAGAATGGGCTGGGGCGCGTTTGGCAGGCATTCCCAAATCATGAACAGCAGGTTGCCATTATCCCTCAAGAGAAAAGTATATATTAGCTGTGTCTTACCAGTACTCACCTACGGGGCAGAAACCTGGAGGCTTAATAAAGGGTTCTACTCAAATTGAGGACGACACAACGAGCTATGGAAAGAAGAATGATAGGTGTAACGTTAAGGGATAAGAAAAGAGCAGATTGGGTGAGGGAACAAACGCGAGTTAACGACATCTTAGTTGAAATCAAGAAAAAGAAATGGGCATGGGCAGAACATGTAATGAGGAGGGAAGATAACCGATGGTCATTAAGGGTTACGGACTGGATCCCAAGGGAAGGGAAGCGTAGCAGGGGGCGGCAGAAAATTAGGTGGGCGGATGAGGTTAAGAAGTTTGCAGGGACGGCATGGACACAATTAGTACATGACCGGGGTTGTTGGAGACGTATGGGAGAGGCCTTTGCCCTGCAGTGGGCGTAACCAGGCTGATGATGATGATGATGACCTGACAGGCATCCTTAAAGTACACCGAACAGTTAAGGAAATAGGGGATAATAATTGCGAATTGTGTTACTTACGCTCTTCTTTTATTTCTCCACTCAGTATGTGCCAGACTGTCCTTGTCAATTCCTCCAGAGTAGGAATGCCCCGGTATGTAGATAAATGATAAAATATGAAGATAAGTCCGTTCACAATACACTACAGCATGCTGATCGCGTAATATCGTGGTTAATTATATGTGTACTGTAAAGGCGGGTTTATTCGGCTCGTAGAGCAGCAGCGACAAACTCAGCACCAGCAGGTAAGGCGGAGTCAGCGAACGAACTGGGTACGAGCCACGCGATGTCAACGGGGATTTTCAGCCTGCCGATCTTCTTCGTCACAATCACCCCCGGAATTGAAGAGTAGCCATCCTGGTGCCCTAGGACGAGGTGGGCGGATCGTAATATTGCTTCAGCCGGTCAACGGACACAGTCTCTCGCCCCCGACGACACAGATAGGAGGATCGCGATACATGTTCGAACACGTAGTTCACTGGTGATGTTTGTGCAACCACGCGGTAGGGCCCGTGGTACTTCGGGAGGAGCTTGGACGAAAGGCCAGGAGCAGCAACAGGCGCTACCAAAAGCCACACTAGTGAGTCGACGGGGAAGGGGTGAGGGGGAGGATTGAGGTCGTGGCGCTCTTTTTGGCGGCACTGCTGAGCAGACGTCAAAGAACGGGCCAGTTGTCGCCATTTCTCGGCGTGCTGAGCAACCGCAGAAACAGGTGAGCATTCAGCAGGGTCCGGCCGGTACGGGAGAACCGTATCAATGGTGCTGGAGGAATGGCGGCCGTAAAGCAGAAAGAATGGTGAGAATCCGATGGTGGCTTGAGAGGCAGTGTTATATGCGTAAGTGACGAACGGAAGTACAAGATCCCAGTTGGAGTGGTCAGACGGAACATACATTGATAGCATGTCACCAAGAGTTCCGTTGAATCGTTCTGTTAAGCCATTGGTCTGTGGATGATAAGCAGTAGTAGTGCGGTGAATAATTTGGCATTCACATAGGAGTGACTGCAGGACATCCGAGAGGAATACGCGGCCCCGATCGCTCAACAGTTCACGTGATGCGACATGGCGGAGAACGAGTTTGTTTAGAATGAATGAGGCGATGTCTTTTGCTGATGCGGCAGGCAAGGCGGCGTTTTCAGCATACCGTGTCAAATTATCTACGGCGACAACAATCCATCGGTTGCCAGCGCCAGTAGATGGAAGAGGCCCGTATATATCAATGCAGACACAGTCAAATGGCTGAGCTGGGCAGGGAAGTGGTTGGAGAGGTGCGGTGGAGAGATGCGGGACACATTTGCGTCGCTGGCAGGCAATGCAGGAGCGCACGTATTTGTGGACGAAGGTGCACATCCCTCGCCAATAATAATGTAGGCGAAGCTGTGTGTAGGTTTTTGACACTCCCCTGTTATCACACTGCAGGTCAGAATGAAAAGCGGAGCAGAAATCTTGTCGTAGGTGCCGAGACACTACTAAGAGCCATTTGCAGCCGTCATTCTGGTAGTTGCGGCGGTATAAAAGTCCGTCGCGAATTGTGAAAGGCTGCGCCTGTCGGCGTAACGCTCGAAGTGCCGAAGTTGCCGGAGGATTTGACAAAAAGTCGAATATCATGACGATCCATGGGTCTTTTCGTTGCTCCGATGCCATGTCCAGGATGTCAAGTGGTGAGATGTCATGTTTGTCAGTAGAAGTGCTGCTGTCTGAAGTAACTGGGGAGCGCAAGAGGGCATCGGCGTTAGCGTGTTTGCATCCAGAACGATAGACGACACGGATATCATATTCCTGTGTTCAGAGGGCCCACTCAGCGAGGCGGCCCGACGGGTCTTCTAGGTTGGAGAACCAGCAAAGAGCGTGATGATCCGCCACCACGTCAAAATGTCCACCGTAGAGATATGGACGAAATTTTTGAAGAGCCCATACGATAGCCAGGCACTCTTTTTCTGTTACTAAGTAATTGGCCTCAGGTTTCGGCAGGGCATGACTGGCATAAGCGAGTACGTATTCGACATTAGTGTTCTTGTGTTGTGGGAGCACGGCACCAAGGCCGACACCACTGGCGTCAGTGTGAAGTTCTGTAGGTGCGCTTGGATCAAAATGGCGCAAGATGGGCGGATACGTCAGTAGGTGACAAATAGTCGTAAAGGCATCATCAGAGGCTTCCGACCAAGCAGAAAGGTCATTGTCGCCTTGGAGAAGTTGGTTTAGTGGTGCGATCACAGTAGCGAAATTGCGAACGAAACGTCGAAAATACCAGCATAGGCCAATGAAGCTGCGTAGTGCTTCCAAGTTAGTGGGCTTCGGGAATTCGGATACGGCGCGAAATTTAGCAGGATCAGGAAGAATGCCTTCTTTGGAGACAACGTGGCCTAATATAGTCAGTTTTCGAGCAGCAACTTGGCACTTCTTTAAGTTAAACTGGAGACCAGCATTCCGGAGACAGGTCAAAACTTGATGTAAACGCCGAAGATGTGTCGGAAAATCAGGGGAAAAGACGACAACGTCGTCGAGGTAACAGAGGCAAGTATGCCACTTTATGCCGCGTAGGATGCCGTCCATCATGCGTTCGAAGGTGGCGGGCGCATTGCACAGACCGCACGGCATTACAGTGAATTCATACAAGCCGTCTGGTGTTATAAACGCGGTTTTCCAACAGTCAGCGTCAGCCATGGGCACCTGCCAGCAACCTGAGCGGAGATCTAAGGAGGAAAAAAACTCCGCTCCAAACTGTCAAGTGCGTCGTCAATACGTGGCAACGGGTATACATCCTTTCGGGTAATCTTGTTAAGCCTTCGATAATCGACGCAAAATCGTATGGTGCCGTCTTTCTTTTTAACTAGGACGACTGGTGATGCCCAAGGACTACTAGAAGGCTGGATGACACCGCCATTGAGCATATTGTTCAGCTGGTCATTGATAATGCGTCTTTAAGTCGCCGATACTCGGTAGGGACACTGTCACATTGGTGCATGGCTCCTAGTGTCGATAGTGTGCGAAACAATCGTTGTGGGGCCGAGTGATGTTGCTTGGAGCAAGCGAAGAAGTTCGTCGCGCAGCGTCGTCGCAAGGTCACTGGCAATAGCTGGCGTAAAAGAACGCGGCAGTGACTGAGGAGGCGATGCCTCGAGAGCAGCAAGATAAGTGGAGTCGTCCATCGTGTCAAATATTGAAGATGAGATCAGTGGCTCTGCTCTGCCAAGGCTTTTACGGCGGCGTAAAGTAATTGGTTCAGCCGATGGGTTTGAGACGCACATGAGAGAGGCGCCAGCTTTAAACTCGAGGACGGCGAACGGCAGTGGTAGTGGACGGCGGCGAACTAAGAGTTCGGACGGAGCGAAGAGTACTGTGCCGTCATCCACAGAGTGTGATGTGTGGTGCGCGACATGGTGCGGTGATGGGGACGGTCAGGAGCAGACGACAAGGAGTGCGCGCGCCGAGGCAAATTCCGTGCTGGAAGGTGAAAAACGACGACGCCGAAGAGTGTCCGGTACGTGAACGCGCGGCGCAAGAAAAACATCGAAAAGAAGAAAAGCAGGAAAAGAGCAGGAAAAAAAGAAGAAATTAGGAAAGACCACGGGGCGTGAGGCAGCCAATCGGAGAATGCCTAATCGGCCAGAGAGAAGAAAAAGCGTGGTGCGCTGGCAGAAGAAAGGAGACGCAGGAGAGACGCCGGGGAGACGCCGGGAGAGTTCCAGGAACCGACGCCAGGAGGAGGTCGACCTCCGGACCGGGAGTTGAAGACGGGCCGTCGGGTTCCGGACTCGAGCCACCAGGACTTCACCCGACCGGGGCCTGCTGCCAGCCCGTTCCTGTGCGTCGCCCTTCTACCCAAGCGTGCCGCCAGCTGCTCAAGGCCGGTGAGCGTCTGCGCCCGTGGGCAGGACGAGCACAGTCGGGCTACGGGCCGGAGTTCTACGCCAGCTGCCCGGCCAGAACGCTGCCCCCGTCTGTCGTGCCGCCTGCTGCCCGAGGCCGGCATTCGAGCTTCTGTGCCCGTGGGCAGCAGAAGAGCAGCCGGGCTACGGGCCCGAGCTCTACGCCCAGCTGCCCGGCCAGAACGCCGCCGCCGTCTGCTCGTGCCGCGAAGCCGCCTGCGTTACCTCTCCAAGCAGAGCTGGCGCGCTCCGGTCGCCCGGTCAGTCAACTTACACCACGACCTTTGGTGTGACCGGCGCAACTCCTTTCGCCAACTTGTCGCCGCGTCTCCGCATCGAGACTGTTATGCGTCCCTGCCGTCGTGGCAACCCCGGACTCGCGCACTAGTTAGCTTCACACTAGCCCCAAATGTCTTACCGCCGTAATGTCTGAGTGTTTATTTTATTCTTTCTATTTATTTCTATCATTTATTTTAAGGCTTTTTTTAGTTCGATTAAAAGTTTGTGTGTGTGTTCGAAACCAATGGCTTTGTCCTCCATTGGGTTCTCGGAGGCTCCGCCTAAGAGAACTGTTAAAACCTTTGAGTACAGGAACCGTTGTCCCCATATTTGGGCATCACACAGAGTCGCAATAGATACTGAAAATAATGGAAGACCAGGCAGGTATAACAGTGTCTTCTGAAACAGCGATTTTGCGACAATGGTCCTTATGGTGAGTGATAATGGCGACCGAAAACTGAAACAGCTCGATTTCGGCGCGGGCGCAGTCAATGATCGCATGATGTCTGGAGAGAAAGTCCCAACCTAATATGACGTCGTGTGAACATGATGGCAACACGATTAATTCTATGATATAGAGGACCTCCTGAATTACGACACGTGCAGTGCAGGCGCCGGATGGCTCGACGTCCTGCGCGTTGGCAGTTCGAAGAGACAGTCCAGAAAGCGGCGATGTCACTTTTCCGATCTTGCGGCAAATACGGGCATCTGCTGCTGAAAGTGCAGCGCCGGTGTCGACAAGTGCTAGCGTCAATGTTCCTTCTATTGCGACTTCAATAACATTCTTCGGGGAAGTGTAAGGCCTTATACATTTCGCTGGCACCGCAGTTCTCGCCTCCTGAACTGCGATATTTAGTTTTCGTGGCGCAAAGGGCTCCGCCGTCTGTGCATGGGGGAAAGCGAGCGGGGGCGAGGAGAAGGTGAACGGCAAGCGGCGGAGAATCCGGTGTCGACGGCAGCAGGAGATTCAAAGGTGTCCGAATAGTTGCGGCGTTGTTGGAAACGTGGCGCATACGGACGCACATTGTTCAGGACGTTCGGTGTAAGCAGGCGACAGTGACGTGCCACGTGTCCAGCACGGCCACAATAAAAACAAATCGGATGGTTTCCCGTGCGTCATGGTCTTGAGGTCGTGCATAGTGCACCAGTGGACGGACTGGAGGGGATACGGATCGGCGCAGAGGTGGGCGAAGGGGGCCGTAGGTCTGGCGCAGGCCTCATCGCGACTTCGGCGTACGTTAGGGGAGCGGTCGTCGGCGCCTGCTGAAGAGAAGGCGAAATGTGGTCGGCTACCTGCTCCTTGATGACAGATTGGGGAGCGGGCGCCAATGGAGTACTCGGCTGGCCGTGTGCAAGTGGAATCAAGGAAAGCTGACGAGCCACCTCTTCACAGACAAACTCCTTGATCTGTAGCAGCAGCGAAGTGTTGTTCGGGGCAGCAGCCAAGCTCGACAGTGAAGTGGCCTGAGGTGTAGATTGGCGCGTGGCTGCGCGTTGTTTGCGCAGTTCGTCGATGCTTTGACAGAGACTGACGAGTTCAGAGACTGTCGAGGGATTTTTCGCCAACAGCATCTGGAAGGCGTCGTCTTCAATGCCTGTTAAGATATGGCGGATCTTCTCGGCATCAGCCATTGCGACGTGAACGCGGTTGCAGAGGTCGACATCTTCTATATAGCTGGTAAATGTCACCCCGCAGTGTTGCACACGGCCACGCAAATGTTGCTCGGCGCGATGCTTGCTAAGCGCGGGGCGCCCAAATACCTCTGTCACGTTAGTCTTGAAGGCCGTCCACGTCGTCAGATCACGTTCGTGGTTGCGGTGCCACACGCTGGCGACACCGCTCAAATAAAACGACACGTAATTAAGTTTTTTGGTGTCGTCCCAGTGGTTGTGGATGCTTAGCCGGTCGTAGTCAGTGAGCCAGTCTTCTACATCATGGTATTCGGTACCACTGAAGATGGGTGGGTCGTGTTGACGCAACGGGCCGGGGCAGACCACGGTAGTCACCGGGGCAGCGGGTTGTGGTTGTCCTTCTTCCGGTATTATGAAGACGGGCTGCAGTGTCCGATTACGAAGTTCCAGAATTCTGGTTGTACACAGCAGCTCCACTCATTGTAAATGGGGGTTTATTCGGCTCGTAGAGCAGCAGCGACAAACTCAGCACCAGCAGGTAGGGCGCAGCCAGAGAACGAACTGGGTACGAGCCCCGCGATGGCAACGGCGCTTTTCAGCCTGCTGATCTTCTTCGTCCCAGTACAATTTTTTTGACTTATAAGAAATAGTTATTCCACACAACTTGTGAAAATAAGGTCTTGTGGGCCCCGTCCAGCTACTATCGTAGCTGTTATCCCAAAATAACCATCCAGTTCTGCTTCTTTTACTAGAACATAAAGTTTGATTTGATTTGATTTGAACTTCTCATGTTACAAATATATTTCTGTTAAATGCTTGCCTCTGTGTTCGTCAAATTCCCAGCCTTTCGTGTTTCAGTTTAGGAGCAATAACTACTTATTATGGATTGCTACCAACTCGCTCTAACCAGTACCCATTTATTTAACTTACTTTCACTGATTCTGACATTTCGAATCTACCTAGAGTGGTGTGACCGTGGTTGGCTTATTCTTGAGAATGTGTATGGTCCCACTGATACACGAGAGGTACAGAGTCCTTAAATGTTGCTCGATACGCCTGTCATCACCATTAATTATACGTATCGCCCTTAGCTGCTAAGCATTTATGTATATATGTCTCAGGCTTCGATTAAAATAGATTGTATTATGTGGGCTGAATCGACATAAATATTTATATCAAGATGCCAACCAGGCGCCACTGCTTCGGCGCTACCGAACTTTGTTAATTTCAAGTAGAGGACTGTGAAACTTTGCTTCGTAGTCCTCAGATTGGTCGCGAGATCTCTATTGGGAAATTGAAATGAGCTTGGAAGAAAATGTACAGAGTGATGTCAGAGTTCTGCTTAGTAATCTTCATCGTGAAATTCTTTGCTGCCGTAAAGAACGGGGGCCTTGTAACACGCGTGGTGGATACATGTACTAAAGATAGTTAAGAGGAACTACACCTTGATAGAAGTTCAGGATGTCAGCTTTGCCTTTGTTTTCCACTTTCAAAGCACATTGCAGATATCCGAGGACCTCTTTTGGCCAGCTAATAACCTATGTTATCGCTCAGCGAAAGACGCGCTTGCATACGTTGTAAGTTTCCCGAACGTTGTCATTCATTGCATCTGTTTATGCTGTCGTCGAACCGGCCAACCATGGCACAGTGAGATTGTATGCATGACGCAAATTGTGTCGTACTTTCTGGAAGGTACGCATGATAACGCTGGAACCTTAGACGAGTCATGTATAAATAGCCGACGCGTCTCAACTTTTGTTCAGACTACGACGATCAGCGCATGTGATCGTCACTATCGTTCTGCCCAAGCCTAATATGTAGTAGTGGGTACCGGAAAGAATTAGTTTTAATTGAAATGTCAGAAACTAAATATAGTAGATCCAAAGAGTTGCAATCTATATACAGGGAAGCTTTGTGTGAGTGTATATAAGGAGTGGACACACGAATAGACGCAAGTACACGCGCAGACATGGACTCACACAAGCTGAGCCGCACCTAAATTATACCGAGCCTTTTGTCAAGTGGATCGGAAGTTGCTGACTACTAGCCAGTACGTCGGACGCCTTGAACGCATCACGGTTTTAGAGGCAGCGCACGCATATGTACGTACCGCAACTGGAATCTATTCCATTCTCATGCTTCGTTCGATTGTTCATTACCGTGCAGCTGCGGATGCGCGAAGGCAAACTTTCTGGTTATTTTTTTCTTTCCCCCGCACGGACGACGCCGCCGCTCCAGTGGACACGCTGAGGCGAGCGCCACCTGGTGGTGGGGCATGGAACCCAGCGGCGCGCGCGGTGCACGTACTCTGTTGGGCATAGTTTGCCTATTCGGCCCGAGAAGAGCCACGACGCAGCACCCACGGTCACGAAAGCCATGATAATAAACATTATTACTGAATTTTACATAAAATAAAGCTGGCGACACAAAGCGATAAAAAACATATGCTTGCCATCTCATCTTATATCGCCATTAAAAATTGCAAGCATCAACTACTATCTCTGGTACGCATTACACAGGTTGATGAAGGAATGAACAGTTAATCCCTTAATATATTACTGCGACACTTGTGAATACGCAGTTTTGCAATCGTCTCTTTGGCGGAAATATTGTGGTTCGATATAAAATGTTTTACCAGTATTATGAACTTTGTGGTAGACCTGATTTCAGGCGTAACATGTGTGTGTGGCTCAGAATTTCATATTTTCTGTGATGAATCTAGGGGGGCGCTTTCAAACTTTATCTCACTTGTCTACGCCGAATCCTGTAAGCGGAAACCAAGCTGTGCGTACCTGTTCAAGTATCGGCCTTATAATAATGTTCTACAGTGTCTCTGGAATACTTAAAATTTCTTTAAGAAAGTTGAGTGGCTCCTTTGCTTTGACTAATAAAATATCGACAAACGCAGTTTAGTCCAGAGTAACAACCATGCCGACAACAAGCTCAATTTTCTATGTGTGTTGGGCAAAGTCCGTATTAGAAAAATATGCAGTTCGTAATTTAGTTCAAGTTTCTGCTCGGGGAGAAATGTGGTGGCACTTGTGTGTGGTTAAACTTACGTTTCATTTATCGCTCTAAGAATTTTCATCTGGCCAGATTGTAGAGCACTGACGTTATTTTGACATGCGACCAAGCGACATAGTAGAGTCATCGGCGTATAGCCTCACAATGGATTGAATTCAACCGAGTAAAACATTAAACAAATGAATAAGCGGGATGCGAAGAACGTAAATTTGTGGAACTCCGGAAAACCCATTCAGAGGTTTTGATCACAAGCCGTTTATCAACGTGTGTTTTAGTGTTTATGAATGAGTCTTTATTTATTCCAAGCGATGAGCCTGTGAAGCTTGGTGAACACTGCCACCCCCCCTCAGTTAAAGCAACAATAAATCATGCGGTTCGAGATCAAATGCCGTTTCAAACATTATAGATTGTAAAGTCACGTCTATGTGTACATAACTGCTGACTCCCCATGCATGTTTATAAATAATTCCATGAGCTAAATTGTTCACGATAGACCGGACAAATGACAATGTCCAGCGGAATAAAAAAAATCTTGAAGAAAGCTAAATCGTTCTCGTCCAATAATTTTCCTGAGGAATAATATTTTCCACAGTACTGAACCCATTCTCATTTATTTATTTCTCTAGGGATAATAATTTTTTACAGGAAATATCTACTATCAAGGAAGACAAAACAAAGCTATGTTAAAACTGTGAATGCCAGCAATGCTACATGAATAATTTGTAAACTCTTAGCCGAACGTTCTTCCTTTTGTTTAGCAAAAATCCATGCTTTGAATCAGACTGGTGTTAAGCATCTGGCTCTTTCTTTGAGCCTACTATTCTGCTAGGGTGGCAAGAAATGATTTTAGTATATTCTCTGGCGATATTTTACATCTGTATGGCTGTTAAGAAGGAGGTCCGAAGAATGACGTGCTCATTACACCAGCTAGTGTTGTTTCCAGTTCATGGGAAGGATTCAAGGGAGTATTCTTTATATATTTATTTTATATTCTTCTGTCTTCCGACAATCGCAATACGTAATCTAAAGGTTTCATTTCATTAAAGAAATGGGAATAGAAAGTGACAACAAGATGTGTGCGCTGGACAATTGTAGCGTTTTACGAAGCGGACATATGGCAGTGGCATTGGTATGCAATTTTCTAGATTCCACAAGTACATATCCTAAATATTGCAAGTTACATTGACTACCTTTCCAAGAAGTTCTTCCAAAGTGAAAATTTGTTAAAGACAAAGGATAAATTGAAAGAAATCTACGCACCAGAACGCTTCAGCATTTTACTTGGTATTTCGCAAGGTCCATGAGCTGTAAATCTGGATCTAGTTTATTGGAATAGCCGGCACGCCTGACTATGTTGCTAATATTTGAGTGATCTTCAGTAGCTCCTGCTGGCCATTGAAGACAATGGCTAATGAGTACACTGAAAATATAGAGCGCAATTATACATTCATTACTTATTTTATATGTTATTTATTATCTCCTTTTGACCTTTACCGGTGTTAGGGAAGCGGGTATAGATTCTATATAACATTGTGTAGTCGACACTAAAATCAAGCACACAAAGCAGAGTGAAAATTAAAATTGGGTACCACATTACCATTTGCAGGCGCAAGAACAGCATTGCGGCATTTTATTCCTACGAAAAACATAACGCTAAGAGTTATTCCCGAAAGCATTCTTATAAATTTTCAGGTTATGGTGTCCTTTCTTCGAGATATCTGATGGTGTAATATTCGTTTCTTTATCAATATCTGTTTAAGTATACTGTATACTGTGATAAAAATGAAACTACGTCCCTTTTTACGTCTTTTAGGTCGAGTCATTACAGATTACGTTTACTCTTAGTCACTATAAAAGTTATTGCGATAATAATTATATGGACACTCAAGGCGGATTTTTGCCGCTGCCGTATTGTTCCGTGATGAGAGCTCTTTCTTGATTGGGTGGATGGTGGTGCATAGACGTTCTTAGTTGGTGAAGCGATTTTAACTAACAAACTCATGAAATTTAAATAGAACAGGATATTTCGGAGCGCGGACGAAAAGCCGTCAACAGGCTTTACTGGGTCCGTGCACGCCAGACATGGCATACAGCGAGAATAGCGTGTTCTAACTAAGCAGGTTACAGATTTGTAGTACGTAAGTATTGAGAGTAAACACAGAAAATAATTATGTCTGTCTAGCGCAACAATTAAGGCGACCATGTAGAAGATATGTAAGCACTAATTCATAATTAGTGTAACACCTGGTCAATGGCTTTAAATGTATCAAAATGTCAGGTAATTCATTTTAGTCGTAAGCGTGACAATTTACATTTTTCATACTACGTCAATTATAAACAATTGTTATATAGAGCATCACATACATTTTTGGGTGTTCACCTAACCAAAAGCCTCTCTTGGGCAGGACCACATTGCAGCTATCGGCGCAAAAGTTTCAAAGACATTTGGTTACCTACGCCGTAATCTGGGTAATTCACCTTCCAACATCCGCAAATATGCCTATCAGACATTTGTTCGTCCACAGCTCGAGTATGCATCAGCGATTTCGTCCCCACATGCTACCTACTTATTCGGCATGCTTGAATCAGTCCAGGACCAAGCTGCCTGTTTCATCTCACGTAACTATAGCCACAACTCCAGCGTAATGGAAACGAAACTCGATCATTCCCTCCAGCCTTTAGTTTTTAGCAGTAATATCGCTCTGTTGTCCTCGTTTCACAAATATGTTTATAATGTCACATAATCCACACTGCATATCCGGATTGCCTTAAACACGTCTGGCCGAATAAATAACGACTTATGTTTTCCGCGCATGTACGGCTGGACACATGATTTTAACTTCCCCGCACTCCCTACGGCCATTCGCTTGTGGAATAATCTGCCTGATAACATTGCTTCCCAGTCATATGAAGAAAAATTTCATCTCCTACACGAGTATTTTTCATAATAGCGCTTACAAATCACTTTATCTTGTTTCTTGCACTTGGCAATGTGCTTAGAACTTCGTGCGATGTTTTTATTTTATTGATGCATTGCTATCTCGCTCTTATGAATTGGTATATTATGCTGCGTCACGTGTTCGCTTGTATGCCCTGTATGTCTTATCGATATTTTGCGTTTTTTTCTCGATATATCCCTTGAATCATTGTACTCCTTGATCTGTTCTTTTTTCCTGTATTGTACTTTCTAGTAGTAGTGCCTTACGTTAAATTTTACTCGTGTTTTTTCCTTGAAGTGTAGCTTTGTGGCATTTCATTACTTCAGTTTTTTTTTTGCCTTCTTCATGTTTTGATCTTTGTAGTAATTTTGATGAGCCCTGCATTGGGGCGTGTCGTTTGTACTAGACTTCAGAAGGCCGCTTACTTTTTTTTAATTGTATGCCTTGATTCTGTAACTCCCCTTACACGATGTCGCCATAGGGCCTGTAAGGTATTATAAATAAATAAATAAATAGCAAATATCAGTTTCAACAGACTATATCAAAACAATAAGCTTACTATTGAAGTTAGAACACATAGTTACTGGCTCTAGGATATACAAATATATGGATAGTAAGTAACGGGAGAAACACAGAGTTACTTGACCAGATTCAACATCGCATGAACCGTAATGTTTACAGAATGTTGTGCGAATCACAAGTATCTTGTGTGCAAAATTTTGTACGATATATCGTTAATATCAATGTTACCTCATGATAATTCATTTACTAAAGATGGCAAGTGAAATTTTAACATTTGTTTTCCTACTATCTATTTTCCTACCAACTATCTAATGTATTAGTATGCCTAGATGCGTCAGATTTGTAATGTCGGGCAAGCCTGTAGAGATACAATCATTTCACGCTGATAATGTTGAATGTATGAAATAATTCCGCAGTGTGAGAGTCGGGAGAAACATTTAAGGATATACGAATGGCTCGTTTTCGTAGCCGAAGAAGTATATTTATGTTTTCGAGCATTGTGGTGCCATTACCGAGGAATATAAAGAATTATATGATAAGATATTTACCGACACGGGAAAAGATGAACAGTGACGGCGCATAAAGCCAGTCTTACGAGGAAGTTTCCCATCAAGGTTATTGCATGGTCGACCAAAGACATGTTTTCTGAAAAGTAGATTCCTAACGTTTTGTAAGCGCGAACAACTTCTACTTCAGTGTGAGTTATCATGAGGAGTGGAAGATAGAAATATTTTTGATGCGGGTGGAACGCTACGGCTTGAGTCTTTTGAACATTTATCTTTAAATAGTTTTCAAGAGCCCAAGTATTAATTAGTGCTACAGTCTTATTGGCTCTTTCAGTAAGGTTTTCCGATAACGAACGAGACTCTAGCCTATTAAATAGGTGCGGGGTTCCCAGCACCTTACAACCTTCTTAGAGGGACAAGCGGCTCCTAGCCGCACAAAATAGAGCAATAACAGGTCTGTGGTGCCCTGAGATCTCCGGGGCCACATGGGCGCTATACTGAAGGAAGCAGCGTGTCCTTATCTCTTAAATTATGGGGTTTCAAATGCAAAAACGACGTTTTGATTATGAGGCACGCCGTAGTGAGGGAGTCCGTAAATTTGGACCACTTGGGCTTTTTTAACATGCACCTAAATCTAAGTACACGGGCGTTTTCGCGTTTCGTTTCCATCAAAATGCGGCCGCCTCCGGGATTCAATTGTCTTTATCTCTATCTGAAAATATTGGGTAACCCGTGGAACTTATTTCGCAATTGAGATAGATGCTTGCAGTTGTTGCCCTTGAACAAGGAGTTCCCAGTAAGCGTGAGTCATGAGCTCGCGTTGATTACGACCCAGCCCTTCGTACACACCGACTGTCGCTACTGCCTATTGAATGATCTAGCGAGATCATCTTCTTTCTTTCGTGCGTCGCATGTTGTATGTGCGTGTGAAAGCACGCGAGGGAAGCTGACGATCGCTGCTCGACCTAGCGCACGCGGATGAAGACAGCGCAGAGCAAACGCGCGTTCTCTCATCGCGCGAAAGGCGTGGCGGAATGGTGGAAGAGGGGGACGGCGTAGTACTCCGGCAGCAACTGGGCATTTCGCCACCTGTCCCAAGGGAAACTTACAGCCCCTGCATCCACGCGCCACCGCCTACCAGGTTAAGTACCGCCAACCTACCCTTTTCCTCCACGCACCTCTCCTACTCACCCCCTTAGCTTCCGGCGTCAAGCGGAACTTACGTAGCTTCAGCTTCCTGTTCCGAGTGGAAGTGACACAATGTTTTTTAGCGTTCTTTACTTTCGCTTCGATAGAGAGGTTTTAATTACACCAGCTGCGGTTGAAACTCTTAATGCGATTCCATCCAAGAACCACCGCCTATTGTAATCGGCGATCTGGTCGTGTTCGCTGCTTCGCGTCAACCTGCGACGGGTTGTGCCACGAGAGACAATGTACAGTGGAATGTAGTGCCTGGGTGCTTGGAGACCGCTCCAGTTTTTCGTGCATTTGGAAAACAGCGACCGCAAACTACTACTTCAGCGGAATACAACAGCTTGTCCCCTTTGAATTCCTCTTGTTTTGAAGCATAAATCCCCTCCAGCCAGCACGTATGGAGGGACTTTAGTGAAGGAGTTCGCGACTAAAATTTGTGCAGCAGACGCATAGAGTTTATGCTGTTGATTCTGAGTTTGAACTTGTCTCGTACGGCAGATCGAAGGTAATGAACGTCCCAAGTGCGTGCACTACGTGAGGAGCTGCAATGACGTGAAGCTATGAAATATAACACGTTCAAATTTTCGTGGAGGGCATTCAGTGACATGGTGAAAACAAGTGTGCTTTTCTTGTGTGATATTAGCGGAGGTGTGCAGTGAATTGGTGCGTGCGCGCGTGTTGTAACGCGTGCAAAGGTGTATGGCGAATTGTGTGGATGACGCGAGCAGATGCGCATGGCGAATTGTGTTAGTGTTGTGACGCGAGCAGATGTGTACGGCGAATTATGTTCGTGCGTTGCGGCGTGAGCAAAGGTGCACGGCGAATTGTGTGTTGCAACGTGAAATTACCATGGCTATTTTTTTTTATTGCGAGTGTTCAGGAGGCGAACACGGCAGTATTTCGGGCGGTATGTGTGTGATACTTCTGTTGTCGCGCTTGTATCCGTCCCTGGCCTAAGCGCTAAAGCACCTCCATCTACGCGCCACCGAAATTTTCTGCCGGCAGGAGCGAGGATGGAGGGGCTTTACTTAGCCTTACTTACTCAACTTTACTCAACGCGTTCAAATTTTGATGTACGGAAGTTTAGTTATTGGTCGAAATGACAACTGCTTGTTTGGTGAAGTGAAGCAGCGTTGATTTGCTGAATGCTGCAAGAGTTATCCAAGCTTAGTGAAGTAAATGTGAAATTGGCTTATACCTACTGCTATTGAATAAAGGGAAAATCAAACATCCACCCGTTTGTATAAAAATTGCTCCGAAGGAAACCCATACGGGTTCCCCGAAAGAAAAGCCTCAAAGTTGAAGAAAAATTCGTCCTGGTCCGGGAAGCGAAGCCGGGACCACCGCCTTTCCGGGGCAGCCGCTCTACCATCTGAGCTAACCAGGCGGCTAGCAAATGGCAGGGCGAAGTCGAATTTGTCGCCAACACAAAGTAAAGGCAAGTATTTGACGTAGTAGTTCTGCGGAAACCCGCAAGGTGGATAGAAGTAATAAATAAAGGTAAAATCAGACATCCACCCGTTCATATCAGATAATCAGACATCCACCCGAAAATCATACAAGATGTGGACGTGCTCGGCAAGGTGCGCTGTAGTGACCACAGGATGGTAAGAACTCGAATTAGCCTAGACCTGAGGAGGGAACGAAAGAAACTCGTACATAAGAAGCCGATTAATGAGTTAGCGGTAAGAGGGAAAATAGAGGAATTCCATATCAAGCTCCAGGACAGGTATACGGCTTTAACTCAGGAAGAGGACCTTAGTGTTGAAGCAATGAACGACAATCTTGTGGGCATCATTAAGGAGTGTGCAATAGAAGTCGGTGGTAACTCTGTTAGATAGGATACCAGTAAGCTATCGCAGGAGACGAAAGATCTGATCAGGAAACGCCAATGTATGAAAGCGTCTAACCCTACAGCTAGAATAGAAATGGCAGAACTTTCGAAGTTAATCAACAAGCGGAAGACAGCTGACATAAGGAAGTATAATATGGATAGAATGGAACATGCTCTCAGGAACGGAGGAAGCCTAAAAGCAGTGAAGAAGAAACTAGGAATTGGCAAGAATCACATGTATGCGTTAGGAGACAAAGCCGGGAATATCATTACTAATATGGATGAGATAGTTCAAGTGGCTGAGGAGTTCTACAGAGATTCATACAGTACCAGTGGCACCCACGACGATGTTGGAAGAGAGAATAGTCTAGATGTATTCGAAATCCCACAGCTAACGCCGGAAGAAGTAAAGAAAGCCTTGGGAGCTATGCAAAGGGAGAAGGCAGCTGGGGAGGATCAGGTAACAGCAGATTTGTTGAAGGATGGTGGGCAGATTGTTCTAGTGAAACTGGCCACCCCGTATACGCAATGCCTCATGACTTCGAGCGTACCGGAATCTTGGAAAAACGCTAACATAATCCTAATCCCTAAGAAAGGGGACGCCAAAGACTTGGAAAATTATAGACCGGTCAGCTTACTGTCCGTTGCCTACAATGTATTTACTAAGGTAATTGCAAATAGAATCAGGAACACCTTAGACTTCCGTCAACCAAAGGACCAGGCAGGATTCCGTTAAGGCTACTCGACACTAGACCATATTCACACTATAAATCAGGTGATAGAAAAATGTGCGGAATATAACCAACCTTTATATATAGCTTTCGCTGATTATCAGAAAGCGTTTGATTCAGTCGAAACCTCAGCAGTCATGGAGCCATTGCAGAATCAGGGTGTAGACGAGCCATATGTAAAAGTACTGAAAGATGTCTATAGCGGCTCCACTGCCACCGTAGTCCTCCATAAAGAAAGCAACAAAGTCCCAATAAAGAAAGGCGTCAGGCAGGGAGATACGATCTCTCTAATGCTATTCACAGCATGTTTACAGGAGGTATTCAGAGACCTGGATTAGGAAGAATTGGGGATAAGAGTTAATGGAGAATACCTTAGTAAGTTGCGATTCGCTGATGATATTGCCTTGCTTAGTAACTCAGGTGACGAACTGCAATGCATGCTCACTGACCTCGAGAAACAAAGCCGAAGGGTGGGTCTGAAAATTAATCTGCAGAAAACTAAAGTAATGTTTAACAGTCTAGGAAGAGAACAGCAGCTTACGATAGTTAGGCACTGGAAGTGGTAAGGGAATACATCTACTTAGGACAGGTAGTGACTGCGGATTGGGATCATGAGACTGAAATAATCAGAAGAATAAGAATGGGCTGGGGTGCGTTTGGCTGGCATTCTGAGATCATGAACAGGAGGTTGTGATTATCCCTCAAGAGAAAACTTTACAACAGCTGTGTGTTACCAGTACTCACGTACGGAGCAGAAACCTGGAGGCTTACGAAAAGGGTTCTACTTAAATTGAGGACGACGCAACGAGCAATTGATAGAAGAATGATAGGTGTAACGTTAACGGATAAGAAAAGAGCAGATTGGGTGAGGGAACAAACGCCAGGTAATGATATCTTAGTTGAACTCAAGAAAAAGAAATGGGGAATGGGCAGGACACGTAATGAGGAGGGAAGATAACCGATGGTCATTAAGAGTTACGGAATGGATTCCAAGGGAAGTGAAGCGTAGCAGAGGGCGGCAGAAAGTTTGGTGGGCGGATGAGATTAAGAAGTTTGCAGGGACAACATGGCCACAATTATTACATGACAGGGGTAGTTGAAGAAGTATGGGAGAGGCCTTTGCCATGCAGTGGGCGTAACCAGGCTGATGATGATGATGATTAATCTATCGACCGGTTAGGCAATACCTGTGTGGCAAAACCATCTATCGCTCTATCCCTAAAAGCGCTGTCATACTTGCATTAAGTGGAACAGGGTTGCGCCTATACATATGGTCCCGTGCTTCAAATTGGTCTACATGTTGGACCCGTGCTTCAAACTAAACTGCTCCAATAAGATATACCCATACCGGCTTCTTTCATCATTGAAGCGTTTCGCGCACGACAGGACAAGAAAGTCAGTACCCATGTGCTTTATGCCTACTTCTCGTCCTAGTCTCCTGTGCTAAAAGCTTCAATCATGTCATGTCACACATGCCCAAGCAGCCATGTCAGTCAACATTTTTTATTGCTTCGGCTACTCTTGGGTGGATGACAAACTTTCCCTTTCACAATTCTTCCTCTACTTTGCGGGCTTCCACAGAACTAATTTCCAGGTGCTGTGTTCTGCAGTGCAGTGCATTAAAATAAAATATGTTCTGCAGAAATCATCTAGCTAAACGAAGTCTTATCACAGGGACCAACGCTCTCCGCCTGACATAGCAGAATGGTACAGAGGTTTCCTTAGTGAGCAGACCTCGCAGTTGAAAAATTTGTCCCTCTCTAGAAATCGGAACTTTGGTCCCCCACCCTGGTCAAATGCGTTCGAAGCATTGCAGAACTGTGCGCAAAACTATTCCAAGGCCAGTACAATATTTTGCATTTATTTCACTTTTCAATTTACAGCATACAGCTTGCAGAGCAATCCATAAGACTACTGATCTCACGTATGTCACTTTATAACAAAAATCTACAGTTGTACCTTTTGAAGAGTTCCTGCAACAAGTGTTGAGATGGCTAAAGTGCGTGTGATCTGCTAGATAATGCTGACAAATGTCTATCGAACATCATTACTATATTGCTTTTCCTTCCCTGCATTTTTTTACAATTGCCAGTATTTCATAAAGCATTTCAAAGACATTGCATATAGCCCACTTAGGTACTAGACTAGATTGCAACAAACTGACAGATTTCGCGTATTGCCCTACCGGCCAGTCTATTTTTTTGAAGTGCACTCCCGCATTCTTTTCGGGCCATTGTTTTGCAATACCTTGTGAAGGCTCGATCACGGACAGCTTGCGCCCCATTCATAAGCTCTTAAATAATAAAAGTGAGGTGATACCCAGTGCTTTCCTCTCGAGAACTGCATGTCACGATTGGCGTGCGTTTATATTGAGTAATACCGCTCGGTGTTACAAAGGCCGTCTTCTCGCGGTCCATGTCTTCAGCCATTGGCCAGTATCCGAACGAGGGACAGTGGAAGAAAAATACTTTGCGCCGTGAAGGTAGTCAAGGATGTCATTGATGCGTGGGATAGGGTAAACATCTTTTTACTATGTTGCTCAAGTGCCTGTAATCCACACAGAAACACCAGGCTTCGTCCTTTTTAACTAGGGCTACAGGTGATGCCCACGTGCTGGAATATGGCTTAATGATTCCTTGAGGAAGCATCTTTTCTGCTTCCGTTTCAATCACTTGTTGCTCAACCAAGGCCACACGGTAAGGTCTCCGGTTAATTGAATTGGCATCCCAAATATCAATGATATGCTTCTCGATTGAAGCCGGACCTAGAGGGGAACCATTCAGGTCAAACATTTCGCTGACTGAGGCAAGGAACCGACGTAACTGGTCGACGTGCTGAGGCGGACGATCAGTACAGATCATATTTGGGAAATTTGGTAAGGCAGTTGGTGAAGAAGACGAAAAATTACTGCGAGACAACGACATTCCGATAGTCAAGGTCGATAGGTGGTATTGAAGGCGAACGACTGTGGCATGTAAATAGCCGAGGGGCAGACATGTGGGAGCTAACCTGCAATGCAGTGTCCATCTCTCTGCAAACGATGCGAACAATGCTCTCGGATGTGGTCGGCTGAGGTGCGGAATGGTCTTCACACAATGATGTAGCGGCTATATTTGGAAGACGGGTATACAGATGCACAATTCGACAGCTTTTAGCTTCTTTGAAACACTGGCATTCACTTTCTGTCGTCACTGCTGGTAAGTTCTTGTACGCGAGAAGGCTAAAGGTGTCGTCTGTTATGCCCTTCAGTACATGGTTCACCTTTTCTTTGGCATTCGCTCGTCTACCTTGCGGCAAAGGGCAAGAGGATACTCAATATACAAGGAGCAAAAAACAGGGAAAGCTATTTACAGGTTATATACAAGTGAATGGCAGAGCAGGCAAGTCCATAACGTCGTCTTTAACTGCAAGCTTGCACTCTCCTCCAACCTTCCGTTCAGCATTGTAACAACATAGTTCCTTGGTCTTGTAATGGCTTTTGCAGCTTGACGCATTCCGATGCTTTTTCCTGCTATAATTAGGTCTTGAGGCATCTTTGATACGTCATTTTTGGTGGTCACAGGACTATATTCTCGTCTTTACGACGTTGCAGATGGTCCACTCAACTAAACGCAATGTATAACTTGAACCTCAAGGTAAAGCATAGGACCTCACAATGTGCTAGCTGATTATTTGAGACATAGGAACAACTTCGCTGTATCTTGAAATGCCCAATGAACTACCACGGAAAAAATGCCAGTTGAATATTTAAATATCACATTCCCAACTGTCTGAATAATCTGACTAGAGTGTGATGACCAGCTTGATTTCATGCACTGCTCTCCCGGCCATATGTATTTCTGTTACGTGCAGTCCTGTATTATTTTTAGACTATCATTTCACAATCGCTTCCGAAAACTAAATCGCATACAGCAACGAAAAGTGCCACATGCATAAACACTTAATTTCAGGAGAAAGGTGACAGTCGGCATATTTTTTTTTCTAAAACTGCATGTCACCGTTCTTCAGTCATCGAATGGCTTGAGTGGCTTGATACATTCCAATGCTTCTGCTGCTGCATTTGGCTGTTGCAGCACCCTTCTTGATTGTCTCATTTCGGTGGTTGAAGAATATGTGCATCCTCATCTTCAAAAAACAATTCACTAGTTAGCGGGGTACATCATGGCATGTGGGTATTGCATTTACTGTGTTCTTGAGAATTTCATCTTTGAGATGCTGCAGCTGAATCCTGCCATCTAAGAAGTTTTGCTCATGCATCTTAAATGAGGCCTCGCAATACTTCAGCAAAACTTGTGCTGCTTTTGATGCCGATTCAAACAGAATTTTTTCGGGCAAATACGACTTTAGCCGCAGCCACTTGTTTTCTGCGGCATCAAGAGTTTCACCTGTGATAGCATCTGCACATATGCAACAAGTGCTGCAGTTTTTTTACATTTCTTACAGCATAGCCGCACACATAGAGGAAGGCGTCATCTAACTCCATGTTTTCCACTGTCAGTGGTGTTGGGTGATATATAATACGAGAACAAGGCTGTTGTACTTTGTCAGGAAATCCTATTAGTTCCTCTGCGTCTGAACGTTCGTAGTTCCCTCTGGGGTTCCACCGAAGAAACTGAGCAAGAGAGGCAGTGCGCAGTGCGGACTTCAATTCGCGAGGAGATGGAACGGGGTTCTTCATTCTTATTGTTGAGAAGTTTTCCAATGCATCCTTCCTTAGTCTGGAAAGGAGCACCGAGTGGAACCCCTCTTTCGCTAGAAGGTGTTCCTGCAGTTCCATGGCTGCCATTGTGGTCAGGATGGTTCCTGTCTGCACTGGCTTCCATCCACGGTTGCCTCCTTCAATTTTTATTGCTTCGACGAGGCCAATTATTTCTTGAAAAAAGGCATCGCCTCTCGCACCAAGATGTCTCTCAGCCTGTTTCCAGGTTCTGGATATGATTAGTGTAAACCAAGCGTGAATCTTGTCAAAGAACCATGCAGTTTTTTGAGAGTCCCTCTCAATATCGCCCTTTTCGACGTGGCAGTACAGAGCAGCAGCGGTGTCATGATGTATGAGCGAATATGCTGGGCCTACCTTCATTTTGTCATAATGCCCTGGGCTCAGGCAGGTTTTGGTTAATTTTTGGGCCAGGCGGAACTCATTGTCTTCCTCCAGTTCAAGAAGTTGCTCGACATGGTCTGTGGAGACCACCCTACCTTCATTTTTTCATAATGTCCTGGGCTCAGGCAGGTTTTGGTAAATTTTTGGGCCAGGCGGAACTCATTGTCTTCCTCCAGTTCAAGAAGTTGCTCGACATGGTCTGTGGAGACCACTGCCATTGGCAGTTCATTCCTCTCCACAATATGTTCTGGAAGGTGAATTTTGTGCCTCTCGTGAAGTGCCCTCTCAAGTTCTTCAACACATGTGGCGCGCCGGCGATAAAATATAGTCACCTGTTACTATCACATGGGTGTGGAGCATGGCACTTTCGAGCTCTTTTTTGTGACAGTGATGCCATGTAGCCTCCAGAGTGCCTGATTGCATGGCCCCATGTCAGTCACAACAGCATGTATTTTAACACCAGCATCACCACAGGCACTTATGATCGTACTGACCTTTTCCTTTACTACGTCAACTCGGAAAGAATGACCAGTAAACTCGTAAGCTACCGTCTGTTTCCACCGAGTAGAAATTGCTCCTAACATAAAGACGAGGGCATGCGTGGCATAGAAAGATACCGAAATTATGTTGCTGGTCAAGGGTATTGTTGGCTTTCCCAGCAGGGCCCCAGTAGATGAGTCAGAGTCCAGACCCTTGTAAGTCTGCATTTCATCTAGCATGAGAACTGCGTTGCGCTCCTTGAGTGACAGCTGGGCCTTCTGTACAATAGAACAGCGAAAGGTGCTAGAGGTATAGTAACTCCACATGAACAGAGTGACTAATAAGAAGAGAGTGAATAACTAGGAACAGTACACACCTTAATTTTCAGTAAATCTATCACTTCAAACACCAGTCCAGGAGCAAACTTGAACCCTTGTAATTTTCTCTGTGGTGTTAGTTCTGATGGTAGAGGCATACCCAGTTCACGGGCCACGTTATATCCTTGAGAGTGGCGTGACAGCTTTAGTTTCAGTGCCTTTACAACAGTTTCCGTGCTCCATGCTGTGCCCCGCATTGTCCCTTTCTGCAGGCAAAGTGCCTGGTCGCTGCCTAGGTAGCCTGCAATACCTGTATGTGCAATGCATCAAAATGAAATTCACAAGAATTGCTTGTTGCACAAGTTTGAACATGGTATAACTGTGATTGAATTGGTGAAATGGCACAGAAAAAAATTTCAAACCCATCAAAATCGGCCGCTGGGCCGGGATTTCTTTGCGGGACCTCATGCTTAACAGCGCAACACCATAGCTACTAAGCCACCATGGGGGGTTGTGCTACTACTTGTGGCCATTTTTCCGTTTTACCTGTTCCACCGTAGTCCTATCAATCAAGGTTCAATTCACAAAGGGGTGTCACAATAATAGCACTGTATACCTGCTTTGAGATTTTTGTTTTCGGTTTCCAATACACTGACTCTCCGCTGTGATACAGAGAACCTCCTTTTCAGGTGCAATATATCAGCTGCTGCCTCTGTTTCAGCATTTGTTTCTGAATATAATCAAACAAGAAATGCACCTCAATAGCACATCCAGTTATGAATGGAAAATGCTGAAAATGTATTTACCTCGCACTTGGTCTTGGGCCTTTGAAGCCAAGATTCCCCCTTTCTCGAACTCATTGTACGTTGAGCTACTGGGATTCACTGCAAATAATCCAGCTAAATGAATCCAGACGGAAGGTATAAATGCTGCCCCCACTCTAGCCTTTACAAACATAGCAACAAAAGCTTTCTCCTAGATTTGGAAAACACAAGCGTGTCTAATTTCGAGAGATACGGGTTCAATATAAGTACGCTTACTGCACCATAATTGTCTTGTGCAAAACTGACTACTGAGCAGTAGTTGCCAGAAGTAATGGGAAGGGGCACCAGAGGCCGTTAATGTAGTAATTTTGCAATACAGTAATCCCCGTTTTCAGCTGTGGCTGAACCACTTGTGAAGGTTATCACCATCTTTGTACTACACTCTTAATCATGCCTAACGTACTGTCTGCAAAAGCATAGAACAAGACTTAGAGTGAAAGATCAAATTGAAAAAAAAAATTCACAACAATACCTTCCAACCAATTGCTGAGTACTCTTGCAGTGATGTTTCTACGCACACTGTAAATTGGCACTGTTTCCAGCTTTTGCATGGCTATGGAGGCAGGGCTCATTGCGTAACTGCGGCCTGCAGTGTCCATGACAAAGATTTTTAGCTCAACAATTTACATATCTGCAGACTCCACGATTGTAAGGTTCATAACTGGTTCGTAAGGATTGTACGAACCAGTTGCTATGCGTGCAGATTCTGGCGAGCTGGTTAGCTCAGCACACTGAATGTCCATGTCATCTGCATAGTGATTGTGCCCTGGAACTGATGCAGAAAAACAGCATATGATCCATTGCAGTCCGCATTCTCAGTCACATACACAAATGAAGTACCACTCTGCACGCATGAACTTCACATTCCATGTTTTTATCTATCCTCACCTGCTCGTGACTTTAGCAATGATTGACCTTGGCCTATGCTTGTGGTGATGGACTCTGAAAGTTGTAAATTCCAAATACATACTTACAGCAGTATTCAAAAGCAGACTCGAGCCCTATAGTTGTGCCGGGCTATTCATCTACACTAACCTCTTGTGATTCCACCATTAACGATTGACTGTGAATCCTTTGAGTTTAGGTCACAAGGTTCTTTCTTGCGCTTTAGCAGTGACTGGCCAGTACCAATTTTAAGTCCTGGAAGTGTGAATGGCTGTTGCATACTGCCTAAACGCACATATGCCGAATAGTCTAGTATGATAACTTGTCAGATTTAACTTACCACGTTTGCCTGAAGTGCTAGCAGGTGGTTGTGTGTCCTTCTTCTGACTTTGCACACAAATTGTTTGCTGCCGCCGTAGTACTGATTGGCCAGGTAGTATGTCTGCAAGAATTGCCTCTAAAAGTTGGATAGGCACTTATGCAATATATATCTGCAGCATAACTTAAGCAAAATATAGCACATCTAGCAGCCTTGTTAGCACGTACCAGTTTTTCTCAGAGCACGAGTTGCTGGCTGCCTATTTAGCTTCATGTTGGGTGAATGAACTGCCGAGTGCTCTTTCAGGAGTGACTGCCCAGGGTGTAAGTGATGAAAACTGGCCACTGAAGATCACAAATACAAACACATTTACACTACCTGTCATGAACTTGTAGAGCACATCGATGTGTCAATGAAACTACACTTTATACTCACTGGCTGTGCACATGCTGCAAGTCACTGGCTGCCCATCCTGCTGCAGGTTCGATGCCTGGTGTCGTTTCAACAGCGATTGCCCATGATTTGCACAGACAAGGTCAAATCCTGAAGGTTACAAATGAGAATAAGCATTCAATTATTTAATACGCATTGAAAATATGCCTGCAATTAAGTCATAAAGCACATTCAATAGCAATAATATGAGCATACTTGTACCATTTTTGCTCACACTTCTGCCTGGTAGCTGTGGCAGCTGCCCGAGGCTGAATCTAGATGCACACACTTTTGGCTTGAGAAGAGATCGCCCTGGCTTCGTTGCACTGAAAACTGAATTGGAAACAAAGCACCTGATCATAAGCTTGCGGGTGTACAAAGTACAACAATGAAGAAATGCGCTTCACTACATTAAAAATGCATCAATAAGAGTGGCTGCAGAAAAAGGCCAGTATTGTGATGTGCTCCTAGTTTCCCTCTTCAGTGCAGCAACTGAATACCCCTTGTATTCAAAGGGTATTCAGATTAAGGATCAAGAAGTACAAGACAAGGATTCTCGCACAAGGGTGGACAGCTGGGCTTATTATTTATGGTATGGAAGTCTACACATTCAGACTAGCATGCAACAAGCGCATGTGTCGGCCTCCATGTGCACCTTTTTGTGCTTCAATACCAAAAGTATATGTTTACTGAATTCAGCAGTTCAAAGAATTGGGCAAGTTCCTATATTAAACATTGCTAAAGCACATACAATGGCATTTTGCCATGTAACACAGAATTGTTATGGGCCTGGAGAGTTCCTAAATTAATATGCATTGGAGGAGCATACGTACCTTCCATTGTGGCCAAAGAAGTTAGTCGCTCACGATTGCACAATCCTCTGAAACACTGTGATGTAACTTTAATGTGTGCATTATTTTGAGAGCCATCTGCAATTTCAGAGTATTACATGGATTAGTAGTAAATCTTGAAGCTCATAAATGATTTCCACCAATAGGCAGCTGCGTTACAACTTGCTATGATGACATAACTTTCGTCGGCACGTTTTCTTTTTCAGATGAGACGTGGTCAATGCCTTTCTTTGCACCTGCATTTGAGTGCAATTACTTTTGATCATTATTTATATCAAAAAGAGCATGAGATACTACATGTGTGTGCAGTTGAGTGAATGTATCTGTACACTGATGGCTTCTTACCTTGCTCTTGAGCTATGTGGCAGAAGACTGAGGGGGTGGCAGTGCATTTGGCATCACAGTTGTGCAATGTCAGTGGGTAAAACTGATTCGCAGTGAAGTGGTCCTGCGAGTTTTAATAGTACCAATAATCATCAGTGCACGCACACATATTATAGCTAGCCGGTACAACCAATGTTTGCAAATTTTCTTGTGCGCAAAAAACACACGGACGTACAAGGCACACGGTGCCTGTGTGTGTCTTCGTTCTTCTATGTCCGTGTGTTTTTCGCACTACAAGAAAATAATCTACAAACATGTTACACCAACAAGCCAAATGTCTACACTGAGGTACAACAATGTCCTTATGTCTGCAAAACCATGTGTACGCAATGTTGCTGCTACCTTGCTGTCCCTGTAACATCTGGTAAAGAAATGTATGGTCTGAACCAGTAAACACTCGCAAAGTTATTTGATTATGAGACATCCGAAGTGTTTACTGCACTCGACTGTGAACATAAATGTGGCAGGTCATCATCATCATCAGCCTATTTTTTATGTCCACTGTAGGACGAAGGCCTCTCCCTGCGATCTCCAATTGCCCCATGTCTTGCACTAATTGATTCCAATTTGCGCCTCAGAGGTCATGAGGGAGGTAGTGGCCGAATACTGCTACCTCCCTCATGGCCTAACGTGGTAGGCAGTATTTATTTTTAATGGCGGTGTAAATGAGAGCCATGTATAACACATCAATATTTTGAACTTTAGATGTACTATTAGGTGCAATTTACATAACTGCGATTATTATTATTTATTACTCTTATTTCAAATATGAAATACTTATTTTCGATACGCCCATATTTCAAGCATGAATAAACTGATCCCGAACTCAAGGCGCTTTGCATAACTTTTTTAGGAAATATGGCACACGTACTGCTTGTGCAACAAACATGATGGTGCAGAATAGAATTTAGTATATCGCCATGAATGTCACTTTGGGTATTATTGCTTAGTGATGAATGTTGCTGCTAAGGCCCATCCATCCCATAACGACAATGTAAATGTGGTCGCGTTTACTGGGCACAAAGAAATGTCCAGGTTACACTATGGTGACACTCTATAGTCTCGGTTATAGCACGGGCAACAAAGCGACTGATTTTGGGAAGCAGGATATACACCCTCGCCTACGCATGTAACATGAGCAACGAAATACACATACCTCGCAAAGCGAAGTGGAATTCGCCGTCGCGGTAATCTCCTCGATTTGCTGCGGACAGGTGATACATTCCAGGTCGTTATCGCCGAGAGGCGCCGGGGCGGGTGATTTCCAACATGCCGGACACATGCAGCAGCCGATGATGCAGCCCCAGCCCATGGCTCTCCGCACTTTGTCAGCGAAAGGGGACGACAGGCAAAGCGTGCGGGCGCAGTGTACGCAAAAAAGCGCGTAGATGCACACGAATGACGTTTGGTAGAGCGGCTAGAGCGAGCTACTCAGATAAGCACCGCTTGCTAAGCACGGGCGTCTCACCGTCGTCTGCAATCAGAGCGGAAATTATCGCAGCGCAACTCCAGGAAGCCGAAACGCCGGAACCGGAAATCTTAAAACCGGACATGCCGGAAGCGGAAATGCCGTAACCAGAGTTGGTGTGAGGGGAAAAGGTGGCGCCCAACAAAGGTTGTCGGTACTTAAGAAAGCGGCGGTGGCGCGTGGATGTAGGGGTTCTGGGGAAACTGACCATCGCGGCTCAATCTCGCGCGCCATAGATAGAGGAAAGGGGGGAGGGAGCGCGAGAGGGAGGGGGCTTGGCGGCTTCGACTCCGCCAACAAGTTAGTACTTCGCACTGCCGGGCGCGGTCGCGCTCGCCGTATCACGAAGGCGATGTGCAGACGCCTGGTACCTTTGTGAGCGCTATCTTTTCGCCGATATTGCTGCCAGGTTTGGCTATATATAGCCAAATTTGTCTACAGAAAACAAAATTATTGACGTTGAAGGAGGCACTCACTCCAGTGTCTTCATGGCCAAGGCTTCTGATTGAAGTAACGCGCCGGTCACAGCTTTCGACCTACTCTCCGTTTCTCACTGTAAGCTGTACAGCCATTTTCCTTTACGTGCGAGATTAACGTTAAGGCGACTGCGTTAGGGCCCTGTGTCGGAGGAAATCCGGTGTCGGCACCGTTAACCGTATGAGAAAATGATCCAAAACAACGCAGGCCCTTCGGCTGGCGTATAAGCGTTTCTTAACTAATTGTATTTCTCAAAATAATATGCGTCAGAAAATTCGTAAAGTACAACTTACACAACCTACAGATGTGGTAGCGTCGAATTGTATTCTGAATATAGGTGAAAGCATATTGTTACGGTTAATGTTGAACCGGCTTTATTTAAGGGATGGGGTTGATGGTGAAGTCAAGATGGCGTCCCGAGGCTGCGCCAGCTGACGTCTTCCTCTTCTCGCCCGGCTCATGCCGTAGCAATCCCCGGTTGCCAGACGAAGCCCGCAGGGCAAGTCCAAATCACTCGGAAAGCGTAGGGTGAAACCGTTTAAGACGAGCAACATGTACTAACTGGGTCTGGCTAGACCGACGACGAGCGGACGTCAAGCGTGCCACCACGCACGTCAAGTCACTCAAGCGATCTATAATGACGAATGGGCCCGTGTAATTGCGTAAGAACGTTTCGCATAAGCCACGTTTCCGTTCCGGAGTCCACAGCCACACAAAGTAACCTTTAGTGTACGGGACAGACTGGTGTCGTCTGTCATAGCACTCTTTCCATCGGTGTTGCAATGCCACAGTACGAAGACGAGCGATACGCGGGGCTTCTTCGGCAAGAGAAAGCGTCTTGGCAACAGAATACTCGCTGTGAAAATCAAACGGTAGTATAGTATTTATTAAGCTTAGCGGTGGACGTGCGTAAAGGGGATAAAAAGGACTGTAATCGGTCGTCTCATGCTTTGCAGTATTATACGCATAGGTGATGAAGGGGAGTACGTCATCCCAGTCTTTGTGATCGGAAGATACGTACATGGCCAGCATGGTAGGGTTCTGTCCGTACGTTCTACAAGCCCATTTGTCTGAGGGTGATAAGGCATTGAATGACGGAACTGCGAACTGCAGAGACGAAGCAGTTCTTCTACGGCGTCCACAACGAACTGACGACCGCGATCGCTAATGATGACACGGGGGGACCATGTCGAAGAATAATGAATCGAACCAAAAACGTTGCAACGGACGCAGCTGTTGAAGATGGTACGGCCGCCGTTTCCGCGTAACGGGTCAGATGGTCGACACATACGATCACCCATCGGTAGTCGTTGGATGATCGGGGAAATGGGCCCAGAATATCGATGCCCACTTGTTCAAATGGAAGGCGAGGCGGCGGCAGTGGTTGGAGAAGACCTGGCGGAGTCCTTGACATTGTTCGCAACTGGCGACGTAGTGCTTGAATGTGTCCCGCATTCTGGGCCAGTAAAAACGCTACTGTGTCCGGTTCAAAGTTCTGATGAATCCTAGATGGCCAGAGGTCACATAGTCGTGTATGGATCTCAGTATGTCCGCTCGCAGACTCTGCGTGCGGCACTACCAGAAGGAAGCGTGCGCCTTTAGCTGAATAATTGGTCTTGTAAAGCAAGCCGTCACGGACACAAAATCGACCGGTGGCTTCAGTACCCGATGCGGCTAGAAATAGTGGTTCCAAACTAATATCATTTTCCTGCTCTACTTTGCAAGTCATCGAGTCTGGGAATTAGAAGAAATAGCAGCAAAACAGTCATCAAAATTGTCTTCGTCACACTCCGTCGTAGTCAGAGGAAGGCGGGAGAGACAGTCCGCATCTGCGTGGCGACGCCCAGACTTGTAGGAAATAACGAAGTGGTACTCCTGCAGTCGAGGAGCCGAACGTGCCAGTCGTTTACTAGGGTCACGGAGATTCACCAACCAGCATAACGCGTGGTGGTCACTAACGATAGTGAACGGGCGTCCGTAGATATAGGGCCGCAATTTGTGGACAGCGAAAACAGCTGCCAAGCATTTTTTCTCGGTCACAGTGTAATTGCGTTCCGCCTTAGTCAAAGAGCGGCTAGCATAAGCCGCAACGTGTTCAGCTCCTCGATGACGTTGCACTAGTACGGCACCGATGCGGATGCTACTGGCATCAGCATGCACTTCCGTAGGTGAGGATGCATCGAAGTGACGCATTATGGGCCCTGACGTTAGGAGAAATTTTTGCTGGCGGAACGCGTCGTCGCAAGCCGATGTCCAGATGAAAGGGACGGCTTTTTGGAGAAGACATGTTAGGGGCTACATCACGTCGGTGAATCTTGGGACGAAGCGACGAAAATACGAGCACAGGCCTAAGAAACTCCTCAACTCCCGCACCGACTTTAGTGCTTCGAAGGAGCTGACTGCGTCAATCTTCCGTGGATCTGGCCTCACACCGTTTTTGTCGACCAGATGCCCAAGTACTGATGTCTCGGTTTCCCCGAAACGACATTTCTTGGAATTTAGGATCAAGCCTGCTTGTTTGACATAATCCAGAACAAGACTGTTACGGCTGTTATGCTCACTCAATGTGCTGCCAAAAATCACCACATCATCAAGGTAGCACAAACAAATTTCCCATTTAAGTCTTCGGAGGAAAGTATTCATGAATCGTTCGAATGTTGCTGGCGCGTTAGAAAGGCCGAACAGCATAACGTTAAATTCATCAAGACCGTCTGGTGCGACGAAGGCCGTTTTCTCCTTATCGTCTGGGTGCATCGTAATCTGTCAATAGCCCGGTCGTAAATCCAGTCATGAAACGTAGGGAGCCGAATGTAGACAATCGCTGATATCATCAATTCTAGGAAGCGGATACACATCCTTTGTGGTGACCACATTCAGTTTCCTGTAGTCAACGCAGAACCACCACGATCCATCCTTCGTCTTTACTAAGTTTACTGGTGCTGCCGACGGACTAGAGGACTCTTGAGGAACATTTTTCCGCAGCATGTCTTTCACCTGTTAAGGAATAACTGTCCTCTCTGTTGAAGAAACGCGGTAAGGCTTTTGGCTAATGCGGTGCGCAGATCCGGTGCCAATTCTGTGGCGAGCACGAGAACGCGGGAGTGAAGCCTGCTTGTCGCCTTGTGTGAAATCTAATACAGAAAGATGTGCCCACAAAACTTGTGCGAGAGCGTGGCGGTGGCGAGAGGGCAGTGCCTTGTTGACCATCCACAGGATCTGCTCTTCAGAAGTGCTTTGTTGAGGATCGCTAGTATGAGACTGCTCCTCCTATACTTAGAGCTGTAATGGAGCTGTAAGTAATCTCGTCAAATTCAGCGAGCTTCATATCACGCTGGAGAACAGCAGGGACGCAAGAACAATTGAAAGCCCACAAGTTTGGGGCGCCATTCACTACTCTCACGAGAGAGCGTGGTACAAGTACATCTTTTTTTGCGCAGCTAGACGTAAGTGGCTGGACTTGCGCGTCAAACGATGAAAGATCGGCAGCAGCGAAATTGACAGGGATACGTGACAGCGACCAAGGCGGTACCAGCAAATAGTTCGAAAAAACAAACAAGTTTTTCTCTGGTAAGGATGTGTCGGCAAGGGTGGCGAGAAGCGCGCTATTCAAAGTAATTTCGCCTGTGCCACAGTTAACGAATGCACCACAATCCTGAAGAAATTCAATGCCGAGAATCACATCATGAGTGCACCGCGGTAGTACGAAAAATTCTGTTTTAAGATCTTCTTCTCCGAATAAAACACTTGCAACACAAATACCAAGGGGAACTAGGCACTCTCCACTGACACCACGAAACGTCACACCATCATTCCACGGGGACATATGTTTCCGACCCTGCCTCTCTCTCAAAGTCACACTCATCACGGAAACGGTAGCACCAGTATGTACTAATACTGTTGCAGGTATACTATCAATTAACACACGCACTTTGTTCTTTAGCATCATAATAGGCAGAGGAGTATTTCGCAGAGATGCAGACTGTCCAGCGACCTTACCTCCATCGGCCGCGCCGGCTAGTTTTCCGACGGCGGTGGAGACGTAGCACGTCGCCGTGGTGACGGTGAACGGCGTTTGCGACTGGTTGGGGGCGTCAGGCTGCGGTCTGAAGCTGGCGAGCCACTCCTTCTACTATACTGACGGAAGGTATTCCAGGGTGGCCCGCCTGTGGTGTTTGCAGTATCAGGGTCTTTCGGCCAACGGTCGTCATAACTGTCACGTTCAAAATTAGGCCAACTTGGTGGTGGGCCATATGTTGTTGTCGGTCAGCGCCGGTGACAAAAACGAGCAATGTGTCCTGAAGGGCCACAGCTGTAACACACAGGCGATGCGCGACCAACGTTGCAAGCCTCGGGGTCAACCCTGGGACGCTCCGAATAATAAACGCCATCTTCCGAATTCCGATTCGTGGTGTTAGCTCGACGAGTTTGGTGATCGTGCGTCATGTCGTCGGGAAAGTTACGTCGGTGCTGTCGCAGCTGATCGAGTCGACATTCTGCAACGCCTGGCATGGCAGACAATGCGGACACAGCAGATGCATGTTCTTGAGGTTGGTTGGAAGCGCAACAAAGCTGTTCGACATCCGCCCCTTTGGTGTGTCGTTCAAGTTCTTCGCGGACAATTTGCGTTATAGTTGCCGCAAGGTTAAATTGAAAACTGTAGTTGTCGTTTTCGTCAACTCTAGCCACAGACGTGACATTCGCTAACCTGCCGAACTATGGCGTGATACGGCGCAGCTTCAAGGCCTCAAATGTGCGGCAATGCTTGATGACCGAGGCAAGACTCTTCTTTCCAATTAAATAATTGTAAATATCCTCGGCTATGCCTTTCAGAAGGTGTCCAACTTCGTCCTCTTCGAACATTCGAGGATTCACCGTTTTGCAAAGCTTCAGGATCGACTCTATGTACGTAGTACAGGTCTCACCTGGGACTTGAGCGTGCTGAAGCAATGTCTGCTACGCCCGCTTCCTTTTCGTGGTAGAATCGCCAAAGCACTCTGTGAGGTGAGTAACGAAGCTGTGCCACGTTGTGAAGGTATCTTCATGGTTCTCGAACTACACTAGCGCAGTGTCTGTGAGGAAGGGAACCACATTGTCGAGCTGAGCCGTGGAGTTCCAGCCGTTGTACTTGCTCACACGCTTGTAGTGCATGAGCCATTCCTCCACGTCCTCGCCGAATTTTCCTGAGAAAGGGCGGGGCTCCATTAAATGCGGTTGTTCGCACTGGAGCAGACAGAGAAGGCTGTTGGTCGCCGCTGTGGGACATCGGGATCTCAAGTGGTGTCGGAGGCAGTCGAGCGAGGCGTCGGCTGCGACGTGGCACTTGCTGCAGCAGCTCCGTCGTCTTGGTCGAAGTACCCCGCACCTCCACCATAAAGCTGTTATGGTTAATGCTGAACCGGATTTCTTTAAAGGACGGGGTTGATGGTGAGGTCAAGATGGCGTCCCGAAGCTGCGCCAGCTAACGTTTTCCTCTTCGTCTCTTCGCCCGGCTCTTGCCGTAGCAATATTTTTCTTACGCGGAAACTTGAACAGAAACCCACCCCTTTTCGAGCTGCCGTTTGAGGCCCGTCTCAGAGGGAGCGGCGTGCCCCGCTCCGCTCCTTGCAACCCCATCCGGATGGCACTCGAATTCGCGGCAGTGGCGCCACCGTCTGTGCGGGGGGATTAAAAAAAGAATCAGAAAGCTCGCCTTTGCGAATAGCGTTCGCCGCCAGTGTTTGCAGGTAAACACTATGGTTACGTAAGCTGCAGTTGCCGGGAAGTGTGAGAAGCAGTCAGGGATTTTTGAATACTATCGCTTTCCACTCTTAAAGCCGAAGCTTAAAGGCACTGAGAATCAATTTTCATGGCAGTTATTCTTTTATTGCAATGGAAAGCTTACCGGTCAGAGTGTCTAATCATGAAGACGCCGTGGAACATTCTTTATCAGCATTTTATGATCTGCAGTGAGAACGTAATATTTCATTACGCTGAAAGCGGTGATAGGTGAGCGCGATAGCGACGCCGGCATGAGAACAGTGAGAAAGTACTATTTTGTCTATCAAGTCGGCGTTCCTGCGATTCATGTTTTCCAAAGTGCTAAAGTATTTCTGCAATAACAGCTCCGTATTTTCGATGTTTCCTGTCGTGCTTAGTTATTTATATAGTCAGAACGAAAGCAATCGGATCGACAAAAAAAGGACGATGATTTTGCACGCGATACTCAGTTCAGTGTGCTGCCGTAGCCATGCGTGCGCTTTTGATTTCCGCAGCACAGAATAAAGCGCAAGTGTCTAATAATGTAGCAGCTGCAATTTTAAGCAATTATTATGTTGTACATAATAACAGCCTACTTACATATAGTAATCTCATGGACTAGATCCGAAGTACCAATATTTACCTGACAGGCCTCGCCACTAACCGGCTTTCCAGACTTTCTTTGGCAATTTAAAATTATAATCCCTACCTCAATCCCGAAGAGCGTGCTGGCTTCTAAACTATAAATCGTGGTCATTTAATTTCCATCGACGTCTCATAACACATTCTCGCGAGTTCTCAGTCCATTTAAGCGTCCTACAATTTTTTTGCTCGTGCTTGCATTCGAGATTCATTTTCATAGGTTTGCCCTCTGCAGCGACTCGCTGGAACTTGAGTTTCCGGCCGAACCAAATTTTCTGTGCAAGCATGATGCCGCTATTGTGGATGCCAAGGGTCGACCGTCACGGCGTCAAAGACATTTTTTTACGACGGGTTGTGTAAAAAAGGATTGCCGTAGTCGAATTTGAAAATGTATATCCAAATAAGACTGCAAAGAGAAATGGCTATAATTGGCTTCAAATTTGTTTCGCTCTTTTTTGTGTTTTTATATATTTGGGCTACAATTTCTCTAGCTTTGGGCTACTCCGCCTTCTCCGACCTGGCAACATTGTGCACGGCCGCACGCGGTCGTGCACGCCGTATTTTGAAAGGGACCTCCAGAAGGCGCACTCTGTGTTTGGCGGCTCTCGCGTTGAAGTGATACACCGCACCAAGGTCACTTCGCTCGCTGCTGCTACCGCGCTTGCTCACAGCAGCGTTTTGACAGCGAGTGTCCGCGCTCATCAAGGATCATTCGTTCACGTTTGCTTGTGCCACGCCAAGCTTACTAATAATCTTGATAAGCGAATGTTTCAAAATTTTTAATTCTACTATCTTCAATAAAACTACTATCGATACTATTGATAAAACTACTATCTACTAACGATAAAACTACTACCTTTAGTTCATGTTGCTGTGTACTAATTTGCTTTCGCAAACGATGCTTTGTTCAGTTTTGCTGAGAAGAGCGTCCCCAGGGGTACGGCGATAAGTAATGGTGTGGCAGATGCAAGCAGGCATGGACGCTCGTGCGGGGAATGTGAACGGCTTGATCATCCGTGCGGTGTAGGAGCGTGTAGGAGTGGTGAGCTGGTACTGGAGGAAAACTACAAGGCATGGCTGTTCTCGCGGTGATAATCCAGCTGATGGTGAAGGATATTGGCTCCGTCACCGTCGTAATGACAGCAGATAGCCTTCTCTTCTTCGGTTCTCCACTGGACTGGAGCACTACAGTGGTGATACGTTGAAAATGCGGAAAAGCAGAATAAAACATAGCTTGAATATGAGAACCGACGCGCTCAATAACTACTAAGCCACTTTTTCCTGAACGACAGCATGAAGCAAACAATGTTTTGGTTGAGAATAATCGTAAGGGCGCGTGAAAAAGGAACATGAAGAAGCCTGCCGAGTTTTACGACGCACGATGTGAGCAACGCTATCATTAGTGTGTAGCTGATGGAGCAGCTGAATGACCAAGCGGTGGTGTTTGAAAGCCACATGAATTGTTAGGTGATGCTGCGGCCTTTGAGTTCTGCAAAACGCCTGCGCTCCTTGATTACTCTCGTCAACGAATAAGCATTACCTAATGAGCAGCAAGTTCAAGCATCATAGGCAATTACTATTCTAAGCACGAAGTGGAGAATCACTTTTCAATGGGGGAGAAATCGAAATTTTATATACCACCTTCACGTTAGTAATGGGGGAAAATGCTAATAGCCAGCATTGGGTGCGCAACAAAAAAACCGCTTCTGGTCAAAATTTATCCGGTAACTCCCAATATGGCGCACCTTGCAATCAGGTCGTGGTTATGGCACGTAAGACCCTGGAATGTAATGTTATAAAGGGCCCTTCACCTGTTCTGGCCATTTCGAGCTGGCATGCGCAATGCATACCATGCATTCTAACGATCCTGTCTGGTAAGTATTAGATCGCTACGTGCAGGGAAAGAGCTTCATTTCAAACTAAACACCCTTGTCCCTACTCCTCGCCGGTGCCGCGCTCCCAGCCGGAGAGTGAACGTCTATTGCGCGAGTGCATCTACGTATATAGCAGTGCTGTTACGTCGCTCCTAGTGGCACGTGATCTCGAGAATTAGTGAAAGCAATATCAATTATTTGTTTAACCTGTTGCTTAATAGAGGAATTAAAACTGATAAAAGTAATAATACACGCAAACTGGACTCCTGCGTGTTTTTATTTTGCTTCGTACTGTAGCAAGGCGGCTGGAATTTCGATTAGTCTGCTTGTGCCTACCTCGTTCAGTCGCGCTCGCGGAGAACGAAACTATTTGAGTTTCTACCGTGTTCCAGCACCACGATCGTTGCTATTCATCCTCTTACTCCTGCCTCAGTGCTCGTGATTGTGGAACCTACTTATAGGGCAAATCACGTCTTCTCGTTCAGAGTGCGCAAAATTGTCCGCTACACGAAAAGAGACGAACGCAGCAGCTCGTGCGCGAGGCCTTCATCTAAAGTGTGCTGCTCGGCGCGGACGCGAGATAAGAAAAAAAGGTGGGGCCCGTTATGTATTCGTCACGCTATCTCGCTGCTTCGGTACGGGAGAACGCGGAGAAGGAATTTCCTTTACGGAGGCTAAATGGGCCAAGTGGAGAGAGCTTATACGTTGGCGGTGACGCTCTCCGAAACAAATTTGACAAATTTTTCCTGGTCACCTTTGCCTTCTTAGGTGAGTGTCACGGTGCGGCATTATTCAATTCGGCGAAGCACCGATCAACGGGCGCCGAAGGGTCGTAGCAATAGGAACCGACGAGCACGACGGTTATTGCCGGGCACTCGGGTAAGCGGCCGAAAGTGGTCACAAAAATATTTACACATTATTGTCTTTTTGTCGTCGCTGCGACCGTGACACCCCGACAGCCTTTTGTAGGAACCCCTGTGTATTCTTTGCCCCGCGAGTTCATCGAGAAGCTTACTAAGAAGGCGGGGGTCTGAAATATTTTGTGTCTGTGCATAGTGTGTCCACAAAGGGCTGACAGTGTATGTGGTGTCTCTACGCAATCCCGTTTCCACGAATTACTGTCAGTGTACGTGTACCGACAGCGCCATACGGAAGGCTGCCGTCGTTTCTCCTATGTTTATGAACGAACACTAGAGGTCCGCCACGAACTCAAGGGTGTGCGTATGGGGCATAATACGAGTGCGCAAACTCTATCAGCAAGAATCACCCGTTCCCTCGCCCCTAGTTAAAAAGGGCGCGGCCAAGACGTTAGGAGGAGCCAGTATACAATTGGGTAAACTTGATTGGATCATCACCAATATCTGCCGTGCTCCAACCCAGGGCACTAGGGAAAGGAGAAGTTATTTAAGCGCAGGCTTTAGACCGAGCTAGGCATTCTAGGGTCAAGAAGCGGAGCGTACAATCTGCTGAGAAGTGTTGAGGAGCTGCTGCTGTCCAGTATCGCCTGGGCCGCCTAGCCGCTTTTCGGGAAAGCTCTGCCATCGACTCCACGCTTGTTGGACTTGCTGCTGCTTCCCGTCTTGCATATGCCTTCATTCGTTTTCGTTTGAGCTCCCTTTAGTTTACCACCGTTAAGTGTGCTTTGTGCAATGTTAATTTCTACTGTTACTCTTAATTGTTCATTGTATTTCTTTCGTATTCATAATTGATCTAGATTAAGCGCATGTGTGTTCACTTTCTTGTGTTTTTTGTGTTTTCTTTAATCTTTGTGTTATTGTCAGTCGATAAACATTTTTTTCTGTCTTTCTCCCGACTCTGACCCCTTGGCCGGGTTCGCTTCGACTTCGCGCTGACGGCGAACGGGTGGTAAGCCGTGACAGTGAGGTTCACCTTGCTTTCACGTCATCCAAACGGAATTTTCTCTGCTTTAATCACTTTTCAATATTATAAGTCTGCAGTGCCTTGCTCTTTCGACCAAAGTTTCTGATTAGCTGTATTGGGATGTTGTCGTGTCCTGCAGCGGTTTTATCAGGTACATTTTCTTCTTGTTTCTTCCAGTAAAATGTATCACGCCAAATTTTAATCTCTCACGCTTCTCTTTAGTTGCTGGAGCTGTTTGGGCGTGAACTACGCTTTCTTTTGCGCAAAAGGTATCACTAACAACGTATCTTGTGTACCCCAGCGCATCGTCCCTATCGAAGATGCTGCCGTCTTCATCCTTTAAAGCCCTTTGCGAATTTTTAGTTGAAGGTCCGAGTGCTTTTACATAGCTCCGAAATGCTTTTGGACGCCTTTGTGAGATTTACGATTGTGTATCACTTGGGCACCTAATGTTTTCTTGCACGACCACACAGGCCACCCCTCTTTTCTTTGTGGGTATTTGTTCTATCTAAGAAGCACCTCTTCTTCGTGTAATCTCAAGTTTTTCAATTCTCAGTGGTCCCTAGACGCCTGTGGCGCTCTTCTATAGCTTGCTTCATTTTTTGTTCTACCACTTACGTGGTTTCCTCTTTCTATTGCAACAGTTTTAGAGCGAATCTGTATGTGGCTAGAGTTCCGTGCATTTTCCTTCTCCGTGAACAGAAACTATCATAATCAATGGCTCATGCCCCCGTTAGCGAGGAAAAAATGCAATAGCTCATAGCCCGTAAGGCAGAGGCAACAAGCACTCAGCCAAGTGAAACAGACAGTGCTTGTATTCGTTCGAATTACGCATACAGCATACAGAACAGCATGTTGAAAACTGTCATGATCAATAGCACATAACCCCCTAAGCAATGGCTCATACCTCCCTAAGCAAGCAAAAAATGCAATGGCTACGGGTTCACGCAAATGCACGAACCCGTAGGGCTCATGCCTACTCACTTTGCATGGGTTAGTTCCGATGACATACCCCTGTGATCGTTGTCGATGATTTCAGTGTGGCTGAGTCGGGGCGGAAAAGGGAGTGGTTTGCATGTTTTGCTGTGCAGGCATAACGCTTGCGATGCCACACCGATCCGGCCCAACCAACCACTCAACGGCGTACATGGATCCATTTGACATTATCAAGGAATGTATTTGCACTTGCGAGTCAGATAATTACCACCGACCAAGACAATAATGTGCGTGCGTACATTTTGTCACGATGGCCACCCATCAAGGCAATAAATTAGTTCGTAGCTTTGTTCAAAATTCTGTGCCACCTCTGTGTCCAGAGGTAGACAGCCTCGCTGGTCATCCATCGTCACAGAGTTAAATGGCTCATAATTTTATCCCGTATCTGTCTTATCTACTGCAAGATAGTGTATACTAGTTCTCCATATCCCCAGACTAGACTAAGGAACACCTCCATTTTCTTCTCTGTGTTTTCTGCCATCTATTTTATTTGCTTTTGATTCAGTTTTTGAAGTTGTGATGCTATTGGTTTGTGATTTGCATTATTATCTGTTCCAAATATTAGGGTTAAAAATTTCAGACTCCTACGCAGGCTAACGTTTCCATGTTATTGTACATCATTTGGTCCAGTCGTTCGTAGACCACTTCTGAGACTAAGGCGTAACCCACAGATGACTGCCTATTTCTGCACTGCCACGTTACCTGTCCATAACACTTGTTCTCTCTTTTAACTATTATAAGGTTCTGTGGATTCCACATATTCAGCGCAAGCGAACCGTTGTAATAAGTATATCCGTCTAATTCCTCTATGTGCGCATTCAAACTGCCGCGACACAGAACAAGTCTGTCGCATTAGGCCTGCATCGATCAAGATGCAGAGGTGGCTTCTCGCCATATTGGCTGCTGTGACTTCTGTGCAGCTCCCCTTACTTGTAAATATTTGTAAATGTACGTTTTTTAGTGCAACATTTCTGGTGGAGGTGTTGGGTACGCTGCCTGTTGATCACCATCAGCCCAACACGGAACTCCGAAGTGGCCGCCGCGTTGTTCCCTCGGCGACGGCCACTGAAGCACCCACCGCGCCGGAACTTACCGCGTCGCAGCCGTCCCCACCGTCTGTCATGTTATCGCTTCCAAAAGATCCAGGCACCTTCTGCGGCACAAAAGACGTGGACGTTGAAGATTGGATTTCATGGTACGAGCGTGTCAGCAAACAGAACAGCTGGGGCGATACCTTTATGCTGGCAAATGTGGTATTTGATCTTAAGGGAACTGCACGCGTCTGGTACGAGACGCATGAGCACGATCTCATCAGCTGGCACCTATACAAAGAAAAACTGAACGGATTGTTCGGGAAGCCCTTGGGTCGTCAGCTAGCAGCTAAAAGGAACTTGGCTCTTGCGTGCAGTCGCCTACTGAATCATACATTTCGTATATTCAGGATATTTTAGCGCTTTGCCGCAAAGTTAACGGTAACATGTCCGAAGCGGACAAGATCGGGCACATATCAAAGGTATCGCTGACGACGCATTCGTCCTCTTGGTATTCTGGAGCTGTGCTACCATACATGCCATGGTGAAAGAATGTCGGCGATTCTAGCAAGCAAAATCCCGCCGTATTGTCCAGCAATTTTCCAGGCTCCCCATTGCTGGCGGGTCGTCGTCACGCCAATAACCCCCCCAGACTTTGCAATCGCCTGCTTCTGACACTTTGACACGTATCTTTCATCGTGAAATAGAAGCAATGTCACCAGCCCCTCTTGTGCGCGATATCTCGGCTGCTAACCAGGCTATGGTTTCCTTGATTCAAGCCCTTAGTTCGACAGGTGGTCGCTAATTTGGGACTCTCCTCTGTCTGCACCGTGCGCGCTCCACCAGTTCCACCAGTCGCAGCGAGGGGCCAGCCCTTTTATACCAATACCGCAATCCCGCCGAGGGGAGGACGCCAGATGATTGCTCAGTATGTTTCGCGTGCTCTCGAGTTGGGCATGTTGCGCGGCACTGCTGTAGTCGTGGCCCGTCGCCGACTGGCTGGGGCACCCAGAGCCCTCGTCCTGCACACTACTCCCGTGCAACATCGTCGCGCTCTCTACCGACTTACACGCGAGATGTGGACATTTGCACCGATGTGTATAGCAGGTCACCATCGCCTCGCGACCGCCGATCTCGCTCGCCGGAAGGCTGCCGTTTCCCGTCGCCTACCAACCCTGGACGCTACGCACCGGAAAACTAACGAGTGCAGCGCCCGGAGGCGACGCTGCATTCTTGATCCGACTTCGAAATCCGCGTCTTACTGTCCCTACCCGCTCTAATTTGCTTGAAGCCCAAGTCCACAGTGTTACTATTTCGGCCCTTATTGACACCGGTGCACAAATCTCGGTGATGAGCGATAGCCTTCGTGAGAAGCTGAAGAAAGTCCTGACACCTGCCGTGCAACGTGCAGGAAGAGTCGCCGGTGGAATTACACCTGCCGTTGTTGGAACGTGTACTGCCCGCGTCACTGTATCTGGCCAACGGGCAAGTGCTCCGTTTCTTGCACTTGGGCAGTGCCCATGCGACGTCATCTTGGGCATGGAATTTTTATCCACACATTCAACCCTTGTCGATGTCCTACAACTTGAACTCCCTTCTGTCCCCGAGGCTATTGCTGTTCGGCCTACGCTACTTTGGATGGTCGAGTTTCTGCGACTGCCACCGCAATCCACTACTTAGGTCCTTTTCACGCCCTCTCCTTCTGTCGCTGACGGGAATTACGTTGCATACCCTATTACTGACGTTGTCTTGGCCCGAAATGTGACCTTACCACACACGGTTGTCGAAATTGTCAACAATGAAGCCTATCTCCTTGTGCTCTACTTCGGCTTATCTGCCCATGTTCTACTTTCCGGAATCGCGCTTGCAACGTTGTCATCCCTAAACGACTGTCAGATTTCCTTGCTAACATCTGAAGCCCCTTCACGTCCTACGAGCGCAGGAGGATCCATCAGCTTGCCCACAAGTGAATTCGACAAAGTGATCGCTGCGGACCACGTGATTCTGAACTTCTGACTTCTGAGCTGAGAGAACGTGAAGTAAGGAATAGCATTACATTCAGGTATGTAATATCAGATCTTTTTCTCAGAACATGCTTTCTCAGAAATCAGACTAGAGAATAATTTCTTTCGTTTACACCGCTAGAAAAAAGCCGAAGGACGCAGCTATATTCTTTTTTTCCCTGTTTTGTTTGATTGAACTCATTCTAGCGTCTTAAGCCTGGCGATAAGCTTATGAGGCACCCGGTTCAGTTCTGACCACCTAAAGTTCTTTCACGTGCGCCTAAACATAATTACACGAGTCTTTTTACATTTCCTTCTCGTCGAATTCCGCAACCTGCTTTGGACCCGTGAGCTCGAGGTTAGGAGCGTAACGCCATGTCCACTTAACACCGAAGCTGTTAAGGGCTACTTTCTCCACTATCGCGCCCGCGTGTAGAAAAAATCCCGAAGATAGTGCCATACTAGGCCTACCCGCGGTGGAGGTGACGCAGGTGTTAAGCACTCTCCATACGTGGGCCGATCCCTAAGAGCGTGGAATACCGGTGCGACCCGCGGCGGTGGTGCAGTTCGCCATTAAGTGGCCCAGACACACGGGCTGGTCATCGTTCTTCAGACAGTGGAAGGGCCCTGAGTTTGGGTGTTGTTAATCATGGACTGGACGAAAAACTTCACACGGCCTGCGGGCTAAGGATCAGCATATATAATGGCTACCCAGATCAGTTTCCGGGGCCCGAGTGCCGACCGCAATAAAAGAATCCGTGCCAATTACTCCGCGTTGTCTTGCGCGAGGAAGACGGAAACATGAATGGAATGTTGCACTGCAGTTTTATTTTCTTTTTCTATAAGAATAGGTCCCGTAAATCTGAGTACAGGGCGCCAGGTGAGGCCGATATGTTTTATTTGTTTGCAGCGGCAAGCAGGAATTTTAAATGTTTTTCCTCTCTGCGTTTTGCAGGAACTACTGATGAAAAACTATATACGTAAAAATACGCACAAGAGATACATACTGCTTCAAGAACAAGAAAAATATTTGTTCTCCAAAGGGAACCGTACAATAACATAGTAGAATGAAAGCCAACGCTCCGGCCGCATTGCACACGCAGTCACCGAGCGGCATAAAAAATCAGTGAAATGAAGTAAAGAACAGGAAGAAATGCATTTATTACTAAAGCGTAAATACATGTCATATCTAATTATAAACACCATTTGAGTGGTCTTATCACAAACAGTAACGAGTGAAGCAGTACGAACGACACCCCGAGCAGTATCGCCAGCAGTTTCCAACGGTGTGACCTTGATGCGGCGCAATCCATATCGATCGCAGCGCCGCCACAGAATTTTTCGTAGTCGTGCGCCCCAGCTGCGCGTCCTACTCAACCGTTTTCTAGTGCACTCTAAGTATAAGGAAGCGGAGGGAAGCCAACTTGCAAATGCGGGTCGTTGGCCACTGGTCGAGGGCGACGATGCTTCGACGAGATGGCAAAGAGGGCACTAGAGGAGCTGTCCTCACGTTGCGTATGTGTGTCGCCGCCTGGCAACCGCATGGGCTATGCATCTCCGCCTCCAATGGTAGGTCCGGTAACCCAAAGAAATGGCGCAGCAAAATAGCTTCCCACTTGCAGCCGCTATAACTGCGAATGCGTTGGAAGAAGACTTGCATGGCAGATCTCCTCGTTTGGGGCATCCTTGAGCCAGATGAGAATGTGTGCATGAACGCTCCTTCGTAAGTTTTGCTTATATAGATTTCAACAGAGCAGGTAGGATCTGCGGATTTTTTTATTATTACAATCGTCCTTCCGCAAAATGACCAACGCCGTCTTTGTCTCATTGCTTGCAGTCCCATGACAATATTCTTGCTTGTCCCCGCAGGGGCGTCTGCGTGAGCAGGCGATTGGTGTGTTCCGACACCACGAACCCGAGCACACGAGGGTTGGACCCTCCCGCGTGTAGCCGTGCGCGGCTTAGCCGTGTCAGGGGAAAGGGAGATCCTGGGGGTTGAGCCGATGCCGGGTGTTCGGACCTTTACGGCCCCCCGGCAGAGGCAACACACCTCTTTAGCCTCTGCTCCACGTAGACGGCACTCCCGGACTGACCCACCCGGGGGAAATCGGCAGTCGCCTCTTCCTATCTCTCTCTCCACAAACCTCCGTCTTGATCTCTCACTTTTTGAACTTTCCTGTCTTCTTCTCTCTTCCATTCACTTCCTTTCTCCACTGCGGCAAGGGTTAACCTTGTGTGGCTATCCTACCTTGGGTACACCATATTTGGTTATAGTGACGGCGTACGGCTCGTGTCGTGCAGGCTTGAAAACAAGCTCTGCCGCGTCCCCTCTGTGGGCTCCGTGGTGGGCGGTCGGCGCTGTTGCCGAACAAAAACAGTTTATTATGGCAGCGCAAACTTCTGTCTATGATCGGCGTCTGAAAAGATGCCGCACCGAAGCACCGCTCCAGTTCTCCTTTCGGAGCAATGCCCCAACATTTCCCAAATACTATGCCGTCCACAGTGAAAATAACATACCAGTAAGAAAGCGCTCTCCCTTTCTGGTAGCCAAGTGTCTCAAAGACAAAATCGGAACTACATATAAGGCTTCAAAAATCTCTAACGGGGACCTCCTCCTAGAACTAAATATCAAGCGCAAAAGCTGTCCGAACTTACAAGTCACCACAGTGACAATTTCACCACAGTGACAATTTCACCACATAGAAGACTGAACACAAGCCGGGGTGTGATATCAGAGGAAGACTTTATTGGCCTGAGCGATGAGGAAAACCTTGAGGGTTTTCAGGAGCAATACGTGACAAAAGTACAAAGAATAGTCATCCGCAGATATGAGCAAGAGATCCCAACAAAACATGTCATACCTACATTTGGAACAAGCATAATGCCTACCTCTCTGGATGCAGGGTACGTAAAAGTAAACGTCAGACAATATATCCCGAATCCTGGACGGTGTTTCAAGTGCCAAAGGTTCGGACATGCTTTACATGCATACCGAGGCCAAACAACCTGTGCTAAATGCAGCTCAAATGATCAACATTGTGAAAACTGCACTTCTTCCCCACATTGTATTAACTGCAAAGGAGACCATCCAGCCTACTCGCGGTCTTGCCCACGCTGGAAAAAGGAAATCTTTGCACTAACGGTGAAAGAAAAAAATTTAGTTCTTTGAAGCCAGGAAGCGGCTATCATACCTTCCGCGAAGAACTTATGCCGATGTGATGCAGGCGGGGGCAGCGTCACAGAGGCCTCCGGAGGCCTCCGAGCCCACGCGCAGTGTTGCGCAGTGACTTCCCCGCCCCCGTGATGGAAGCAGCCGACGCTGCTCCATCGTCTTCACAGACCCTGCAAACACCCGCCCCGCAGGGCCGTAAGATCAAGCGAACCCCAAGGCCCGAGACACGTGTCTCGGCGCCAAATTCTCGGTCCTCCAGCGCCTCAGAGAGAGCGATGGAGGTCGACACAAGAACCCCGGTGTCATTGACACCGAAGGACAAGCGCTCTCTCGAGCACGGTAAGAGGGACAAGATCCCAATAACCACTCAAAATAAGAAAGCGATAACCTCCAGGTTATTGCTTATTAGTATTAGCCGTTTTAAATCCATGTCACCTAACATCTCATCTCTTATCCTTTCCGTAGTGCCATTTCTTACCTTTCAATTTCAAAATGGCTTTTATTATCCATTGGAATCGTAGAGGTGTCATGCAAAATCTAGGTGACATCAAAGACGTCATCAACAGTTTTTCACCAGTTCCAGTATGTCTCCAGGAAACAAATCTCGGTCCAAAAAATAGTCACATTCTCAAAGGTTTCACCGTTGTCCGAAGGGACTGCGAATGTTACAGCCGTTTGTCAGGTGGAGTTGCTATAGTCGCGCAGGGCAGCACTCCTACCCGAAATGTCCAATTAAACATTTCTTTGGAAGCAGTAACTGTCACCATTCTATCCTACAATACCATCACCATTTGCTCACTCTATATTCCACCCCACACACATTTTACTATTAAAGACTTAGAAAATCTAACAGATCAGTTACCGGAGCCATTTGTTTTAGTAGGATATTTTAATGCTCATTGTACTCTTTGGGGCAGTGGCAAAACTGACCAAAGAGGGCAACTCGTTGAAGATTTTATTCTGTCTTTTTAACTCAGGCGCGCCAACTTATTTCTAACCAACCTCCCGCACTTTTAGTTGTTTCGATTTAGCTTTTTGTTCGCCCTCTCTTTTTACTGATCTTAAATGGGAAGCTCTCGACACGTCATATGGTAGCGATCACTTACCCGCACTCATCAAACTCCTGTAATCACCACAAACCCTGGTAACTAGACCACGCCGATGGAAATTACAGCTCGCTGACTGGCAGGTTCTTATGGAGAACGCGAAACTGGAAAATGTCTTTTCGCCAGAGCTTAGTATTGATGAACTTAATAAAAAATCACTGAAGTTATAATCTCAATGGGAGAAAAGACAATACCACAAACATCGAGCCTTCTGCGCAATAAAAAAATCTACCCCTGGTGGACTCCTGAGTGCACAGAAGCAAAAAAGCTGCAAAATAGGGCCTGGGGCATGTTACGAAGACACCCCGCCTATACCAACCTCTTACGCTTTAAGCAGGCCAAAGCCAAAGCACGAGTTATCATAAGGCAAGCAGAAAAATCATCGTGGAAAAAACACATATCTTTAATAAACAGTTCAGTCACATCTAAACGAAAGTGGGAACAGGTTGGAAAGTTTCGCGGTGATTACATAGCTTACACAATATCGTTACTTACAACTCCAGGCACACAAACAACAATACAAGAACAGGCAGATATACTTGGAGAACATTTCCGCGATGTATCCACTTCAGGGAATTATACAAAGGAATTTTTACAGTACAAACAGTCTGCTGAAAAACAGAAGCTGCCCACTACTGGCGCATCAAATGAACCGTACAATTCCCCCCTCACACAACAAGAAATAAACAGAGTTCTTTCCGCAGGGATAAACACAGCGCCAGGTCACGATCGCATTCACTACGCCATGCTGGCTCATCTATCGCAAGCATCTGCAGGCGTTCCCCTTAAATTTTTTAACTTAATCTGGGAATCTGGCATAATGCCGGAAGAGTGGAAAAAGGCAATAGTAGTTCCATTTCTAAAAGCCGGTAAATCCCCAACATCCGCAAGCAGCTACAGACCTGTTGCCCTCATAAGCTGTTTGGCAAAATCATATGAAAGCATTATCAATATAAAACTCTCATTTATTTTAGAATCAAGAAAGCTTATTGACCACCACCAGTGTAGATATAAAAAGGGTTCTTCAACTACTGACCACCTTGTCCGTCTAGAACATAAAATTCGATATGCATTTTTACACGAACAACACTGTCTTGCAGTTTTCTTCGATTTAGAAAAAGCCTATGATACCACATGGAGATATAGAATTTTAAGAGAGCTGGCGGACCTCGGCATCCGCGGTAAAATGCTAAACTTCCTAGCTGATTTTATGTCTAATAGAACACTTCAGGTACATCTGGGCTCCGTACAATCTCATACATTTAAACAAGAAAATGGTGTTCCACGATACTCTTTATAGTAAAAATGAACTCAGTTAATAAGATCATCTCTTATGCACTCTTTATACATAGACGATCTTCAAGTTGCTTGCCGCGCCTCAAATATGCTAGCCTGTAAAAGGCAGCTTCAACTCACAATAAATAAACCTACACAAGGGGCTAACAAAAATGGTTTCCGTTTCTCCACACAGAAAACAGTTACTGTTTTGTTCTCTCAGAAACGAGGGCTACACAGCGATCCAGTCCTAAAATTGAACTACACCATACTGCCAGTGAAACAAGACCATAAATTTTTAGGAGTAACCTTTGACACCAAACTTAACTTCCTAACCCACATGAAATCACTAAAGATTAAAGCAAATAAAGCTCTAAATATCCCTAAAATTCTCTCTGTTAAGCACTGGGGTTCCGACCGAACGTGCCTTTTACGTGTTTACCGGTCTCTTGTGCGTAGCCTTTTAGACTACTGATCCGTGGTTTACGGCTCAGCCAGACCGTCCTACATCCAACGACTTGATCCAGTACAGAACCTTGGACTGCGACTGGCAAGTAGTGCCTACAGAGCTTCACCTATTCAAAGTTTATACGTCGAATGTAAAGAACCCTCCTTACAGCAGCGCAGAGCATTACTAACTTTTTCCTACGTACTCAGAATTCAGTCATCATCTCAATACGTATGCTACAACATCCTCACACAATGGAACCCACGCTTACACTACACGAATAAGCCGAACATGATTAGACCACTTGTCCTGCGGTATGAGCAATACTGTCGGGATTATGACGTTCCCCACGAAGTCCTCCAGGTTGCCAAGAAACCACAGCGGTTGGCCCCGTGGTACGGTTTCGCACAGTTGTGCGAATGGACATTGACACATTTAAGGAAAAGAGACACTCCACGCGAACATATTATGCAAGAATTACATGCTCTTCAGGACAAATATCAAAATAACATGCGATAATACACTGATGGCTCTAAAACAAAAGATCACGTGGGAGTGGGGGCAGTAACGGAAAATTGGGAAACAAGTATTCAATTGCCACACTACGCTTCTGTTTTCACGGCCGAAGTTTACGCTATCTTGGTTGTTGTTAAAAAGATTATCACTGATAAACACAAATGTGCACTCATATACACTTGACTCTTTAAGAACACTGAAGGCTCTACAGTTAAAATCTAAGTGTGAACCCCTGATAGAAGACCTTTTAAACATGTTGGCGCTTAACAAATACGGGAGGTCAATTCGTTTCTGTTGGGTTCCAAGCCATGTTGGTATACCAGGTAACGAAGCAGCTGATAGATGTGCATCGATGGCAGCGTACAAAGAGATAACAAACACAACACTTCCATGCAAAGGCAGCACCCGTGCGATTAAAAAAGCCTTAACGGCAAAATGGCTACGCGAATGGGACCGTTGTGCCGACAACAAGCTACATCTCACTAAACCCAGGTTTGGCGAGTGGAAGTCATGTTATCATCAGGAGCGCTTCATGGAAGTAGTTTGATGCCGACTACACATTGGGTACACACACCTCACACACAATTATTTACTTACAAAAGAAGACACACCTACATGCGAGAAATGTCAAGAACCACTAACAGTTATGCACATATTACTGAGATGTACGCATATTGAAACACACAGACGAGCACTTTTGCACAAATTATATCAACTACACATACCTTTACACCGTGCTCTAATTTTAGGTGATGATTCACTAGTACCATTATGTGACGTCCGTAAATTTCTAGATGACACTGGCTTTTTACGTAAAATATAGATTAACAAAGCCTTTTCCTTCATAAACTGGATTTTAAAACGCCTCGTGTTTGGCGCAGCATAGCCTCAGCCGCTTTTGCGCCATTGAACCCCATTTAACTAACTAAATATTCTTGCTTGTGTCCTTTGTAATGCAACCAAGGAGCTGTGTTGTACGAGCTCTGTCCAAGGAGTTACATAGTATTACTGAGAAAACTATATCTGCTTTTTCCTTTAGTTCATTAGTTTCGCAAAAAATGTTGTTTAGACGTAAAAAATCGTTCCAGAAAAGCGTTGATATTCATATGACATATATTTTGTTAACAGTGCCAATAAAATCCCAACAAAGGCAACTTATTAAACCATGTCCGCAAGTTCCGTGAATGCCAGCTGAATAATTCCAGCCTTGTTGCATAACAGCCATTGTGCTGTTTCATCCACTCGTAATTACGGCAAGAATTGGATCAATCAAAACGTCATTGTAAGTATTAGTTCCAAGCTGTAAATCTTAGTCATCTTGGGCTGGGAACTATTAATACATTTCGAAAGTTGAACCAAGCTGACGCACTGCCTGGGTGTACCTGGATAGTTCTTGAACAGTGAGCTATACCATGGGCGTTGCCCGGACAAAGTCTTCTTGTCGGATTGAAGGCACTAAACAAAGTTTTCTTTGCTTCTTTCTTCGATATTCGCGCTGCTACAGGTGTCTTGGTGAATAGCTTACGCACAGGATGTGAATCTTATCGTTACTATCCTGATTTGCGATCATTACTGCTTTCTCATGTCGACGCAGTCCTTACATCTTCATTATGTCATAATTATTCTAGAGACATCATCACATCTTGCTTATGCATTTGACGTGCAACCGGGGTCGTCCATTCATTGCCGTTACCTCGTCGTCAAGACCTATTCTTCAGTCTAACCTTAGTCATCAAACCATTGTCGTCGTAAAATTGCCATTCTTTCTTGCTACTGCCTTGCACAGTTACTAGGTACCGGATGTAGCGCAAACAAAGGACATGACAATATACACGCAAATCTAAGTGACTTGCAGCGGCAGCTGATGTACCTAAGGTCGGCCATGACCTCGAACACAAACATGCCGCCATCATGTCGTAGTGATCGTTCCCTTAGTCGCTATGCCTCTGTTGCCACGCCTCCTTTGTCATTCCGCCCTAGCCATCTCATTCTCGACATCTCATCGTGGTCATACAGCCGTCGTTATTCCAGCATCGTCATACCATTGCCAGCATGCTCTTGTCATGATGCCATTGTAATCATTTGAATAGCACCATCTCATTGCCGTCATGCGATCGTAGCAATTGCAGCTCCACGATCTCATAGTCACGCCATCATGGTCGTGCCATCGTCTTCATGAGATGCGTACCATTCTAGCAGGACATCTTGTTACGTTACCGCGCTGTATTCACGCAGTCATTATCATACGATTGCCATCCCTCAAGTTTCATCTGCCCATGGTCATCATGTTGTAGTCGTCAAATAGTCACCATCATTCTGTGGTGCTTATGAAATTTGTTTAGAGCACAGCTCTGAAGCGCCCGTTGCTACGACAGCGTAGGCGTCACGTGTTACTGAATGAAGGAGCGCAGCGAAGGATGACAGCAAACACGGCCCGCAGCGAGTGATTAAAAAAGCCGGTAGAGCGAAGAGGAGCGAGGCGGACAGCTGAGGAGTGTATGGTGAAAGGGTCAGTTGAAAAGCGGAGCGCCTGTGGCGAACAGGCATGCGGCAAGTGTGGAAACAAAGCGCCAGCCTGGGCTTCTAACCCACTGCGCATGCACTACTTCGCTTGTGACGTAGTCGCTACTATGCAATGCACTCGGCGCCAGCCACGCGTTCCCGTTTTCACTTTCTTTTTCTAAACAATTAGCGATGCAACCGGTGGGAATGCTTTGGCAGTCGCTGCTGCTAAAAGACATGCCCGAGCTGAGGCTCGACGCCGCTGCTGAGAGGACCAAATTATTGGCAAAACATATGGCGAATTAAAAACACAAAACATTTCGGCTCGAAAATCGCATTCAGAAGTTCCGTAATCGCTGGCGAAATTTTTTAGAAGGCGAAAGCCTTAGATGGGGGGTGGGGGTGGGGGGGGGGGGGGCTCATGGGACTAAAAATTAACCGTCCAGCATTATGGTATCAAAATTTAATGGCACAAAATTTGGGGTTCGCACCCTCGACATTTCCTGGGAACTGATGCCGCGACCTTTGGCGGCAATTACGGCGCACCTAGTTAGGACACAGTTAAATAAGATGTAGTTAATTGAGCCACTTGAACCCACAACCTTTGGTGCTAGTCGAACACTCGACTTTTCTTGGGAGTCGAATCCATAACCTGTAGTTTTAATTAGAACGAAGGTAATTATGTAAAGCTAGGAAAGAGTTAATTAGAGCATTTGAGCCCACGGCCTTTGGTAGCCGTAGAACCCTTTACTTTTGGTGGAGGTCACACTCACGACCTTTGGATTATTTAAGGCGCAGGTAATTATGCTGGACCTAATTAAGGCGCTCATATCTACGATATATATGGTGGGAGTTGAACCATCCACCTTTGGTGGGAGTCAAGCCCAGGAACTGCGCCTCATGAGCCATATAATGCTTTGGGATTGAAGCACACAAGAAAACAATAGAAAGGAAAACGCTTTGGAATGATAATGTCCAGTATTTTAATGAATGCGTCGTGAGCGGGCAGGCTTTCGCCTCCATCGTCCGTAGCATATGCTAAGATGACTGAATTTCTAAGTGGTGGTCATGCCATTTTGGTCTTTCTATTTTACTAATGTTGTCGTCGTGATTCGAGCGTCGTCAAGCCATGACCATGCTATCGTCAGCAGTGAACCATCGTTATTGCCTTGTCGCCATGCCGTGTTCTTCATGCCGTTGTCGTGCATGGTTGGTGAATGATCGAATACCACAAATATATGTTGGGGACGGCAGTTCCACCGAAAATGAGTACAAGTGTGCCGTGTGGCCTACACCTAACAATACTCGCTAAGCAGGAGCGCCACATTTGAGAAACATTTATCACAGCGGCGCGTATACCTGTTTCCACTGTGCATATCTGCCAAATTCTTGCGCGCATACCTGTCATTGCCATTCTTCTCTCGCAAATCTTCATACATCACCTTTTTTCAGGTCACATCGCTGCGTAGTCGCTGATATTGTACACCCGCCTGATTTTTACTTTAAATATCGGTCTAGCTTGTGAAGTATAGCGAATAAACATAAATAAGCCTCAGTTTCGCCTGAAAGGCGATGCATCGATTGCCATAGCAAATTAGTAGACAGCTATACGAAGCAAGGATAGTAGTTTTATCGGCGGTATAAACTTGGAAACATTCGCTTACTAACTGAATTAATAAGCATGGTGTCAGCTCGGGCGAGCAACCATGAACACATAATGCTCGATAAGCGAGGACACTCGCCGCAAACGCTGGACGCTGGTCTGAGCAAGCTCGGCAGCAGCAGCCAGCGAAGTGACCTTCGTGCGATCTATCGCTGCAACGCAAGATCAGCATGAACACAGAGCGCACAAAGGTATAAGCCATCTGCAGATCCATTTCAACATGCGGCGCGCGACAGCGCGCAGTCGTGCGACGTACACCCTTGTTGGCTGAATCGAAGCCTCCCCCATCCCTCCTGTTCTGCCTCCCCGCTTTCCTCCATATATGGCGCGTGAGGCTGTGTCGCGATGGTCGGTTTCCCTCCTGTGTTTTCACTCGCACATACAGCACACGACGTGCGGCAACCGTGTTATCACCCTTGGACTTTATACGGAACATCACGGCGACGGTAAAATGCTTCTGTTGCGTCCATAAAATTGCTATTGCAATTAAATGCACGATAGTAATTTTGTAACGTTTGTGGTGCATAAGATATGCACGAGATGAAAGCAAACAATACAAGCATCGGTCAAGTTCTCTGAGCGCAACCACTCGCCGCCACATTGTAATTACGGCGCGCCTGTGTGCGATGACCACGTTACCGGACCCGCCAGACAGGCCGGCTATCCCGCCCTTGTCTGTCGCGCGTCGAGCTTTTGTCACGCCTCCTTCACCCCCCCCCCCCTGTGTGACGCTTTCTGAAAGGCTACCTGGAGGCCGGCACGGTTCTAGGTAGTTCAACTTAATCCAGAGAAAAGTTGCTTTACCACACTGGAAAGTCGTTCAAGGACGACCAGGTTAAGAGGCAACGCCCTGCGGATCCGGCCATCGGAGCATAGGCCCAGAGTTGGTCCCCATTGGCCGAACGTGACGCTACTTGCACGGGTCCTACGATTAGTTGAACGACACCTATACGGGCTCGCCGATTGGATAAAGATTACGACATCTGCACAGTGTCCACGACTGGCTGAAAATATCGTGACACCGACGGACTGAAGAGGTTATATGCCAGAGAACCATCGGAAAGGGAGAGACGTTCTTCTTGCCACGGACCGCTGCGTAAGGTTTGCTGCCGGCCGTCAATGAACCTTTAGTGTTATTTTACCTGTTTCCAATACTTTACATCATGTAAATAATTCTTCTTTCTCCAAGTCTCCCTCAATGTCGGCCAACAGCTATGCTCAATGGCAAGATAAAATCCAATGTTGCAAGGATCGTTGCTAGTTTTGAGGTACTTTAATTTTCTCTTCACTCAAGCTTTTCTTTAAGATGATTTCAATGTACGCGTTGGATTTGCAAAATCTTTCTGTTGCGTGGAACATAATATTTATACTGGCAGATTAGGATGCAGTAGTCTTGTAGTAGCACAAGTGAAATATACAGAATGTTGCATGATATTCTGAGCGCCGCACTGTGATATTTTCCACAGCGATACAGCGAGCCTGACGAGAAATCTCCAAGAGCAGGTCCACAGACTCAATGCTGTAAACAGTTCTCTGTCTTCAATTAGCCGCTATCAAAATTGTTGGTGTTCAAGCAGCATTAGGATTAATTACGGAGTGTCTATCGACTGCACGAGTGCGAACATTATACTAATCCACAAAAAAGGGAGACGTTAAAGAATTGAAAAATTATAAGGCCACTAGATGACTACCAGTATTATATAAAATATTTAGCAAAATATCGAATAGAATAAAGGCAACACTGGACTCTAGTCAACCAACAGAACAGGCTGGCTTCAGGAAGGGATACTCTACAATGGATCACATCCATGTCATTAACCAGGTTATCGAGAAATTGCTTTCAAATATCACGAAAAAGGCGTTGTTTTAGTAGAGATACCAGCAGTCATACATGCATTACGTAATCATGGAATTGTATATCCTCCATTCTGGAGTCAAAGCACCCCCGCGCTTTGGGCCGCCGACGATGTGGCGAGGCGGACTTCCCCACCTAAAACGGCAGTGCTGAGGTCGCTGTGGCAGAAGCGCTGGACACTCGACACCCCTCAAACTGCGTGCAAATTCCTGCCGGGCGCGTTCTACGCATAGCGACAGGCGGTGCGGTTTTGCCTTTTAAGTTTGGAGCGGGTTGCTTGTACGTGTGGGATGTAAGAAAGCTTGTTTGGCACAGTGCATTGTGACTTTCCCTTTCTCTGTACTCTCTCCTCTTTCCCGTACCTTCTAGTCAAAAATAAAGGAGTCTTCTTGATGCGCTCGGAGCAAACGGGCGTCTGTCATTTTTTCATAAGTTAAATGTCCTCCGTTTCTTATTTCACAACATTTTGGTGCCGAAACCCGGGAATGGGGAGCTCAAGAGATGTATATCGACAGAATCGAGCCAAGAAGGGCCGTGGTGTGAACACATACAACAAAGCTGCTCAACGAAGAATCCACCATGGACGGCAGCGCATCAATCAGTGAGCTAGAAGAAAATATCAATCTTTCTCTTAAAGTGGACTCACTGAAAAACTAGATCGGGAGATAGAAAAAGGCTCTGAAGATGACATTTTCGAAGATGAAGTTGCATGCTCCGAAATGTACCGAAGAAAAGATCAGCGTGGCGAAACCAAAGGTACAACGCATGCTACGCGACTTTATCTGCTCAAATGATTCATCAGATCGCACACAAAACTCCTCAGATCAAAAAGAATCTAGCGCAAATGATTCGCAAATACGCCCCACCGTAAAGCTTGCAAAGCTCGAAATCAACAAATTCAACGGAGAGCTTCGAGAGTGGCAAGGGTTCTGGAGTCAGTTTGAGTTGACTATCAACGCTAACCAGAACCTCTCAAACGCAGACAAATTCAAGTACCTCGATATCTACTTGACAGGAAAGGCGCCGGCTGTGGTAGCAGGACTTGACGTGTCTGAAGGTAACTGTGAAGTTGCTCTCTCGAATTAAAGGAAATGTACGGCAGAAAGGAAGTAATTATAGAAGACCACATGTCACGGCTACTTAACATCAAGCCAGTGCGTGACTCACGAAATCTCGGTCAACTGCGCAACCTCGTCTACGAAGTAGAGACAGGTGTATGCAGCCTCATTTATTTAGGGGTTAGTGTCGGCACTTACGGAACTTCGTTACTGACCGTAATAAAGAAAGCGGTGCCTGCCGACCTTCGTCTGGAATACCAACGTAAAAACGAGCCTACGAACGAGGGAAGTAAGCTGGAGGTGCTCCTGCGTTTCTTTTTTTTTTTTTGATAAAAGCGGGTGCGACGCGGGAAGTTATACAGCGGGCCGAAGCACCGAGAGACAGCAGTGCCGAATTGGTAAAGGAAAGGCGCAACAGCAACATTAAAGCGGCGAACATCCCTACTGCAGCGGCACAGCACACCATGATCAAGGATAGCACAAGATGTCTATTTAGCAATTCGAACGACTGAGACCGGCAATTGTAACGCAGAGATGTCTGTGGCGGATAAGGGAGAGGTGCTGAAGCGTGAGAATCGGCGTTTAGCGTGTACAGCAAGGGGGCACGCGGCTACAGAATGCCGTGAAGCTAACCGGCTCAGGTGTGCGCGTTGCAACGGCAGACAACGACAATGAGCCACCCTGGCTTTAGAAGACACCACAACATTGATGAAGGGGATGCATCTTCGTCACCGCTGATTGAGCAAGCCACGGTGTTGAAGTCCTCATTGGGCACGGGAGATAACTTGATGTGCACTGGAGAGCAGCACTTTCTCCTACAGACAGCGCGAGCTTGGACAGAGGGTCCACATGAACGTACACTTGTCAGGCTTCTCGATGGTGGCAGTCAGCGAACCTTCATCCATCGCAACCTATCCGAAAAGGTGCAGTTAAAGGTGCTTGGGAAAGAGGAGCTTAAAATATAGGCCTTTACTCGCCAAGCAGCCATAACATGCACAAACACGCGTCGTGTGGAGCTGTGGCTCAGAAGCCAGTAAGACGGAAAAGGGGTGCAAGTGGAGGCGCTGGAAGTTTCTTGCGTCTGTGCAGATGTCATGGCTACTCCATCAAGTTATGTTCTACTTCAACTTTCAAGTTTTCACTTCCAAGTCGCAGATGCCTTGCAGCACTGCGAAAGAGAAAATATTGACCTTTTGATAGGCGCCGATCATTACTGGGAAATTGTCACGGGATCCACTAAGCGTCTCCGCTCCAAATTGATGACAGTGGAGACTGTATTCGGATGGACAGTCCAGGGCCAGGTCGGCACAAGGATGTCTACAGGAGTCTGCTCCTCGGCTGGTGGCGTAGTGTGGATAGGCGTGAGTGAACAAATTGACAGGGAAATATCAGCAAGCTAAAGTCATTCTGGGAGCTCGAGCACATCGGTATCAAGGAACATGAGCCAGTTCGTCACCAGGACGCGGTCCTTCAGCACAATAAAGAAGCCGTCAACATTGAGAATGGCCGCTATAAGTTGTCGTTCCCTTGGAATCCGATGGTTTACGAGCTTGGCGACAACTACGAGTGCGCAGCAAGGTGTCTTAAAGCACAGACAACGCGCCTCTTGAAAAGAGATTCGTTGACTAGGGCATACGACACCTGCATACGAGACTACATAGAAAAGGGCTATGCAGAGTCAGCCAGCAAGGATTACGGCACGTCGGAAAGTCCGGTATATTATATGCCACATCAAGCAGTTGTTCGTCACGAAAGTCAGACGACAAAACTGAGGGTAGTATGCGATGCATCATCAAGTGCCATAAATCGCCTCTCACTGAAGAATGTGGTCGAAAGTCGCCCAAACCTAAACCAAGCGCTCATTGATCTGCTGATCAATTTCCGCACTTACAATATCGCCATCGTTGCGGATATCGAAAAGGCCTTTCTTCATATATCGCTATCAAAGGGCGATCGGAACGCTGTGCAGTTCCTCTTGTAACCTATAACGCCAACAAATGGCGAAGAAATTCCAGCTGTAGTGACCTTTTGGATGACTTGGGTGCCATTCGGTGCCACGTCGAGCCCATTTCTCTTGGCTGCAACGTTGCAACATCATCTTGATGACCTGCCGGAACAGTATGCTGAGACTGCGGGTATCCTGCGCAAGCAACTTTACGTGGACGACCTTGTAACTGGGGTTGACAGCCTTGACAAAGGTAAAATCTTGTGCCAGGAATCAAAAGATATATTGTCTCAAGCATGGATGCGGCAACACAACTGGATGTCGAACGACCGCAACCTCGTCAATTTCTTAGAGAATGGCAATGTGGCAAGAACGAACGCTGCTGATGCACATGCTGCAGCTACAAAGGAATTGGGAGTTGGTTGGAATACTCAGATTGACCACTTCGATTACAACCTAACTTCACTCATCGACTTCCTCTCCTCAATAGCCGACAAGAAGAGATTTGTGCTGCAGGTCAAGGCAAGAATTTTCGACCCTTTTGGATTTATTGCTCACACAACATTATGCGTAAAGGTAATGTTCCAGAAGTTGTGGGAGTTGGGAATTTGTTGGGACGATCCCTTGCCTGAAACATCGCAGCGCGAATGGGATTGCTGGTGTATGGAGCTCCCATGCATTGAAGGAGTGTCTATTCCAAGGCTGATAGCGGTAGACTTTCGAAACGGTGATACGGAGAAAGTGGTGCATATTTTCAGTGACGCAAGCCCGAAGGCCTATGGTGCTGTCGCATATATCGTGACCAACTCTCCGTTCCGACTTATCAATGTAAGCTTGGTCATGGCGAAATAAAGAGTGGTCCCTTTGAAACGCCTCTCGCCAGCCCGATTGGAGCTGATGGGAGCCTTTGTTGCCGCTCGACTGTGCCAGTACGTTACCAATGCCTTAGATCAGAAGAACGTTGCTAGCATCCTCTGGACTGATTCTACAGTAGCTATGGACTGGATCAAGAAAAACGCTGCCAGATGGAAGCCCTTCGTAGCAAATCGAGTCTCAGAGCTGCAAGCGCTGACCGATCCGAAGGATTGGAAACACTGCCCAGGATCAGACAACCCCGCTGACCTAATCACCCGCGGCATTCCCCCATCATCCCTGCGGGAAAGCGAATTGTGGTGGAGAGGATCCGTTGGCTTCAGGAGGATGACACGCATTGGCCAACGGTAAGTGACCCAAGCTCGAAGGTTGGGGTGTACCAAATGAAAGAGCGAGAGGTGACGGTGATGCCCATAGTATCGTCGTCACCCATGGCAATTCTCAATGTTGAAAATTATAGTTCATTCAGCAGATTCATGCGAGTAACCGCGTGGGTCCGCCGCTTTGTCGACAGCTGCCACAACAAAGAAGGAAAGACGATCGGCCCATTACGAGCTGAAGTAATGGGCACCGAAAGATACTGGTTGCCTAACGCTCAATGAGATGCGTTCAGCGACGACATTTCAAGCCTGAAGAATCGAAGGCCGCTGCACAAAAGCTCTCCTGTTTTGCCTTTCTACCCGCACTTCGCCAAAGAGGGCCTCATGCGTGTTGGTGGACGCTTGCAATTCAGTGATAACAACGAAGAGACTAAGCATCCCATCATTCTATCTAGCAATCACCCCCTAACGTCACTGCTCATGCGGAAGGAACACTTGATAATGCTGCATACGGGCGTACGCGATATTCTAGCTCAGCTGCAAGAATCGTATTGCATTATCAGAGGATGTCAGGCCGATAAGAAAGTTATGAAGCAGTGCCTCGTATGTCACAAAGTTACCCTCCAGCTACGGAACCAGTAGCACCACTTCCAGCTGACAGAGTGACAAAAGGAAACCAGTTCGACATCGTTGGCATCGATTTTGCAGGGCCATTCATTTGTCAACAGCCACGCAACAGCAAAAAATTCTACATCGCTATTTTCACCAGTGCTGTGACACATGCCGTCCACCTTAAGCTCGTCAGCGACCTGTCAGCTAGAGCCTTCCCCTTGGCTTTTAAACGCTTTGTGGCACGCCGTATAATCGGCTCGACGGTGTATTCGAACAGTGCACGCACATTCAAGCGTGCAGGCAGGCATCTAAAGACCATGTTAATGCTGTTGCAAGTCAACGATTTGCAGTCATACTTCACCGGAAACCAGATCAAATGGAAGTTTATTGTTGAACGGGTAGCTTGCTGGGGCGGATTCTGGGAGCGGATAGTGTGGTCTGTGAAAGTAGCATTGCGAAAGGTGTTGGTCGGAGCAGCTTGAGATTCGAAGAAGTGACCACCATTATTTATGAGGTGCAGGCTGTGATCAACTCACGCTCTTCGACTTTCACATATGATCATGCTCAAGAGCTAGAACCACTGTCAGCGGTGCACTTCCTTGTCGGAAGAAAGTTGACGACCGTTCGTCCGCACCTGCTGCCGGTGGAAATTCCCGGCGGTGGCATGCATCTCTCACGACGCTGGAAGTGCACCGGACTGCTATGGCCGATGGTTTTTGAAGACGGTGGCGGAAATGGTACTTATTGGAGCTCAGATCGGCAAATATGTGCCGACCAACGACATCGAGTGATCTGAAGTGCTCTTGGTGCTCCTGAGGGAAGACCGTTTGGAACGTCACATGTGGAAGACCGCCAGAATTAAGGAAACATTTAAGGGTAGAGACGGCAGGCTGCGGTCCTGCAAATTGGTATTAAGTGGGGGAACAGAGGTGAAGTGACCGATACAGCTGAAGACCGTTTGGAACGTCACATGTGGAAGACCGCCAGAATTAAGGAAACATTTAAGGGTAGAGACGGCAGGCTGCGGTCCTGCAAATTGGTATTAAGTGGGGGAACAGAGGTGAAGTGACCGATACAGCTGCTGTGTCTCTTAGAGGTTGTGGAGAAATGAGCTCAATAATCGTTCGCTCGTAAGGGGGATGTTGTTGTATATCATCCATTCTGCGGCCAAAGCATCTCCGCTCTGGGAGCCGCCGACAATGGGGCGAGGGCTTCCCCCCCTAAAGCGGCACTGCTGAGGTCGCTGTGGCAGTAGCGCCGGACACTTGACACCCCTCAATCTGTGTGAAAATTACTGGCGTGCGCGTTCTACGACTAGCGACGGGCGGTGCAGTGGTGCCTTTCAGATTTGGAGTGGGTTGCTTGCACGTGCGGGGTGCAGCAAAGCATATTTCGGCCAGTATATTCTGACTTTCCCTTTACTTTCTCCCCTTTCCCGTATCTTCTAGTCAAAAATAAATGAGTCTGCTTGATGCGCTCGAAGCCAACGGACGTCTGTCATTTTTCCATAAGTTAAAAGTTCTCCGTCTTTTTTACGTAAATACCTTGGAACATATCTGCAGAGATTCCACAGCTACCTTAATACAACACAAGTAGGAAGACACCTATAAAGAAAGGTGTCAGACAGAGAGACGCGCTCTCTTCTATGCTATTCACTGCGTGCTTGGACGAAGTATTCAAGCTGTTAAACTGGGAAGGCTTAGGAGTAACGATCGACGGCGAATATCTCAGCAACCTTCGACTTGCAGATTACATTGCTGTATTCAGCAACACTGCAGGTGAGTTACAACAAATGTTTGAGGACCTTAGCAGAAGCATTGTAAGAGTGGGGTTGAAGATTAATATGCAGAAGACAAAGATAATGATGACTAGCCGGGCAAGGGAACTAGAGTTCAGGATCGCCAGTCAGCCTCTAGAGTCTGTGAAAAAGTACGTTTACTAAGGTTAACTAATCACAGCGAAGCCTCATTATGAGAAGGAAATTCATAGAAGAATAAAAATGGTATGGATCGCTTACAGCAGACATTGTCAGCTCCTGACTGGAAGCTTACCATTACCACTGAAAAGGAAGGCGTACAATCTGTGCATTTTACGAGTGATGATATATTGGCAGAGACTTGGAGACAGACAAAGAAGCTTGAGAACAAGTTAAGGACCGCGCAAAGAGCGATGGAGCGAAGATTGCTAGGCGTAACGTTAAGAGACAGAAAGAGAGTGGTTTGGGGGGTCAGACAGCAAACTGGTATAGCCGATATTCTAATGTACAATAAGAGAAAAAATGGAGCTGGGCAGGTCGTGTGGAGCTCCGGTTAGATTACTGTTGGGCCATGAGGGTTACACAATGGGCACCAAGAGAACGGAAACGCAGTCGAGGACGGCAGAAGACAAGGTGGAGCGATGAAATTAGGAAATTCGCGGGCGCTAGTTGGAATCGGTTGGCGCCGGACAGGGCTGATTTGAAATCGCAAGGAGAGGCCTTCGTCCTGCAGTGGACTTAAAACAGACTGATGATGATGATGATATTTTTGGTCATTGAATGTTAGAGAGCACATTTTAACATGTTATATTATAGAGGGCCGAACATGGGGAGCCGAGAAAGCACAGTTGTATAGTTACTTTCGGGAAGTCAACAGAAGTGAGGTCTGAAAGTACTAAAATTTCCGCACAGACACTTAAACGTTTGCATACGTGTGGGAAACCTTACGTGTGGGAGTGCGAAAGGATTAGAGTACCTTTGGTGAAATGTTTATTTCCGTGCGTTTCCTCTGCGCGCATCTCCGCGTCCGCGTTCTAACTGCGCCTCGGTATGGCCAAATCAAAACGCGCCAAGCTTCTCAACGTGTTCGCTTGTTAGCGAGTTCATAACTGGAAAGACCGCTGAATCGATCATTATTGTTTTTTATTTTGTAGGCTCTTTTTATACACTCAAGATGTGACGCCACGTTCACCCTATCGGTTGCGCCGTCGCGTGCCCAACGACGCATGCACTCTGCCACACGATTAGTCCGCCAGATGGCTACGACGTGACGTGGGCAATGACTCACGCACTAAGGAGACCACGCCGTCTAACCGCCGTGGAACCGTGGAACCGGGGAAGCGTGCTCGTCTCGCACCCCGGAGCGTAAGGTTTAATACCCACCCAGACCGAAGTTTAGCAATATTTTTTTTCAATGTCATCAATTTGTTTGATGAACGTCTAGAAAATTTGACGTGAAACCGGACATTTTTGACATGTTTCTTATTCGTTGTTCCGTCGGCTACATCTGGTGCAATGATTTTGTCACTTTTGGTACCATCATTCGGTAATGTGGCATAAAATGCTTCTAATAATGGCAAATTTGTTTAGTACTTCTTTAATTGAGTCATAAAATGCCAATTCTACAATGAGGACGAAAAACGCCATCACCGGCCCGGATGGCTAGGGCGACTCATGCAGTATGTTAAGGACTACGAAAATGGGGCACTGAAATGTACGTGTGATGAGGAGGATACATGGCCGGGGGGGGGGGGGCGCACTAACTACGTGCATGGCAGGGTCTGCGGTTGTCGCGCTGGTCTTTTGGGAATATCATTTACGCACTTTGCGAGGCAAGAGCAAGAAATTAAAAACATGGAGTCCCGTCTGATCGATTGAAACCTAGAGCAGAGTATTAAAATTAGGATTTGTCGTAAAATAGGATGGGGATCCTTATGTATTGCGATACGCACTGTTCTGTCCACTTCAAGCATACATAAATGGAGGAGGGCGCGATTAAAGACGATCATTGTTTCCAACACAAACGCTATTCCATTGCGAAATTATGACACTAAAAGATTCGTGTTTTGTTATAGTACCGTAGCTCGTAGATGGCAATACCTCATACACACCTTGTGCGTTCTGTTTCCTCGATATAATTTATTTTGAATAGGACATTCTAAATGTGATATAAAATTTGACATTTTAAATTCATTTTCTCTTTCAGGCAGCTTAGCTTCAGCGTGGTTTATCGTGATCATGGATGGCACGCCCTCCAGCTACATCCCTTCAGTGAGAGCTCAATCTTGTTCTAGCGCTTTCTTGTATTTTCTTTGAGTCTTCTGCTTTTTTATTTATGGCTGCTACTGCAGCTTAATTAAATTGTATAGAAGGTAGTATAGAACGCCCATAAACTCCTTACAATAAAATTAAGGTTCCAAACAGGTGCTCACAGAACGCACTAAGACGGCCAAATGTCCAATTGGTATAACCTAATAGCACTACTTCTGCGGGCTTTTCGTGTGATTAACTTTTTCATTGTCCGTATTGTTACTCTGTGATTACGCGTAAGTGCGACAAGGGTACTTTTGGTGCGGTGAACATGATGCGGTGGAGAGGCGAAGTGCCAGCTGGCGATGGGCTTTGCTTTTAATGGCGGAAGACTTTCTAGGCTCATGGTGAAGTTTGTGTCAGCAGACCTGACCGCCGGAGCTTCCGCAGAAGCTTGATCACGCGTATGAAGACAGATTAAAGAATAGAAAATTATTGATAGTGACAATTAGTCCATCATAACGTTAAAATTGGCATTGGTAGATGTTAATAATGACCAATAACGACTTATAATGACTACTATGACTTGTAATGACAACTAATGACTCCGAAATGACAAATATGTCTAACGACGGCGTGTGATGACCACAAATGATTAGAAATGACTAGAAATGTCTAATAATGAGCAGTACAGATAAAAATCACTACTTATGACTTATAATGACTTTTAATGACCACTAATGACTACGAAATGACCAATATGTCTCACGACGGCTTGTAATGACCACAATTGATTACAAATGACTAGAATGCTTACTAGTGAGGAGTAATGACTAATAATGACTGAAATGACTTGTAATGATTATTAATGACGTTGAAATTGCCAATATGTCTAACGACACCTTGTAATGACCACAATTTATTACAAATGACTAAATATGCTTAGTAGTGAGCATTATTGACCCAGAGAAAGAAGAGAAAAAGATGCAAAGAGAAAGAGGTCAATGATAATAGGAGGAAGACTAGGCGTTCGTCGTTCACCTCTTAAGCTAGATCTTAAGGGATCCTGTAATTTTTATACTGTTGTATATAGTGCATAACTACTTAGTTTTGTTTTATGCACACGTAATGCCCGTTTAAGTTTAGTGGTGGTTGCGTTGTACAACTCACCCGAGCACGTAGCTATAGGGTGGTCGTGGCTTCAGTGTTTGCGCGATCCCGGACGAGTCGGCGAGAGTGACATAAACGGCAACATGAAAGATTGTCCCTTCGCACCCTCCCGACCCGACACATTCTGTGGTACGGATGGCATTGACGATGAATATTAGTTGGACTACTACGAGCGTCTGAGTCCCCACAACCATGCGGATTCAACGCTCATGCTCTCGAACCTGTCATTTTACATCAATGGAACTGGAAATGCACGGATTAACCACTAGGTAGATCTGTGAAGCTGGGACGCCTGCGAATGGAGAGGGCATCGAATCAACCGGCACGCAATGTGATGTCGATACTAAGCTGCAGAAAATGGAGGCTTTCCAGGAAGAGCCTGTCAAACAGGTGCAAGGGCTCAAAATGAGGTAAACAGGGAGCGTGATGCACGAGAGGTAGTTGAAAAGAGACTTGAAGCAGCCGAGGAAAAACTGAACAGGGCTGCCATCGTGGACGAGCATGTGCGTGACAATGGAACGCAGACCCCTCACGCGACAGGAGAGGGAGTGTCAGCAAAGTACGTAGACTGCGCGTAGCATGATGATGGGTTAGCTGGAAGGAGCGGCGCTTACATTGAGGCCGCCACGCAGAAAAAGGAATGCCCCTTGTCGAGTCCGAATCACGCGGACAAGGACAAATGGAAGCAGGGAGATGTAGGAGAAAGTGAGAGGGTGATTATCGTCGGCGACTCAAACCTGCCTAGGTGCTCGAAAGCAATTGTAGAGAGGGTGAAAGGCGATAAAAGAGTGGCGTTAGGGACATTTCCAGGGCGTACACTGGGTTCTATCATGGAGCGAGCAAAAGAAAACCTCGCGGAAAATGCCCACGTGCGCAACCACGTCATAGTATCAGCTTGGCTAAATGACGTCCTAAGCAGAAAAAGGACAGCACAAGCCCAGCGCTTGGTGAAGGGGTTGAACGACTTGCGCGAGCTGTCCCCTCAGGTGCAGATCGTGGTGTGCATGGTGCCAGAGGTGCCTGTACGTGACAGTCACGCACAAAGAGCTGTAGTGGCTGCTAATGAGGCAATATGGAAAATGAGCCGAGAAAAAGACTTCGAGGTTCTCGAATTAAACAGGGAAGTTAGAAGGTGTGTTGGTTTCAAACGAGACGGGATCCACTTCAATTACAGGCTGGAACGAGAAGTGGGCTGGCGACTTGGTAGTCGCGCTGTTGCTTTTATAGGTGGCCCGCGGGCGCTCAGGAGGCCAGAGTAGATAGTAATGCCGGAGATCCCCTAGAGGAACCTCAGAAGAGCATCGCCATTGATAACAGAGAAAGGAGGAAAGCAATAAAGATAGCTCGCCGTGCAATAGGCTACATAAACATTCAGGGCGGCAGAAGAAAAGTTGGCAGAGATTGAGGAGCTGTTAAATAAAGAACAAATAGGGGTGTATGCGGTTATAGAAACGCACCTTAGAGACTCCGAAGAGCCGCCAGTTACTGAGAATTATGTTTGGGAAGGGTGCAACGGAACTGAGTCGGAAAGAGAGGGGGAGTCGGAATACTCGTCAATCAGGGAGCCAAATGGAAAAGAGTAAATTCAAAATGTCAAGAGCATCTTTGGTTATCTGGTACAAAGAATAGCAAAAAAAAAAAAACTTGGCTGAGCGTTACGTATTTGTGGATCGGAAATAATTGCACAGAGAAGAATAAAGAGTTAGTGGAATGCACAAGCGCTGATATTAAGGGTTTCGGTAATGGTGCTGAAATCGTCCTATTAGGTGACATGAATGCCCACATACACGATTTAGATGGCTATACCGACAACAACGCGAAGTCAAAGCTAGGCCTTTCTGAGCAACATAACCTCGTTATCGTGAATACAGGGCCTATGTGTGAAGAGCAGATCACGTGGGAAGTGGGAAACCGGCAATCAAACATTGATTACTGTCTGATGACAGAAAAATTCATGATAACTTGAGAGAAATGATCATTGATGAGGAATGGTATAGCAGCATAGAGAGTGACCATAAACGTACTATTTTGAAGATGGGATATGTAGTTGGGAGGTAGGGCAGGGAGTGCAAGATGGCCGGCCTATGTTTGAGCGCTGACCATATAAGAAATATAGTCACTACAGTCGTGGTAGAACTTAGCAAATGGCCAAATAAAGATTGGGAATATAGTGAGCTCCTAATTGTAATAACGACAGAAATACGGAAAGAGAAACAATATGTTCGTTTGAAAAAGAAAAAGAAACCGTAAAACTTGTGGAACAGGGAGATACGGGAAGCGATCGCCGAAAGACAGAAAGCATCCCAAGAGCACAGGCAGGCAAAGAAGACGCAGTTGCCGCCGGCTGAAGTAGCCAGTAAATGGGAAATATACCGGGAGAAAAAGTCTATGGTTCAAACACTGGTGCGAGCAGAATGAAAAGGTGAAAGTGAACGTTGGTTATCAGAAATACGTGAGAAAAAGAAGGCCGCACCTAGAATATTTTGGAACCACATAAAATTATTAGGTAGGAAGTCAACAATACAACAACACATCCCAGACGAAGATGAAAACAGACTGGAAGGAGAAGCGGCAAGAAATTACATCCGAAAAATAACAGCCGAATCATTCCAAGGCAATGGCTAGGTAGTATTTGAACCAATAAAGAGCATGAAATTGACCCAAGTGAAAAAGGAGCTGGTGCTGACAAATTTCAACTGGAAGAAAGCGGAAGAGAAAATTCCTAAGCGCACAGCCACAAGATTAGACGACTTCCCGTTATGCTGATTAATGAACTAGGACCAAAAAGTAAGGAAGTTCTGGTGAAAGCAGTGGAAAAAACTTTAAAAGATAGACGAATAACAGACAGTTGGCGACAAAGTATAATGAATATAATTTATAAGGGTAAGGGGGAGGAAGATAGAATTCATTCATATAGACCGTTGACCATTACATCTGTAATATACAGGCTTGCAATGCAGGCAATCAAATTAAAGCTTCAAGCATGGGCATAGAATCATGGCATTTTGGGAGAACTTGAGAATTTCTTCAGAAAACGTAGGCCTTTAGATGGCAACTTATTTTTATTTGTAAAAGACCTTTCAAGGCCCCTACATGGGGATTGAGTAATGGGGGTATAGAATCAAGTACATACATTCCAGTAACAATAACAAAAAATTAACTAAAGAATACACGCGCCAAGTGGACAGCCTAAATGTGCGTAACATATTAGCTACTTAAACTGCATATGAGTACAATAAAAAGGAACTCTATAAATTTGAAACAAACGTATTACAGTGCAAGAAAAAGGTAGAAAAAATAACACAGAACAGTGAGTGTAATATCAATGGTTAACAAGAGTTAACCGAGTTGAGTGAGTGCTTGAATTTTTCACGGTCAGTTCCCGCAACTATGTTGTCGGGGAGGCTGTTCCAGAGCCGAATGGCATGTGGAATTGCAGACCAGTTAAATGCTTCTGTTTTACCATAGATGCGCGTGAATCTGTGATGATTATGTAGTCTGCACGACGTGTGCATTGACGTTTCTAAGTGTCGGGGACGTTTGTTAGTGTGTTGGGTGTATTAATGAAATAATGACAAAAGGGCTATGTTGCGACGATTACTTAGCAGCTGAAGTGAAAGGTTAATCTTTACTAGAGTTACGCTCAAACGGTAGCCATAATTCCGGGAAATAAAACGTGCGGCTCTATTTTGGATTGATTCCAGCATATTAATTAAGTAATTTTGTTGGGGAAACCAGACTGGAGCGGCGTACTCAAGTCGAGGACAAACAATTGTTTGAAATGGCAATTTACGGATAAGTGGAGGTGAGTTCCGTAGGCTACGTCGCAGGTAACCCAGTGAGCGCGAAGAACTGGCACAGATGGTGGTAATGTGAAAAGTCCAGGAGAGTTTTGATGAGAGATTTACGCCTAGATATTTAAATGATGACGTCCGAGATAATGGTACATTTTTGGTACAGTAGGAATAGTCCAAGTTAGTGCGTTTGTGGGTGAAGGACATCACTTTCTATTTTGATAAATTTAGAGTGATTAGCCAGGTGTCACACCAATTAATAATTTGGTTGAGACCATTTTGGAGGATCAGGTGGTTATCGGAGCTGTTAATAGAACGATAGATAATGCAGTTGTGAGCGAAAATGCGCATGCATGATGACAAGTTATTGGGTATGTCATTAGTGTATATCAGAAAGAGTAAGGGACCAAGAATGCTTTCTTGTGCTACACTGGATGAAACATGTGAAAGGGGCAGGGAGAAGCTGTTATCGAAAATAAATTGCTGCTTGTTAGAAAGAACATTTCGAAGCCAAGATAGAGTTAGTGAATCAAGTTTTAATGATGGCAACATCAAAAACAGGCGACAATGGGCTACGTGGTCAAAAGCTTTCGAAAAATCTACAAAGTTGCTCTCAGTTTGAATGTTTGAGTCCATGTTACAATATAAATCTGTCGTACACTTTGTTCTTACTCAGTGTATTGACATATCAAAAGTAAAAGCAGACCGTTATATAGGGCCTTTTTACACATTACAGGAGCCTATGACAACGTAGACCGCAACATTTTGTGGGATATTCTGGAAGGGGAAGGCTTAGGTGACGACTGTCCACAGCTTTTGAGAGAGATTTACCTAGAAAATACTGTTCTCGTTGAATGGGAAGGTATGAGGAACGAGGAGAAAGCTCATATCAACAAGGAACTCAGGCAGGGGGGCCCTTTATCCCTGCTGCTGTTTATGATGTACATGGTGAGGACGGAGCTAGAAGGAAGTAATATCGGGTTTAATCTCTCATACAAACTGGCGGCTGCAGTAGTAGAGCACCAGCTCCCAGGTTTATTTTATGCGGATGACATTGTGTTGCTAGCTAACAAGCAAAGTGATTTGCAACGTCTGGCTAATATCTGTGGACAGGAAGGTAACAATTTAGGCTTGCAATTTAGTATTAGAAAATCAGGTGTTTGGGTATTCAATGAAAACAGTGAACAGACAGTGCAGGCACAGGGCCAGGAAATACCTTAGCTAACAGAATATGAATACCTTGGTATATGAATAAACGAAAGCAATAGATATATGAAAAGACAGGAAGAAACAACAGTGAAGGGGAAGAGAAATGCAGCCTTAAGGAAGCACAGAGGGCTATGGAGATACAATAGGTACGAGGTCCTCCGAGGTATGTGGAAAAGTGTAATGGTTCCAGGATTTACTTTTGGAAATGCGGTTGTTTGCTTTAAATCAGCAGTGCAATCAGGACTCGATGGGAACCAAAGGTAGTGGGTCGCCTCGCATTGGGCGCTCACGGGAAGACTACAAATGAAGCTGTGCAGGGTGATATGGGCTGGACTAGTTTTGAAGTGAGGCAAGCTTGCAGTTAAATTGAGTATGAAGAACGTCTGAGGAATATGGAAGAAAGTAAATGGACTGGGAGAGCGTTCAGGTATCTATCTGTACAGGAAAACATTGATTCACAATAGACGAAAAGAACTGGGAAGCTTACCAGCAAGTATGCGGCCTGTAGGGTGGGCAACACAGCAACAAAGATGGTCAAGCGGGAAGTGAGAGACGCTGAAATAATTTCATGGGTGGCGGCAATGGAAAACGAACCTGCCATGAGTGACTACTCAAAAGGAAAAAACGAAATCAGGAAAGAAACAATTTATGATGACTCAAAGGGAATGTACTGTAGAAGGATGGACATTTGGGCGAGTTGGTACTGGTTGAACATCTTGAAGGGGCAGCGCAATAAGACGGCGACAGAAGGCAGGAACACAGCGCTGTCCTGCGTGTTCCTGCCTTCTGTCATCGTCTTGTTGCGCTGCCCCTTTAAGATGCTCAAAGAAAAGCTCATTACTTTTGGAAGCGAGAACGGGATGCCTTATCACACCTATAAAGCAAGATATGATAAGGTAGAAGAAGCATGTGCTTGCTGCGGTAAAGCTAGGGAAAGTATGGAGCATGTATATTAAAATATGAAGAAGTTTACCCAGCAGTCGATTTAGGCACCACTGGCCTCCTTGAAGCCCTTGGGCTCAGTGGGAGCAGTGTAAAAGTAAACATGTTCACAATAGGCATTAGTAAGAGGCGATTAGAATATTGGTGGAAGAAAAGTACGGAAACGACAGAAAACGGAGACGTACAAAAGCACAGTTCGCAATCGGGGATCAGAAAATTTGGGTGTGGTAGTTCATAGTGTTATTTTTCTTTTTTATTCTTTAACCTAGTTAGGACAATAGGCAGTAGAATAGCAAGAGCTTGGTGGCGCAACCCAACGCCCCGTTCCAAAGGGGACGCTCATAACATCCATCCATCCTCCAGCCTGCAAAAAAAAAAACTGCGCGATATATAAATCGATCTATTAAAAACGAATCCATTAAAAGGCTAATTGGCATGAGGGATCATGCCCTGTTCACTTATGTTTCTCGTGCATGAAGTGAAAAAGGAGTTTCTTTGGAGCAGTTGCGATAACAAGTTCGGTTTCCTGTAAATAAATTGAATGCTTTGAATTGTTTTCCTTCATATGACTGGTTGATTTGAAACCTTTGCCGTATTTTGCGCTTTCAAGCACTTAATGACAAAACTTTACAAAAGTAATACTTCACCACATGCATGTCAATTTGCCAGAAGATTGCTCATATTTCTTCTACCATCCGCCACCCCTCCCCCCTATTTCCCACGCAGACCACACGCACCCGTTTTCACTAAGATTATCTCAGTGACATTCACACTTCATCCAAGGTGGCGGGATAAATTCTGCGTTTTGCCGGTCATGCCGGATTATAACCTTGTCGTGCGTTACGGCACTCTAGCTTCCAAAAAGAACAAAGAACATTGGTATTCCCGGGGAGCAATAATAGCCGTAGTATAGGTCAGGCTTCCTCTCCCGGAGAAGTCATGGCAGGCTTTTCGTTTTCTGGGGCGCTATAACGTAAAGCTATTCCAAACATTTCTATTCCAGTTCTGCAATCAGCCTTCCATGATTGGTGAAAAAATTTTGGGACAACCCCCACTTCGCCTGATTGTCACGCGACGTCACGAAAACCGTGAAAGATGCCACATCTGATATGATGTGTGCATTATGCATTTTTAGACTGAACGAAAGAAAAATAATTATTTCTGATTTGACGCCCTTTTTTATAATACTCTGCCATTGATCAAACGTTTTCAGGCTGCGCCATCTTTGCCTGTCTGTCACTGGACGCCACAAAACCGCGAAAACGCGTAGCGTCATAGTGATGTGTACGCTCTAAAGACGCATTAGCATGTCAAACAATTCTGATTTTTTTTTCTGAATAGCCGGAGGCTGCCCGTTCCGAAAGGAACAGAAGATCGCTGCCCACGGATAGCTCTGGCACTAGATACTGGGAGCGGCCACGGAGCATGCTTTTTTTTTCTGGCGTATAATAAACATTTTCCATGGCACTGTAACGTTGTCTAGTCCTTTCAGGAAGTATGAGATATCACTTTTCTAAGTATTCTTTGCTGAGGATTCGTTCTGGAGGCATTTTTAACGTTACGATGCGCGCGGCCGCGATTTTTAACAATACACCGCTAGCTAATAAGTGGAAGCGGATAAATTACACAGGACGGCACCACCCTCTTCGGCCGGTTAACCACTTTCACTGTTCTTACTTGGCCCCATGCATCCACTCTCCACTTGAGCATGCTCCTCGCCTCTTGTCAGCCAATTTGATGAGGAAATCTGCTCAATATAGGCAATGCTATTCGCTTTGAAAGCGAAGAAAGTGACCTCATATAAAGGAGGAGCGCGTTTGATTGAGCTTTTCATACAATGCTGCGGGTTACCGCGCGGTGCTTGCGGCGCTAGTTACGTAAATTTGACGCCAGGAGATTGCAGTAAAAACGGATGTGAACAGTTTTAAGTTATAGGGTGTCTTGTGTCCGTGACGATTGAAGAGCCTTTCTGTGCGGGCCCCTTTGAGTGAAATAAATGCACAGTGTCTTAGCAACCACGGTTGAATGCGATTGCCTGATGTCACGCCGTGAAGACTATTGGCTCTGCATCTGATCCACGTTAGGTTACGTTAGGTTAGCGTAAAGGGTGTTACCGTGGCACGGCGTGTTCTCACAGTGGTTAGGCTGCGCCATTACTATTTGCGTCTCATCCACGTTAAGGTAGGTTAGGTAAAGGTAACGTTGGCATAGCGTTAGGTTAGGTCAACGTTGGGTTAGGCTAGGTTAGCGTAAAAGGCATTAGTGTGGCGCGACGTATTCTCACAACGGCTTATCATCATATCATCATCAGCAGCAGCCTGGTTACGCCTAGTGTAGGGCAGAGGTTCATTCATATATAAAAGAGCGTCAAAAAACACGGACAAGGGAGGACACAGGACAAGCGCTCTCCTGTGCCAGCGCTCGTCCTGTGTCCTGCGTTGTCCGCAATTTTGGCACTCCTTTAAATATGGACGCTCCATACCAACTAGCTCGCACCCAAACCCTTCAGGGCAAAGGCCTCTCCCATACATCTCCAACTACACCGGTCATGTGATCATTGTGGCCATGTTGTCCCTGCAAACTTCTTAATCTCATCCGCCCACCTAACTTTCTGCCGCCCCCTGCTACGCTTCCCTTCCCTTGGAATCCAGTCCGTAACTCTTAATGACTATCAGTTCTCTTTCCTCCTCATTACACGTCCTGCCCATTTCTCTCTTTCTTTCTCTCCCCCATTTCTTTTTCTTGATTTTGATCTTGATTTGACCCACTGCGCTCTTTTCTTATGCCTTAAGGTTACACCCATCATTCTTCTTTCCATAGCTCGTTGCGTCGTCTTGAATTTAAGTAGAACCCTTTTGTAGGTATCCAGGTTTCTGCCCCGTAGGTGAGTATTGGTAAGACACAGCTTTTACAAACTTTTCTCTTGGGGCATAATGGCAACCTGCTGTTCATGATCTGAGAATGCCTGCGAAACGCACTTCAGCCCATTCTTATTATTTCAGTTTCATGATCCGGATCCGCGGTCACTACCTGCCCTAAGTTGATGTATTCCCTTACCAATTCCAGTGCCTCGCTGCCTATTGTAAGCTCCTGTTTTCTTCCGAGACTGTTAAACATTATTTCAGTGTTCTGGAGATTAATTTTTAGACCCACCCTTCTGATTTCCCTCTGCAGGTCAGTCAGCGTGCATTGCAATTGGTCCCCTGAGTTACAAAGCAAGGAAATATCATCAGGGAATCCCAAGTTACTAAGGTATTCTCCATTAACTCTTATCCCCAATTCTTCCCTATCCTGGTCTCTGAATACCTCCTGTAAACACGCTATGAATAGCATTGTAGGGATCGTATCTCCCACCCTGACGCCTTTCTTTATTGTGATTTTCTTTCCTTCTTTATGGAGGACTACGGTGACTGTGGAGCCGCTATAGATATCTTCCAGTATTTTTACATACGGCTCGTCCACACCCTCATTCCGTAATGCCTCCGTGACTGCTGAGATTTCGACCGAATTAAACGCTGTGTTGTAATCAATGAAAGCTATATATAAGGGTTGGGTTTATTCGGCACAATTCTCTATCACCTGATTGATAGTGTGAATATGGTCTATTGTTAAGTAACCTTTACGGAATCCTGCCTGGTCCTTTGCTTGACAGAAGTCTAAGCTTTCCGTGATTATATTTGCGATTGCCTTAGTAAATAGTTCGTAGGCAACTGACAGTAAGCTGATCGGTCGATAATTTTTCAAGTCCTTGGGGTCTCTTTCGTATGGATTAGGGTTATGTTGGCGTTCTTCCAAGATTCCGGTACGCTCGAGGTCATGAGGCGTTGCGCATACAGGGGAGCCAGTTTTTCTAGAACAATCTACCCACAATACTTCAAGAAATCTGCTGTTACCTGATCCTCCCCAGCTGCCTTCCTCCTTTGCATAGCTCCCAAGACTTTCCTTACTCCTTCCGGCGTTACTTGTGGGATGTTAAGTTCCTCTAGAATTTTCTTTCTTCCATTAGCGTCGTGGGTGCCATTGGTACTGTATAAATCTCTATAGAACTCCTCAGCCACTTGAACTATCTCATCCATATCAGTAATGATATTGCCGGTTTTGTCTCTTAAAGCATACATCTGATTCTTGCGTATTCTTAGTTTCTTCTTTACTGCTTTTAGGCTTCCTCCGTTCCTGAGAGTATGCTGAATTCTACCCATATTATACTTCCTTATGTCAGCTGTCTTACGCTTTTTGATTAACTTGGAAAGTTTTGACATTGCTGTTCTTGCTGTAGGGTTAGAGGCTTTCATAAATTAGCGTTTCTTGATCACATCTTTCGTCTCCTGCGATAGCTTACTGGTATCCTGTCTAACAGAGTTACCAGCGACTTCTATTGCACATTCTTTAATGATGCCCATAAGATTGTCGTTCATTGCTTCAACACTAAGGTCCTCTCCCTGAGTTAAAGCCGAATACCTGTTCTGTAGCTTCATCTTGAATTCCTCTAGTTTCCCTCTTACCGCTTACTCATTGATTGGCTTCTTGTGTACCAGTTTCTGCCATTCCCTCCTCAAGTCTAGGCTAATTCGAGTTCTTACCATCCTATGTGTGATGTTATAGGGGCGGGATCACTGCAGAAAAAAGGAGAAGCAGCACGCGGAGCGCCAACACATATCAGACTTGTATTGACGCACACAACACATATAACGGCACACACACGTGACAGTACCCCAATATGCCTCATAGACGACATGCACTATATCTATGGATCGGTGGATCATGATTGGCCTACAGTTCCGGCGGAAGTGTGTGTCGCCTTGTCTGAGACCTCGTGGAACCGATGTCGGCCAGCGGGGTCGGACAGCAGTGTCGGCCGGCCGGTTCGGACAGCCGTGTAGGACGGCCGGGTAGGGCGGCCGGGTCGGACGGACGGCTCGGACAGCCGAGTCGGACAGCCGCGTCGGACCGCCTCGCGGGGCTCAGGTGGCTCTGCTCAGCAGTCGATAGACGGGTGCCTCCGTATGCCCGGTTTCCCTCCGGCGGGGTATGCGCACGGAAGCCCTCGGCCGCAGTCAGCGGGTCGCGTCCACAGCTGGCGGGGTAGCCCTGTGGACGCTCACTCGAACGCTCGATCGCCCCGGTTCAGGACCGCCAGTCCTCCTGGACCAGTTGCCCAGCGGAAGAGCGGGGTGATGTAGCCTGTCAGCGGGCGACAGCGTTGACTCGGGTGTGGCGTATTGGCGCGGGCGGCGATAGCTCCTATGGGCCAGACGCCCAGCGAGGAAACTGTTTTCCTTCGAACGCCGAACCTCGCGCACTGCTCACGCCACGGGATCACGGGCCACTCTCTCTCGCGCCGCGCTTTTTGAAGCGCCACTGCCGACGCTCCCAAATTGGTGTCGATGATGATGATGGCTCTCTTGCGGATATTTGCAAAGAGTCGCTGTCATCTTCGCCACCGCACGGCGCACTGTCTTCATATATTCATACTTTCCACTCGCGCGTACCATATATTATCACAGTATGGTCACTGCAGCGCACCTTGCCGAGCGCGGCCACATCTTGTATGATGCCAGGGTTAGCGCAGAGTATAAAGTCTATTTCATTTCTAGTCTCGCCATTCGGGCTTCTCCACGTCTACTTTCGGCTATCCCGCTTGCGGAAGAAGGTATTCATTATCCGCATATTATTCCAATCTGCAAACTCTACTAGTAACTCCCTCTTGGTATTCCTAGAACCTGTGCCATATTTCCCCACTGGCTTGTTGTCTCCAGCGTGCTTCTTGCCTACCCTGAGATTGAAGTCGCCCATCAGTATAGTGTATTTTGTTTTGACTTTACCCATCGCCGATTCCAAGTCTTCATATAACCTTTCGACTTCCTGGTGACCGTGACTGGATGTAGGGGCGTAGGCACGAACACGAACACGAGCACCGGAGAAACGAACTACAAACCTCCACGACACCTGGAAATAAAGAAATAAACTTGGGTACATTGTTTGTTTGCAACGCTCCTACTAAAGCCACAACACCAAACACTAGACACAGCATGTTTTTTTGTCAAATATTTTAAACTTATTGTCTTGTGCACCTTCTTACGACTCTCGGAAACATTGCGTAAACGGCGTTATGATGCTTGAGAACACGTGAATTTTAATGTTTTGCAAAAACTGTAATTATTCTATGAAATGAAAAGAGCTTTCTTCCGCTCAAAATATGCTTCCAGCTTCGAACTAATTACAGCCACCGTGCCTGGCCAGCTCACACTGGTTACTGACAGCAAACATCTACTTGCAGTTTAACCCGCATGATAACTGGAAAGAGACGAGAATTAAGTAATTATCCTAAATGAAATAAATAACCCAAATTCTTCAAACTTTTGGAACGCGTCACACATTGAGTGGCTCCTATTTTGTGGGAATATCAAGTCTCTGTCGTCTAGGTAAGCGTTTTCTGTAGTAACGCTGTAGTGAAGCTGAAAATAGATGAACATTTAAGCTGGAAGTCAAGAATTTTCAGGAAAGATCTTTTTCCGAGCATGCGATTCTACTTCTTAAGTTTCACGAATGAACCTTCGTCCGCTCTGGAGTAACTCTTGCAGTTCAACCTCCATTTGCTTCAGCGTCAAGCCTGCTGGTCAACCCGTCATAATTACTGGAAAGCAGTTGTAAAAAACTCTTGATTTATTTCACTGCCACTGCCACTAAGGAGACCTTGAAATTTCACAATCAAGACAAGCAAGGTAACGAGAGTCTTCCTGTTATCTGCAAGCTCTCCATGAAATCAGGCGCCCACTTAGTGCACTCCCATTTCGTTCAGGACTCACTTGGAATTAGCTTGAATATTTTGGTTGCGACTACATTGCGTAAGCTTTCCGCATTTGAGACAAGTCTCCCTGCCTCTCGCCCCATCCAAGCCTTAACTAGCCATACAGAAATCTGCATACACAAATAAAATAAGAACAGCTGCAGCAGCGACAGCTTCACATTATTTGTACAGGCATTAACAAAAAAAAAGAAAGTGTGAACGCACGCTGCAAAGTTAAAATTTTAATGCACATACTGTGGTTTTTCGTGCGACACCACAATTTTATTAGCAGTCATGCGGTAGTAGAAATTTAGGGTCCATTTTTACTGCCTGGGGATCTTTAGCGTGCACACAATGCATGGCTGACGGAATAAAAGATTACCACGTCTCGAGGAGGTTCCTGTCACCGCTGCTTCTGAACAGAGAATCAGCGGCTGTGGTAGTCTTCTATTTAGCAAGAGATGCACGCGGAAGTCGCAAGGGCCCAATAATTGTGCCCTTACGCTGTAATTATTTCCCTCGTCGGCACTTTCCTTCAACAAAGAGCGCAGGCGAAGAGCGGTAAAACGAGCATTTCGGTGAGACCACTTTGCTGGCTGCTACGGAATTGACATAGGTGATTTCCGATATAAGGTTATGGTAGAGCCTGTCGGGACAGCTGCCTGTCACCACTACTGCTGGTGTGAGGTGTTGATGTTCATTTCTGTGTAGGCCCTACTTCACTATTTTTTGCGCTCGATTTACGATGTACTAAGTATGGTATGTCTCTAAATATTAGTCCAAGCTTGTCTAATTCAACGTATCACTACTGGCCTTCCGACGTAGCGCCAACACACCCTGCGCGTACGGTATGTATAGTAGGACGAAGAAGCATCCTCCTAACAGCATCGCCAACGCTTCACGTGCGCTGTTGGTCGCTGCTCTGCATTTGAGACTGTGCATAAAGCTGCATCATGGTTCTAGATTGTAGTGTCGTTGACAAATGACGCTACAAATAAAACTAGTCAAAAGTGGTGGAGGTGCTCGAAGATCATCGTCAGCTCCATTCAAATGTTTTCACCGTAAACATGACGCCCACGTCGAAGATTGGTTTTCCTCCTACGAGTCGCTGAGCGCTCATAAGAAGAGATATGAGGCTACCACGCTGACCAATGTCATTTTCTGTCGCACTGGCCTGGCCAACCTCTAGTATTGTATTCCCAAGAGTGACATTAGAACATGGTCGATATTCAAGACGTCCTTCACACAATGGTTTGGTCGACCAGCTGTCACAAAATTGCGCTCTAAACAACGCTTGCGAGCCCGTACACAGCACACCGCGGTAACATTCACAAGTTAATATTAGTCAGATTCTGTATTATATTTATGTATAATGGCACGCTGTGATTAAGTATTAGCTATACAGTGCTGCTTTATGTAAGCCCTGATGCGTTTTGTGCCATATTTGTACTCCACCCCTGTAACGGCCCAATCGGCCAACAGTACCTGCAAATAAATAAATAAATAAAGTTATGTGAAGACGTGGTCGACCTTCGTAAAAGTGCCAACACCGCCATGTCCGAGGCTGAAAAGGTTCACCACACCGTGAAAGGCATCGACGTTGGTGCCTGCCAGATACTGCTGGCCAAGTATCTGGCATCGTTCCTGTATTTCTTAAAATACGTCCAGCTATGATAAGCTAAATAAATAGCTTACTTTGGCATGGGCAACCTTTGTAACGCGACCACTCACTATCTAATCTTGTTATCATGCCCGAGCATTGCTCACATATTCAGGAGATCAAATAATTTGCGCTCCAAGAAGCTGCCGGTCAAGTTTCTTGAGAGGAAGGCCGGGTGGGTGCACGCCGACTTACCAGGCAAGGGAGGAGCGGTGTAAGGGGCGCGTGGTACTAGGTGAGAGGGAAGAGCTGCAGGCTAGCGCAAGTATCCGCTTCTACTCCGGCCGCGGCTGCGCATGGACTGGCTGAGCACAGCCGCACGCCTTTTGGAGGTAATCTGCGCTGGGATTGAAGGCTAAGCTACCCAAGCGGCACGCGCTGTGTTATCCCGCGTCTAGTTCGCCTTAAAGCGAGAGGTACCATGAAGAGGAATTCATTCGCCGCTGCAGCGGCCGCTCTTGATCACGGCAGCGTTCTGAAAGCGAGTGTCCGCGGTCGTTTAGAGAGAAGTGCTGATGTTTGCCGGTGCACGCGTGAAACCGCGCTTGCTGGTTTAGTTAGCGAATGCTTAGAGCACTTTATACACCGAATAAAACAACTAATCTTACAGTCTATAGCTGTATAATAATTTGCTCTCGGAATCAATGCTTAGCCTTTCGGCCTTAACTGCGAGTTTTTATGAAGACAAATATGTGGCCTATAGCAATCAATGGCGGTAAAGTGATTCGGCAATCTATGATAACGAAATGTACACTTTTTGGACTCATTAGTACCATAATTTTTTGCTCTTTAATAATAAAATATTCAGTCGCAGAGACGTGCTCAGCAGCATGCCCTGTAGCATCCTAATTGGGCTGTGTTTTGATTCAAAATTGTTAATGCAAAGTTTGCTTTGTTGCAACGCAAATGTGTCATCTTTGTAACTTTCGCATATATCATATTGTCGAAGCGAATAATTTGTGCACTCTACTGTAAATAAAATAAGAATCCTTCTGGAAAGTGTCAGATTGTGCGTAAGAATTCTGTCCAGTTCAATATATACATTTGCAATGTATGTGTAATGGGGAGCGCTGCCGTCAACAGTGACCATCACCATCATGATGCCCGTTCCGGGGCATGCGCCGGTGGCATGCGACGGCGCTTGCCCAGGGAACGGGAAAGCAGCCACGGCAGTTCGTACCTGGATACGGGCAAGTAAACGTGGTTCTCTATGCTTGTCTATCTGTATTTGTCTATGACAGCCTGAATTGGCCGTGCGCCTCCGCAGCCACGGCCCTGGGTCCACATTGACTTCCACTGTGGGGCCAGCTGAGGCTTTTAGAAAGCCACACAGTGAGACAAGCATGGAGCTACACCTTTACTCCATCTAACCTGGCACCAACTGCCACGGCTGTTTTCTACCTCCCAAGGCTGACCCAGGTGCGTGCCGCAGGTGCTGGCACCGGAGCAGGCATCATAATGGCGATGCCCGTGGTTGATGGATGCGCCCCACGCTGTCCCTCCACTGATGTCTATATGCAGTAATAATCATAAATATCAGTTGTCATGCGCAGGCCACAACCAGTTTGCATATATAGCCCGCACAAGACTTCAAATATACCTGCGGAGCGCATCGTGTCATGCGGTACAGACACACGGACGGAGGGACAAATTTACAAACGAATTATCCCTAGTATGTTTGCGTACTAAAAATCTGCAAATGAAACGGAGTACAACACAACGTGGAAGTTCCAAGTGACGCCAGTAATCAAGCAGCAGGTTATGTTTTCTGCTAAGGAAGGAGCGTTTCGCAATACAAGCCCAATAGTGATAAGGGTCACAACGCAAACGTAAAAATTGGAATTCCGTATTACACTGAGAAAGTACGTGCAAACATCAAAAGCACCTTTAAAGCCTGTTTAAATTAGAGTTACTATATACCATACACTGCATATTTTGTAAGATACATAAGAAGAGTCAAGCGTATTAGAAAGGGGGAAAATTGAGCTCTGCTAGAGGAGTCTTGCGCAACTGCTTTATTATTGTCGTGCGTTGACTGAGACATTATGCTTAAACAAGAACCTTATCTTTGCAGGTACTCGAAGCCTACCTCCCGGTGCTGAGCCACAGTACGATATTTTGCACTCGAATGATCACTGCATCATTATCGGGAAATACCCGGCACCAGGACGTAAGCACCTAATGTTTAAACAGCAATCAATATTATTTTACAACGCCTTCAAAGCAAAAGTATTAGTACGTTTATTAGTGCTGCATTAGTTATGGTCCCGATGCCACTTGCACTTACGGTTTATATGTCTCAGTAGACAGTTTTTTATATGACGAGTGGAGTCAGCAGATGGGAATGAAAAGAAAATGTATAGTTGGGTTTTAAATGGCACATTTATGGCACATGAGTATTTTTATGTAGATTCGGGGAAAAACGGCATTGGAAGACCTCTCTATCAAATGTGACAATTTCACAGCCTTTGTATTCTGAGATATTCATCTTAAAATTGAACGCTCAGTAGGCTGAGCTTTAAGGCAAATAAAGACAAACGCAATTTACAGTAGCGAATGCCATATAGAAAACCAATCTGGAAGCTAACTGGATCTGTGAACAGCTGGGTTCACTCCTGTAGAGTGCAAAAGGTACTAGGTCTAGCTCCTCCCTTTCTCTCACAAAGAGCTGTCACACAGGGAAGGAGGTTCCTTTGCGTTGACGGTCTTCGCTTTCAATGTCAAAATAGCGTACTAAGCTCCAAATTTGATCCTTAATATGTCTGACCGCAAAGGCAGATGAAGTGTTAGAAAAAGAGAGCTTTCTTCGAATGTGATTTTATTCCACATTGTAGATAAATGCACTCGTATAATATAATTAATGAAATTTAGAAGGGAATTTATATTATTTTTAAGAAGTATTTGTCACCTACACTCGTCTTATGAAAAATTTAACACACCGAGATGCATAAACTACATGGGCAAGCGTTTAGAACTAAAACGTTTTAGACTCATCAAACAAAAAAATATGCGGATCCCGCGCACTGTGGGTATCGCTGTAAGGGAATCTTTCGGTGCTGTTTGCTTTGAATGACGATAATTAATGCTGATGCCGGGGGCGAATGTTTACTTTTTGAACGTTTAGTCAAACACGAGGGTGGTGAGTTGATGGTAAACGTTACCTTGCGTGCAGAACTGCTGTTTGTCTTTCAAATACACGGAACTAACTTGGCGAGGTGTTTGCTTGAGGCATTGTTGTATACTATACTTCATAACCTCTGAGAGGTCTGAGGATATTCATTGGATCACATAGCGCATCGCACCGTGGCAGAAGTATTAAACTTTAACTTAATTATTGGTCTTTACGTGCCAAATCCGCAATCGGATTGTGAAGCACGCCGTAGTGGCGGCCGCAGGAATAATTTTGACACCGCGGTGCTCTTTAACGTGTGGCTAAATCTAAGTGCAATTGCGCTTTTTATTTCGCTCCCGCTGAAATGCGGCTGCAGCTGTCGGGATCAAACCCGCGACTTGAAGCAATGCCATAGCCGCATAGCTACCGTGACGGGCACAGAAACGTTGAATCGGCGTGTGACCGCGTCCGTAGTGTAGCCTAGAACCTAGGGTACACTTTAAAGCTGCTCTGCCTCTACACACCCTGCGTAAGTTGTCCCCTTGGCAAATTTGCATGGTGTTTGTTTTTTAGAAACAAAAGAAACGTACCGTACCGTGCCTTTAACTCGAGTTTATCCCGCTCGTTCGGAACCGCTGTCGTGTCTGCAGTGGCAACGTTTCCTCGCATTTTCACATCAACTTTTCGCTGTCCCCAAGCCCCCATTTGAACGAGAACTGCGAACAAAGAGTGGCAAGACGGTTACTCACTCTATTCGCGACTACCTCGCTTCTACCCATCCTGTGCCTCCTCTCCCCTCTATCTACCATTCCACCTAGCTTCCCTTTGGACTTGCACGTTAGTAGAAACGTAAGCGCTGCAATTTCTGCAGTGCTCTTGCCGGGAATCACGGAGGCTTACAGCTGCAAGAGGCCAATGTAACAACGTCCATTGAGCTGCAGGGGGTACTTTGCTCATTCAACGCGCAGCAAAGGTCCAAGCGAGTTTCTCGCGTCGCCTTTCCTCTCTGCCGCGCTACTGTCGTGTGTACACGTGCTCTGACCAACCCGCCATGGGGTGTGCCAGACAGCAGCAGCAGCAGGAGAGACAAAAAAGCTTGGCTTTAAAAACTGCCAGGATGGTTACGAATGTTTAACAGGATTGTTTAGAAGCAAAGAAAGCTTCGCTTTAAAACTGCCTGGGTAGGTTACGGATGTGTAGGAGGATTGCTATCCGCTGAGGCCATACTACAGGTATGCTTGTGGCTGCGTCTATGCATGCGCACATGGTGCGGGATAGATGGTACGCCTCAAAGCGCGGCGCGAGATCAGATATCTGTGACAAAGAGATAATGCGCTCTCATGCGCCTGTGCGAGCTTTCGTGCGCCGGCAAGCGTAGGTGTTGTTTCGCCTAAGTCGCTGTTCGGGGTTGCGGTTTAGCTCGCCATTTCGTATCACCTTCCAGTTTGAGCGGCGTCCTTCCTGATTTGTCGTTTAGGCAGAAATGATGTTTTCTTGCATTCCTGTTTAAACTACTACGCTTCTCTTTCATGCCCCAGCGGTCACTGGCATTCTACGGGCGCAGAGCAGCATACCGTGTGAGAAACCGCCTCCGATGCTCCAGGCTCCGTGATGTTGCGTACAATCTGGCAAACGCGACGCGACACCAAACGCCGCCGCCACTGACTCAAAAAGGGGAAGCGAGGAGTGCCGTCTACGTGACAAAACTTTCACAATACCGCGCGCGAAATGGGTGGGTTTCGCCAACCGTGATGATGGTGGTGGTGTACTGATATATTTATTGGCTTCTATTTGGAAACGGTATGGGGACAAAAGGTAACCAAGCCTGCCATAGATAAGCAGATTTATTAACAGTTATTATTATTACAGTTTAGCATTTTGTCTATCTCTCCTGGCTTTTTTCTTTCTAAAAAACTCGATCTCTATATTATACTTTTAACTATGCCTGTGACGACGCCGGCCCTACAATCACATCCCGAGTTTTTTGTTATCGATACTCTCAGCGCATCCTGCTTAACAGACTGCTCGCCAGTTAAAGCTTCCAACGACTATTAATTTGAGCGTATCTTGAACGTAGACGTTTCGTACTGGTCTTTCTGGAATCATGACATTATATTAAAATGTGCCGAATGGTTTCGGGACTTTTGCTGCAGCAGAAACATGCCACCTCTTGTTGCGAATATTTTCGCTGATATGAGTTGGTCCTCAAGCGGCCAACTTGTCCCTCAGATAGATAGATAGGCACTGCCCTTTGTTTTATTGAAGAAAATTTCACTCTTGATATATTTTTCGAAGCAGTTGTATATCTCCATGGCCTTTTTTGTTAACATCTTTGGCATCCACTTTACCGTCTCTGTTTCTCCCCCTGTCACTCTTATGGCTCATGGTTGTCCTTTATAATTTCAATCGCTTTGTACTTGTCCCCAAACATCATTTGCCTTTTACTTAGCTTTGCGGCCTCAGGCAATTTCTTGACCTTTTCGTGAAGCTATTGAGCTACGGAGAGCTGCGCCCTTGAGCAACCTATTTACTTGCACGTGGAGAGTAGCCCCACGTGCAACAGGTTGTGATCGGGAACCCAGCGTGCACTTTCTCTCACGGAGCCGAAGTGCCTTCTCGCGCCTCTCTCGTTTCTCTCATGCATATATCGCGCTGTGAACGGCGCCAGCGCCAAGATTCTGAGCGACGAACTTAGAAACGCTTAGGCTTTCAAGAAGAGTCGTCTTCGGAAGTGAATGTCTTGAAATATCTACATAAACGTAATACATAAGGAAGAAATTAAAACGTTGTTTTGAGAATTCTTGTTACGGATGTATTTGCCCTGTATCTACGGAACGGTGTGCGACAGAAATTAGCATGACATGGTATAAGGTGCCTGTGGACAGCAGAATGTAGACCAATACGATTCTACGTTAGAGAAAAGTGTTCACAAAGGTGCAACAACAGGATACTGAGCTATATTTGTATACAATGAGTATCAGCAAAAAACTATAGCTATTCATTTATTTAGTTATTTATTTATTTGTTTTACTACATTCAATGGCCGAAGCCATTACAGAAGGGAATGGTGACGAAAGGTGAATAGTGCGTAGTTACACGATGAGCTTATAGCGCCCAAGAGTCATTGATTAGTGCTGTAAAGAGAGAAATATTAATCACGTTTACGATGCAGGTGAGTAGGCGCTTCTCAACCGGTCGTGCCGTCAGTACGAAAGAGTAAAAAAAAGGTTAGTGTTACAACAAGGAACAAGAGAATTCTTTCAGTGCCTTGTACGCAACGACTCATATAACGTTTATTCAAGTAATTCTTTGCTCAGTCATGCATTATGAAATATCTTTTTTTAAAGTGCCAATAAACAAGGCATTTTGCTGTACAACAGAAGTGTATAAGCGTGTAATAATCTTTTCTTAAGCGACGCACTTTCATGATGTAAGTAGTACCTAAAATACTTCACGCATTACAATGATTCGCAGATTCAAATATAATAAAAAGAGAATGATTGCGCGTATGTATTCAAGCTCAGAGTGCACAAGTGTCTTACACAGTATTATTTGGAGCCTTTATGGTGCTCTCGAAAACCAGCCAAATACCAAATAAATAAATAAAAGCCAACCAAATAAATAGACCTAGGCATGTACATATATTTCGTTTGCCATTATGTTGTATTTTCTCTCATGTATTGTAACCCACCCTGCTAAAATCCCGGTGGGGATTGCAGTATCAATATATAAATAGACTTAAGCAAACAACAATCAATTAGCGTCATTGACTGCATAATGTTTTCGAGTTTACCAAGAAACATATTTCTTACATACTTATAAACGAGAAGAAAGGGCGTTGACCGAGGGGCCCGGTTTTTATTAGTCATATCAGAAAAAGCCAACAAACACTGACGCCGAGGACACAATGGGAGAACTTACTTGTACTTAATAAATGAAATAAAGAAACGATAAATTAATGTATATGAAACTAGATGAAAAAAGAACTTGCCGCAGGAGGTGAACGATCGCAAAACCTTCGCATTTCGCGTGCGATGCTCTACCAATTGAGCTACCGCAGGGCCGTTTCCCCATCCACTTTCTTGGGTATTTATGTTTCCTTGTAGAACCCTGTGAGTGTTAGCCAGCGCCACCACTCACGGGCTTTGGCGGCGGACGTGGAACGTCCTTTCTGCCACAGGCATCACGAGAACGTGATATTTTCTTTCTTTTTTTGGGGGGGGGGGGGGTCAAGGTATCCGGTCAATAAACCCACACATGCTACCTGAAGGCATCAATTTCGCCAGATTAGAGACCCTCGTTATGTAATAAACGAGAATATGGGGGGTTAACCTAGGGCCCGATTTTTATTAGTCACATCAGAAGAAGCCAACAAACACTGATACCGAGAACAACTTAGGGGAACGTACTTGTGCCTAATAAAGGAAATAATTCTTTCTTTATCTCATTCATTAAGCACGAGTAAGTTATGTTGTCCTCGGTGTCAGTGTTTGTTGGCTTCTTCTGATATGACCTAAATATTTATGGTAAATTACTTCATTTACCACAAATCCACCCATCGTATATAAAAGAGGGTTAGCTGGTTCTCCTTTTCGAGATATTCTCATGGGCAAAGCTGGAGATACAACTTAGGGTAATTTAAAATTTGTCAAGTTACAAGAAATGACAAGACCAACTCCAGTGGACCTAGTCCGCGGCTACAACATACGAGCTTTCCTTGTGTTTTCTACGGTAGAGAAGAAGCATCACTTAAAGGGAAGCTGAAAGGCTTTCCAGAAAAAATGAGTGAAGAGCAGTACGCCGTGGTTCTCAACCCTCTGAATTCGAATATCGCATCGAAATTGAGTGAAAGAGAGCGCAAACATATTTTATTTCGACGAAATGTGCAGCAGAAGACACGCCCAGCTCGCGCGCCTCGTTTCCGCCTGTGATTGGTCGGGCGCCTCGTGACGTCAACAATGGTGTTCGTCCGGACCGACTGCTGCCGCCACACACGAAGCACGGTGCAATGTAGTTTGGTGGTGTTTTGCTGAGACGGTCATGGAAATTTTCGAGAGCTTGCGTTTCTCTGAGGAGTTCGGCGTTAAGTCCAAACTCTACGACAGCGATTTTGCGCGCGAGGGTGACGGGTGACGGCTTCGGGCGACAAAACGGGCCGTCGCTTGAACAAATCGCTCGGTGTTGTCGCTCGATCGCTCGTTTCTAGAAATCTAGAACTCGTCGCTCGTCGCCCGGAAATGCTATGAGCGACTAGCCAATTGTGCGAAGGCGAAACTGGATGTACATAACTCAAATACTGCTGTTTGTCGAACCGAACGAGCAAACTATTGAATTTTACACGTGCAAAAATAACAACCTAGTGCAAGACCTTCAGAAATATTTTATGCTCCTTCAGTAAAATACATCAACTTAAATTGATAAAGCATGGGTCACGCTAGTTTCGGCGCGTATATTGCTCCCCTCATACCGGGAACTCGTCGCTCAAAGCCGTCGCTCGCGTGGAGTTCGGCTTGCAGATGACGAGTGAACGCGACAGCCATCGCCTCGACTGCAGCGCTGTCGCTATCGCGTGCAAGATCACTTGTAGGGGGTTTATACTTGTACATACTACACGTACGTACATACTTGTACATACTACATGTACGAGCCAATTGCGAAGAGCCGGCCTCTCCAAGAAGTAAAAAATGCTGGTGCAAGCACTGCTTTCCACGCAAACGAAGGCGAAGTGTTAGCATCTCCTTGTGTTGGAAATGTTCTTTGGCGAATATGTTTTTTGCTAAGCTGCATTCAGCGTTCCAGTGAGTACGTTTCCGGGCAAACAGCTGTAGTGTTATGTTCCTGCATGCCTCCTCGTAGAACGTAAGCGGTGATGCGATCTTCAGCATTTGTGCGCTGCCTCAAAGCTGTCGGGAATCTACACAGACGGTTTAAACGCGGGAAAAGTTTACCGGCTGTTGTAGCACGTGTAGTATAGAACCTTCATCAGCGCGCCATCCGCACGCTACTCGTAGCCGGCGAATTCCGTCGGCTACATGAGATGGTCGGTTTCTTATGTGTGCGAGAGAAGGGGGAGTGCAGCGTCTTGGCGTGAGCAGGCTTTCCAACACATGCAAACTTTACGCTTGCACTGCGTTATGGTAGCTGCATGCAGGCTGTTTCACAACACACGTGCGAATAGAAAATTCGCGGCGCTTGGCGATGAAACCTGCGTCAAAGGTGGGCGATAAACATGCACCTTCCGTTCAGCGTGCTAACTATTTTTTTTAGGAGAACCCAAAGCACGCATTATTGATAAACTCCGGTAGTAATCGTCACGGAAGTGGTTAGAGCACAACACTTTTTCTTGAGCGCTTGAAGTTGTTTCGCTTCACAGCAGCCTCCCACTTCGCTGAAAGCTTCTTGTCTTGCAGGAACTAATGGAACATCGTAACATCGTCGCGGCCGCTGGTGTTCGTGCAAACGTAGGCTGCACAGAACGCCGGCATGATCGGCCCACAAGTTCAATTGATGCTGCGCACGTCAACTACCACTCCTATATACACACAAATAAAGGAATGTAGGGTCGAGCGAAGCAGATTAGGACGGCACGCACGCAGAAATAAGCCCGGTCAGGCACGGTCGCGGAGACTGCGAAGGAGCGGAACACCAGCGTTGACGTCACTAAGCCGCGGTTTCCGGTCTCCGCTCGCATCGTCAGCGTCAGCAGCAGCGCGCGGCGCTCGACGGGGGGCGGAGCTACAGCGCAATTTTAACCGACGATTGCGTCGCTCCTAAGTGAAAAATCCCCCCCAAAATTTTACCTTCATGGTTTATAAGGTTCCCACATCCGTATATGAGCGTCTTATTGAATTCGACGGACTCTTCAGCTTCGCTTTAATGCGATGGCTGCTTATATACAAAATACATTGTGATCTAGCAACCTGCGACGGCGAACTATTTTTCAGTTTTGGTCTCGCTTGACATAACTCTGTGTAGTTGACCTCGACATCAGACAGGTCAGTTGTTCAACAGAGCTTCATCTCTATGATGCGATACCGTAAGACAAACGGACCCCGTGAGTTACGCGCATTTTATCGGACTAAAGTCGAACGAAAACTGAATACACAATGAACGTTGGCTTTATCTATTACGCTGTCTTTCCAAATTCATCAATCAATAATAAGAATAAGTAATTTGCAGGAACAGAAAGTATTGGCGCGGCAGCACTTCATTCGTCACTCGAGCAAGTGCATACACATAAAGCAACGCGCTTACAAATCCCCAGGGTGAGTTAAAGGGAAGCTGAAACACTTTGCGAAAAAAAATGAGTTCTCTGCGGCATTCTACAGTTTTGTGTCCCCTGAACACGAATATCTGGTTCAAAAAGGGCGGAAACAAACGCAAGCGGCTGTTTTTTCAAGAAAACACGCGCCACCGCCTCAGGGCATCCCGCGAACGCCGCTGTTGCCCGCGATTGGTCGGGGCCGCTGTGACGTCAGTAGCGGCAGTCGCCGGTTGGCGCCGCCGCCGCCGCCGCATGCCGCCGTTTCAGAGCGTAGCACGCTGTTCTGTTCTGGCTTCATAAATGAGTTGTAAGCATTATGGAACGTTCTCGCTGTCTCGGACAGCTGGTATTTTCGCCGTACATGTTCGAACCGACAGCCGATACGGAAAACGATGGCGGCAATGGCGGTAACGGCGGCAACGACGATGTTGAGTGTGTCAACAGCGAGAGCTATTTGTGCACCTTCTCGCGCGTTGGAAATCTTAGCTGGTACGTATGTTCTTTTTCATGTAGCTGCACGTTCCAATGACAAGAGAAAAAATGCGCTAAAGTGTCGCTGGGAACTTGCTGCTGGAAGAATGCCGAAGCACTAACTTCTCATTAGATTGTAAACACGGGTGCAATTCCGCGATGTCAAGCACCTTGCCGCTGCTTGTCTAAAGTCCCGTGGTTTTTTTAGTGTTGATACACGATCGCGAACATAAGTGCCGCGTTTCAAACCGCGCACATGCAGTGCTGCAAGGTACAGTCACGGAAGTTGCTCATCATACAGATCCAGAGATGGCCAGAGGTATTACATGTGCAATATTCATACTATGGTTCGACGACTTTGCGATTGTGGCTCGATCAAGAATCGGTATGCGTGCTCCATGCTAGTGTTGACATCAAGAGATTAGGCTGTTTTAGCAACGCCGCATGGTAAAAACGATAACTGCAACCGTACGTCGAATGTCACTAGGCAAGCCTATACTCAATTTCATACCTCAGGTGCAACGCTGTAGAAGCTACGCACGAAGTCCCGTCACCAAAATTTATTACTGCGCGCGTTTCCGTCTATGCTTCGCAGCGTGCCATCGGCGTTTGCTCGCGCGAGCATGCACGTGAACCTGCCGCGACGGGCAGCTTCACGAAAGAACATTTTACGAAAATCGCAAAAGAAAACAAACGTGAGCGGCGGCAGCGGCGGCGGCGGCAGATCTCTCGTAGCGTCGTTCAGTATAGCGCTGGACGAAAAGAGGCATGCCAGTACATGCCAGCACGCCGGTCCGGCAGCTCGGTCGCCGTGAATGACGTCACTCTCGCCGGTTCTCTCCTCTGGCAACCACCTCACCCGGCGCTCCGGGAAGCCATGGGGTCGAGTCCGCGGGGGTGATTTAGAAAGCGATTTCCGCCCCTCATATTAACAAAACGAAGAAAAAAAATTCGGAACCGTAAATTATTAGGTCTCTTCTTCCCAATGCCAGCAATTCATGGAAATTGAAAACCGTTTCAGCTTCCCTTTAAGCCACCATTTATCAATGGGAACAAAACACCACTATTGGAGTCGGTTAAACTAATTCAAATTGTCACTTAGCCCCAAAACCCAAGACATCAAACGTGCGCTACTGTGCCTGGACTGATTACCTTTCCCAGTCTCATTAGACAGCTTAGGGAATAAATACACTTTAATGTGATGGCTTTCATTGTGGTGGCGGAGTGCCACATCATGCCGCTGAAAAGCTGAAGCTTAGCTGGCCTTGAACCACGCTGCTGCTGAGGTAAGAAAGTGGGCTACGGTCAGTGATCACACTCACTGGAGCCCCTATAAACCACGTTTCAAACATTATATATATATATATATATATATATATGTATATATATATATATCAGTGTCAATGATGCCATTTCTACTGTGACCTACCCAGCTTCCATTTGATACATAATAATAAATAACTGCAGAAAGGAATTGCAACTCTCAATTGCTATCCGACATCAGTGCAAGACAAGCACCAGCAGCGAGCGACGAAATGTATAAGAAGCGCAAGTCTGCCTTTAATGGATCAGGAGTCACAAGGGTAGCAGCCTCATCAACGTTGTGTTTCAGCAACTTAAAATCGCCTCGTTCATTGCCTCGTTCGGGCAATTTGTTGGGTTGGATATTTTCTCGCACGTGAACTACGTTAGAGACTGGTTGTTGGATACATTAGCTATGCGGTTATATGACTGGCATGCCTTCCTTCCATCTTTCTGCATGAACCCATGCGGCTTCCACTTGTTCTTGATTACGCTGTTCCTATGGAAACCTGTACACATCGTTCTGCTGACTTTCAACTTTCAACATTATCATATTGTAACGGATACGAAAGGCAAGCACAAGAAGAAAGAAGAGAACGAGGAGTTTGAGGCCGGACTGCACTACGATCACGCTATGATCATCGTCCATCTCCTGAAAAAACTTTTCTTCGCAACTCTTCGTAACAGTTGTGGTGGAAGGTGCGGGGTAATCGACACCCGAAGACGGAGGCTGAACCACAAGTTCTTCGACGTAGCCGTCGCCTTGCTGGACTCCCACCGAATCCGCCGGAGTTGAATATGTCTCACGACGCAGACGAACAACGGCCCATTCCAACTGCTGCGCCGACCAGTTCCGTTTGTTACGTTTCGCCTACGACGCGCGGTATAGCCGGCGCGGATGCAACGGACGCCGGGGCTTCATTCAAAGCGGCGGACATTTTGGCCCGTTCAGCGCTGCCGTAACGCTTCCTGCCAAGCGCGCCCAGGCATGTTTCAATGCCACGCGTCTTCGTATGTGGCAGCCGGGGAGAGGAGCTCCCCAACTGTGAAGCGAGGAGGTCTGAGCGGCGCCGGCCCGGCGGATGCGTCACTTCTCTCAACGTGTCCTCAGCGTGTCCGTGCCCCGCCGTCACGGGCGCCTCTCGGAAGCCGTTCCTTCTTGCCCTCAACTTCGACAGTATAAAAGCAGCTGCCCCCGGACGCCAAGAGAGAGGCTTCGAATTCTTCCATCGAGTAACGTGCTCTCCCGTCTCTCCACTTCGGTCGACCTCACCGGCAGCTCTTTTGCGATGCTATAATAAACAAGTTGTTCTGTTAGCAGTCAACTCATCCTTTGCCGGGACCTTCGGATGCTTCCAGTTGTGCCCCAGGCCGCCAGGCCAACGCTACCCTTGGGGCTTGCGACCCAGGTGCACCAACGGGTGTCAGCGCTGAGATTCCAACAACTGTCTGCCAGCGTTGAGATCGCGACAACGGAGGCCAGCAGCGAAGATATGCGGTTGACTGTATGCTGTGCAGCACATACGACCATCCGGGAGCAATGCAACGAGCCCTGTGTGATGACTGGTTGCCTGCAGCGGAACGACTGTGCTGATTTCTTGGCTGCGAGGTTTGGTGAGTGCGGGACTTTCTTCTTCTGAGTTTTACCAGGCTTTTCTTAGTGTCAGAAACAGAGCTGGTAATTGTGGTTGTCGTTGCTGCCGGGATTAGTTTGCGGCAAGAGAATAGTAGGCAGTAGAGAAAGCAGCATTCAGAGCAGCCATGGATTGGAAGTCGTTGCGCAAACCGAAATTGCTGGAGCTTGCAAGAGAGTTGGGTCTGGGTGTCTCAGACAAACTCAGAAAACCAGAACTGCTAAGGGCTATTCTTGAGTTAGAAGCTGAGGATGACGAGCTGTCGGAATGCCTTGAGACCATTGAGGAGAGGGCAAAAAGACAGGAGCGCGAACTTCAAGAGCAAAAAGAGAAAGATGAGCGCGAACGTAAAGAGCAGAAAGAGCGAGAGCAACAAGAAAAAGAGCGCGACCGTCAACACGCTTTGGAAATGAAGCGTCTCGAGGTAGAGATGGAACGCGCTCGTAATGGAAGTCAGGCACACGGTGCAGGAGAACGAGTATTGTTCAAAATGACTGACCTGATGCGGCCGTTTAAGCTTGGAGAGGACATTGGTTTGTTCCTGGTTAACTTTGAGCGAACATGCGAGAAGCAGGGGTTCTCTCGGGAAACGTGGCCACAGCGCTTGCTCACTTTGTTACCCGGCGAGGCGGCCGACGTAGTCGCTCGCTTGAAGAGAGAGGAGGCAGAGGATTTCGACAAAGTGAAATTGAGTCTGCTAAAAAAGTACAGGCTGTCAGCGGAGGCGTTCCGTCGGAAGTTTCGGGAAAATGAGAAAGGCAGAAGTGAGTCATATACAGAGTTTGCCTACAGGCTTATGTCAAACATGCAGGAGTGGCTCAAAGAAGAGAAAGCGTTTGGTGACCACGAGAAAGTTCTGCAGTGTTTCGGGCTGGAACAGTTTTATAGTCGGTTACCTGAGAACGTGCGGTACTGGGTCTTGGATAGGCCAGACGTTTGTACGGTGGCTAAAGCCGCCGAGCTAGCCGAGGAGTTTGTGACGCGTCTGGCTCGCGGAGCTAAGGACGGTCAAAAGGGTGAATTTGGCTCCAAGTTTGAGAGGCCGAAGTTCACACCCATGAGAGCAAGGGGGGACCCACGTAGTGCGGATGCGAGTGAAAGCAGTCCGACCGAACGTAAGGAGACGGCGGCAGCCGAAGCCGAACGCAGAAACCGGTTCGAGACGAGGCAAGCGCGCGTTTGTTATACGTGCCAGAAGCCGGGTCATTTTTCGGCGCAGTGTCCAGAAACAATAACAAAAGTCGTGTTTTTTCATTATGCAGCACTGACGAGAACATGAAGCTTCTCGAGCCTTACATGCGAGACCTCCTCTTGAACGGGAAAGAGTGCCGAGTGCTTCGTGATTCCACAGCTACAATGGATGTAGTTCACCCCTCTTACGTAGAAGCCGATATGTTCACGGGCGAGTGCGCATGGATCAAGGAAGCCGTGGAAGCTGATAGCGTGTGTCTGCCCGTAGCAAAAGTGCTTACTGAAGGACCTTTCGGAGCACTTGAGACGGAGGCCGCAGTGTCATCTATGCTGCCCCCGCCCCCCAGTACCGGCACCTATTTTCGAACAGGTCCGATCACCTCCTGCGCGAGAAGGGGCTTTTGTTTGGTGAGGCTAGCGTTGAGGCCTTAACCAGATCGAGAGTTCAGGAGCTCGCTGCAAAGGCGGTAGTTGCAGGGCCGACGTTGTCGAAGGGTCGGAGGCACAGCAAGCTGATATTCAGAGCACGTCCGAACTGAATATAATTGAGCCTGTAGCGTTGAAGGCACCAGATACTGGAGAGGAAATGCCCGACACAGGATAGTTAGAAGAGCTATCTGCAGATTTGCTCATCGCGCCTACGTCAGATGGACTCAATAGGTTGCTAAAAGTCAGCTGGTCGGCTTTGATAGCCGAGCGAAAAAAGGATGGCAGCCTAGAAAACATGCGCTACAATGTCAAGGAAGGTATCGCCAAGAAAAATGCTCGTTTTGTCGAAAGAGGTGGGGTCGTGTACCGGAAGTATCTAGACCGCAGGGGAGTGGAGTTCGATCAGCTGATCGTGCCTCAGTGCTACCGTCAGGATCTGTTGCGTTTGTCGCCTGGAGGTTCATGGTCCGGACACCTAGGAGTTAAGAAGACTAAGGACCGTCTCTCTCAAGAGTACTATTGGCCAGGGTGTTTTCGTGACGCAGAACACTTCGTGAGGACATGTGACACCTGTCAGCGGGTGGGCAAACCAGAGGACAAATCGAGGGCGCCGTTAAAGTTGGTACCTATCATTACGGAGCCTTTTAGACGGCTCGTTATTGATGCAGTGGGACCTTTGCCGGTAAAAACCACGGGGTACAGACACATTTTGACTGTGATCTGCCCAGCGACAAAGTTCCCTGAAGCAGTGCCACTTAAAGAACTCAGCTCAGTTGAGATAGTCAATGCACTACTGTCCATACTTGCGCGAGTTGGTTTTCCTGCGGAAATCCAGTCAGATCAGGGCACAGTGTTTACTAGCGCTTTGATGACAGCCTTTCTCGAAAGGTGCGGGGTAAAGCTGTTACACAGCTCAGTGTACCACCCACAGTCGAATTCCGTTGAGAAGCTCCACTCCGTCATGAAGCGCGTGTTGAGAGCATTGTGGTTTGAACGACAAACTGACTGGGAGCTGTGTCTACCTGGGGTGATGTTTGCATTGAGGACCGCGCCGCATGCGGCTACGGGGTTTTCGCCAGCTGAGCTGGTGTACGGTCGCTCGCTGCTGTCTCCGCTTCGCATGCTTCGAGACGGATCACTGCCCTCTCCAATGGCTGCAGAACATCTCTTCCACAAACGGCCGCCTCCTGCGCTGGAGCCTCGCTTTGCAACAATATTCCTTTGAGGTGCGTTACAAAAAGTGGAGTCTCAGCGGTAACGCCGATGGCTTAAGTCGAGGCCCCTAACATAGGAATCGGCCTCAAAGTTGTTTGTTACTGATGTTTTTCTTCCTGAGGTAGGATTTTTAACATATTGCTTTTGTTTAGTGTTTCAAAGTCATGACGTGCTTTCTAGTGCAATTTTCGTATTTGTGGACGCGTTCTGAATGCTGCTAGACTACTGTAAGGAACTAGGCAGTAGCATAAAAGGGGAAAGAGCCTGGCAGGGCTTAGTGAGGGTTGTGTCGTGCTTGCTGACTGAGCGGTTGAGTTTCGGCGTAGTTCTAACGCTTGCTGGGAACGAGAACAACAATGGCAACTCTCCCGAAGTCACTTTGCAGTGTCCTGTGTGAACGTGAACGTGAGAACGAGGTCTTCTCTGTGCGCTGCGCTCAAGAAACGCCGAAGGACGACCGACTTCGGTTATGAGCATCATCGAGCGACATCCCTCCGGACAGCGGATGCAGTCCCCTGACCATCGGGATCTCCTTCTCCCGGCGGGGCGGTCTGTTACGTTTTGCCTACGACGCGCGGTATAGCCGGCGCGGATGCAACAGACGCCGGGGCTTCATTCAAAGCGGCGGACATTTGGGCCCGTTCAGCGCTGCCGTAACGCTTCCTGCCAAGCGCGTCCAGGCATGTTTCAATGCCACGTGTCTTCGTGTGTGTGTGTGAGTGTGTGTGCATGTTGGTGCCCACGCTTGTCAAAGCGCGGCAGCCGGGGAGAGGAGCTCCCCAACTGTGAAGCGAGGAGGTCTGACCGGCGACAGCCCGGCGGATGCGTCACTTCTTGTCTCAACGTGTCTCTCAGCGTGTCCGTGCCCCGCCGTCACGGGCGCCTCTCGCAAGCCGTTCCTTCTTGCCCTCAACTTCGAGAGTATAAAAGCAGCTGCCCCCGGACGCCAAGAGAGAGGCTTCGAATTCTTCCGTCGAGTAACGTGCTCTCCCGTCTCTCCACTTCGGTCAACCTGGCCGGCCGCTCTTTTGCGATGCTATAATAAACAAGTTGTTCTGTTAGCAGTCGACTCATTCTTTGCCAGGACCTTCGGATGCTTCCAGTTGTGCCCCAGGCCGCCAGGCCAACGCTACCCTTGGGGCTTGCAACCCAGATGCAACAAGTTCTACAACTGAGATATGCGCGTCCCTTCGCCGGAAGATCAGACGAAGTTGTCGAGGGATAGCTCACCCATTCTCACCGGGTGAGTGCCGCCAACAAGTGGAACAGCGCTTCTCAGCTTTTGAACGTCGTGTTCTTTCTAACGGATACTGAGTTGGTGTGGTTCGACAATCACGAGTAAACATTCACAACATGTAGAAGATTTGTTTCGGAAATCAAAGAGCGATTTGGCGACTCCGCGACTAAAAAGAAAATGGCAGAAAGCCGCTACTGCAACGCGAGCAAGTGCCAGGCGAAACCTGCATGACCCATATTGAGGCAGCAAGAAAACTCTGTAGGTTGGTGGACTCTGGACTGTCTGAGGAAGACAAAGTCGGGCACATCCTAAAAGGAATTGCCGATGATGTTTACAGTTTCCTCATCGCGAAAGACAACCTGGCTTCCGTTGCCGACATCATTCGGCACTGTCGCACTTTCGGGCAAGTGAAGTCGACGCGCATCTCGCAGAAGTTTGCCAGGATAGCTAATGTGACGACAGTTGCAAGCGTAGACAGCAACCGGCCCTTCGATCTTGCATCAACGATCCGACAAATTGTTCGGGAAGAGCTCAACCGGCACGCGCAAGTGACACATTCAGGCCCTCATAGCTTCCGCATTCCACCAGATTTCGAGCCAAACGTGGCATCCTTTTCCCCGTATCCTGTGGGGAGGGGCGCTGAGGATTATGGACTCGCACCTTGACAGCAGCCACGTCTCTACGACAGAGGCCACAACGCAAGGCCACAACGAGAACAGCCGCATTTTTACACCCGAGACCTGTGACTTCTGTTAGGCCGCGACAAGAACAGCACCGACCCTAATACCACGACGTGATTATGACCGATATAACGGATTTCAGCGAGCAGCACAGACACGTTATCCACATGACAACGAACTTTCTCTCCGCCCGCAGCAGCCTAGCATTCGTTTTGAGGAAAATGCTGTGAACCGCGACCCTCCCATGTGCTACAACTGCGGTTCCACAGGCCACATAGCTCGGTATGGTCGCCAAGGCCGTCAATCACGAAGGACACCATCGATGTTCTCGCCACCCTGAACCCGTACTTCTTACGACTTGCGGACGACCGATTTTATTCCAGTGGACCACTTCTCACACGAGACCAGACGCAGCGATTCGCCAGCGTCTGAGCGGAGTTTGACGCTACGAACTAACCATCCCCGTCGCTCTCCGTCCCCTCGGCGCCGTTCTTCCTCACCGCCGCCGGGAACTAGCATCCGGGGCCAATGGAGGTGAGGTCGCCAAACGGTCTTTACAAAAAATACCTGTGCCTCTTGTAATGGTGAAAAACAAAGTTAATCTGTCAATTGACGTAATACCGATCATGGCTTTAGTTGATACCGGTGCGACTGCGTCTGTGATGAGCCTCGCTTTCAAAAATCGTCTAGGCCACAAAATTATGTTTTCTTCGAACGACGGTATTACCTTTCATGGAGTAGGCGGCGAGTGGCTTCTTCCCCTTGGTGTTTGTGCTGTGAGTGTTTTGTTGGCTGGGAAAGTGTTTGTGTCGGAATGCCTTGTTCTTTCTCGTTGTTCGCACGATGTTATTTTTGGTATCGATTTTCTCGAACAATGCGGCGCTTCCGTGGACTGTGGTTGTGGCAAAATATCATTGAACAAGTTATTTATATCAGCACATTCCGAACAAAGCTCGCGTGGCGAAGACAGACACACTCAGTGTTCTTGATGAAGTGATTGCACCATCGTTGTGCCTGAAGCCAGTTCGTGTTTTTGCAATTATTGTTGACGCTCATTGTGCTTAGCTTGTAGCTAGGCGTCTCCGCATAAACTGTGCTAAACAAAATGTACTTGTGACCTGCTCTGACGTGTGCACGACGAAAGGAGTCGCCACATTGTGGGCACTTAACTCTTCCGCCAGGCTTGTTGTCCTTCCTCGCGGTATGAAAATCGCTCTCTTCCATGAATCCGCATATAGCTCAATAGCGGCACTAACGGCGGACGTCTCTACAGCTTGCTCTCTTTGCGATAATCGCCATTATAAAGAGCTAATGCTTGGCATGATCAGCAGGTCTCTCTGTACATCGGAAAGGCAAGCACTGGTACAGGTTCTTGCCAGGCATGATGCTGCATTGGGCTTCACGCATGGAGATGCATTCCTTCATTTACCATCGTCCCGCGTTCGTCGCATATAAATACCGGATCAGCACACCCCATCCGCCGGAAGCCCTACCGAGTGTTATCTTCCGAGTGTCGTTCAAGAGTCGTGTAGTCCATGGGCAGCCCCAGTAATCCTGGTCCAAAAAAATGGCTCCCGCAGATTCTGCGTGGATTACAGACATCTACGAAGAAGGATGTCTATCCACTACCGCGAATCGATGACGTCATTGATTCTTCTCAACACTTGATTTGCGGTCGGGGTATTGGCAAATACCTATGGACCCGGCGGACAAGGAAAAGACCGTTTTCGTGACTCCAGATGGCCTATTCGAATTTAATGTTATGCCTTTTGGCCTTTCCAGTGCTCCTGCCTCCTTCGAAAGATTTATTAATGCAGTACTACGTGGTCTAAAGTGGGAGATATGCATGTGTTACCTCGATGATGTTGCAATCTTTGGCCGCACGTTTGAAGAAGATAACGAACGCCTCAGCCTTGTTCTCGACTGCATCTAGAACGGTAGACTGTTTCTAAACTAAAAAAAATGCCGGTTTGGCGAACGTCAAACACTGGTCCTGGGGCACTTAGTCGACAAGGATGGCGTCAGACCCGATCCTCGTAAGATTGAAGCGGTGAGCTCCTTCATCAACCGCTGTCAGCACGAGAACTTCGCCCATTCATTGTCCTATGTTCGTATTTTCGTCGTTTTGTTCCCCGGTTTGCCGACATCGTTTACCCGTTGACAACTATTTTGCGACAAAATGCGTCCTTCAATTGGACACCAGAGTGTAACGCATCATTCTCTCAACTGAAGTTTATACTAGAGTCAGCGCCCCTCTAGCGTCACTTCGATCCATCTTGCCCGACTGAAGTTCACACTGACGCTTGTGGAATCGGTGTAGGAGCGGTGCTTATACAACGCCACAGTAGCGCAGAACATGTTGCATATGCCAGACGTTGCTTGAGCAAATCTGAACGTAATTATGCGGTTACGGAACAGGAATGCCTGGCAGCTGTTTATGTCATACAAAAGTTTCGGTGTTATCCTTACGGTAGACCATTCAAGATTATCACCAACCATCATTCTTTATCCTGGCTGGTCGGTTTGCGTGATACCGCTGGTCACCTCGCAGGTTGGACGCTGCACCTCCAGGAATACGACTTTGTGGTATCGTACAAGAATGACCGTCGTCACGCTGACGCAGACTGTCTCTATCACATTCCTCCTGCGACTACCGACTGCGATGCTGGGAATTTTGACGACTGTCTTGCTGCTGTTACTTCTACGTTCCCTGGCGCGCCAAACTTTCAGCGAGAACAACGGAATGATCTCATCCTCGATCCGCTTTTTGTCGGCGCCCTTACTTCTCAAGGCAGCGGTTGCTTTACTATCCGCGATGACTTGCTCTACAAAACTAATTACTCAGGGTATGGAGTGCGTTTTCTCCTTGTTGTCCCCGAGAGTCTCCGCTTCGAAGTTCTAGGCGCCATGCATGGTGATGTGATAGCCGGCCATTTCGGCTTAGTACGAACGCTACACCGCACGCAGGAGCGCTTTTACTGGCCCAAGATGTACGAAAGAACCAAGCGTTATGTCGCTAGTTGTGGAACGTGCCAGCATCACAAGCGACTGACCACCGCAGCCCCGGGTCCCCTTCGGCCATTGACACCGCCCAGTATTCTGTTCGAGCAAGTAGGCATTGGCCTTTTGGGTCCATTCCCGTTATCTAACAAGAACCGTTGGATAATTGTCTGCCTAGACCATCTTACACAGTATGCAGAAACTGCAGCCATACCGTCTTCCACCGCTGCTTGCGTGGCGGCCTTCCTGTTGCGTTCCGTGGCCCTTCGTCATGAACCACCACGTGTCATCATCGGCGATCGTGGTCACCAGTTAACTGCTGGTGTCATTGAAGAATTACTACATTTGTTCACTTCGCACTACCGTCATTCGACGCCGTATCATCGACAGACCAATGGACCCGTTGAAAGGACAAACAGAATGCTGACCAACATGCTTGCCATGTACGTCTCCTCCATTCATAAGATCTCGGACGACGAGCTGCCCTTCATCACTTAAGTATACAACACGGCGAAACACAATATCACGAACTATAGGCAATTTTGCCTCCTGTACGCAAGGTTACCGCGAAGCCCTCTGGACACTTTGTTACCCTTCGTTCTTCGCAATGATGATTCTGTGTCGAAGACTGTGTCTCGCCGAAGAAGCCCGTCGAATAGCTCGTATTCGTACTATGGCCTCGCAAAGTGGTTCGAAAGAAAGATACGACCACCGTCACGCGCAAGTATCGTTCCAAAATGGTGAATTGGTTCTTCTTTGGACGCCGCTACAGAAGCGTGGATTATGCCAAAAGTGCTTATTACAATATGCGGGCCCATTTGTAGTTGTGAACCGCCTGAGCGAACTTACATCATAGCTTGCCTCCTGTGAAATGGTTGGCGATCAACCAGAACTCAGCTTACTCATATTGCTCGCCTAAAGCATTTCTAACCTGTTTGTCCATTCTGACTCGCCCCACGTGCTTTGTCTGCTTGCGGGGAAATGTAACGGCTACGAAAGGCAAGTACAAGAAGAGACGCCGAAGAGAACGAGGAGTTTGAGAGGCCTGAATGTGCTACGATCACACTACGATCCATCGTCCATCTCCTGTAAATAAAACCATTTCTTCGCAACTCATAGTAGCAATATATTTCTCAAGTTTCCGTCTCATTCACCTAATGCGTTATCTGTAGTTTGCCTGACTTACGGATACCTTCAGGCTGCATGACAAGAATGCACTAATTCTGAGCGCAGAGCGCTCGCATGGATGCCGCCCAGCTGCCAGCCTCCTCCTCCAATCTTTGATGTTCGTGGAGCTGGTGTCATGCCTTTGCCAATATGAGACACTCGTCGCCAACTCGCCTATTCATAAGAACGCCGATTGTAAAAGTGTGGCCGCTACGTCTTCAATAAAAGTTTCCGCACCACGTAATGCAAGTGGTTTTACGACGAACTTTGCCTCCACCTTATCACCGAATGCTGACGCCAAATGTTCGGTTCCGTGGGATGCTTTAAAGTCCACCGGAACAACGTTGTCGCTCATTAATGCGACATTAGCGCTAGTGGGGATGATAACGCGTATTACTTTGTCATTTCAACTTATTTTAACATTCCAACGGCTTGAACAAGGAGCGCTTAAGGTGTGTGTTTCAAAAAGCACTGATAGTCTTTCTCCGTGGTCATCCTTGTTACTTATATTTTCCGAATGGCAAGGGCGTTCAATAGCATAATGCCTACAGCTTCACCTGTAAGATCAGTTCATACAGTTTCGCTTTGCTTTGTTTGAAACCTTGCATCCAACTAGTTGTCTTGTAGTCAAAGTCTTGTAGTCTTGTAGTAGTTCTAGTCAATCGTGACTACACAGTCACTAATGCCTTCGGCACGGTCAGCGCTTTGCTTTTTTACTACCTTCTTGTCCGTGTGCTTAAATATTCATATCAACCCTCGTCATCTCCCTTTGCCCGTGGCATCATCGTAACAGTGCAAAAATGTTGCTCCTGTTCTCGCTTCAAATAATAGCTCTCGCAACCAAACATATATCTGCTTGTGGTATTGCGGCTTTCAACTCCTCATCTAAAATCAGCTCGAGGAGGGCCTCGAGGTCCTTATTCTCACGTGCCGCCTCCTTTTACATGTTTCGGTAGCGATGGAGAAGGGACGCGAATGTTTTTCGCGTCTCCCTTTCTTTTCTTGGTGTTCAAATGCGTGTTTGACACTCAGATTCCGACAGCTATGGTTATAGGAGAACGACTGATTTTGTCACGTCATTGTCCTCGTATTGTTTGACAGTGAATCGAATGTCTAGGTAGGCCATGGGTTTGTAGTAGTCCGAAAACCACATTGTCTTTTGCATACTGGGTGAGCTTCTAGTAAGCTCTCCACTGAATCAAGCCACATGAGAACCTCTCGCTTTGATGGAAACTTTTGACATGGCCCTGGAAGGAGCTTACAGAAATGTTGGACACGCATTATACCTCCTCAGAGATTGTGCGTTGCCTTACCTGTCACGCAATATAACGACGATGCCTAATTAAATTCGAGCAAGCTCAAGTTCTAGCTCCAAGTCCTTTCTTCTGCAAAGTTCACTGTGTGCATTTCTCTCAGAGAAATAGGCATACTATGCTCGTTCGAACTGTCACCACCGTCACTATTCCCACGCGAGCCATCTCACTCCTTTTGCTGTCCAGATTGAGATGACGGAATCAGTGTGATCAGTGCGACCACATCAAGGACCTATCACACTCTTAAACAACGTGGCCAGGGGAATCACTAAGCGGTGTAGAGCCGTTCGAAGTTGCCGCAATGCTGACCATTTCTTTGCCTGTAGTTTTCCTCGCTTGCTTAGCAGCCGGAGTACTGTTGACGCCGACAAAAAGCTGCCCCTGACAGCGCTTTGCTGCGCGAGCCGACTTCGCCTTATCGGCTACCTGATCTCCACACCATTCGGATTGTACTCGCTTCCACAATACGCGACACCGCTCGAGTTTCCGCGATACTTGATTGCACGCTTGTTTGCGAAGTGCAGATGCTACGGGTTCTCTGCTGCACTCTCAAGAACCGATGGCCCGGTTTATATATCACGCTGTGGGATTAGTTTTGTACGGCCCAAATGAGTCTCCGCTGATCGATGTGGCTGCCATCAGTTTCTCAATCGGTCCCACATCACCTAGTTGCCTTAAATTGGGTGTCCTCGTAACCTTCTTAAAACTCCCGGGCACCAGTCCGCAAGCACGCGTGACTTACTTTACTAGTTGCTACCCGATAACAGCACTCGTCTGCTTACCACAGCAGCGGTGGATACACGGCTATTTCACCAAACCTGTGGTGGGAGAAGAGACACCCACAGAGCTTCACAAATATCTATTGGGCTCCTTTTCGAGATCAAAAGCCAAATAAACAACCGAGCGTTCGGTTGTGCTACAGCTCGACCCATTAGTAAAAATTTGTGCATTTTGCATCAGGAACAGGATTCTGAGTAACTCCCGTTTATGAGATGGGTGCTCCAACATTTCACAACTGCCGCAAAATCGAACTCTCTGCAGTAGGCACCTTTCTTCCCACTGCCGTTACCTCTGCGATGCCTCGATATTCCTTGACCGCCTGTTCTTGCTTCGCACAGCATGGAAGGTAATTGGAAGAAATCGAGGCAAGTTCCCTATATGAAGTGCGCGAAGTTTATATAGGCAAATATGCTACAATGAAGATCGATGCGAAGTATGTCTGGTCGTAGGCATTCTAGTGCAAGTCCCACAAACGTAGTGCGTGGATGAAGAACGTGAGGCTCCCTACCCTGATCAACGGCAGCGCGTAACTCTCGTGTAGTGCGACGGGCACCTGCATACACAAATAATCAAAGTGTGACATTAGAAACTGTGAAAGTGGCAAGATTTTTTCACTTCTTTTTTTTTTCGTCCCGTCTGACTGCACTCTCTATGCCGGATGTGAGGCATCCCCCTCGCCATTGGCCACGTTTATCATCATTGTATCACTGATGCATTCGTGTGGAGCAATACTGTAAGTGAGACAGGTCCCTTTAAGTAGACCCATTTCATTAATAAACAGCTACACGAAAAGTAAACAGACAATAGATGCCTAACCGTCCGGAGATTTGTGGCTTTGGCTGTAGTGAGTATTTTCCGCTTTTCGTATCCCCACGAGGAGAATATTGGTGTTCACATCGTTTTAGCTCGAATAGCCTTATTTATAGATCGCATGAAAATCATTGTATTTCGAATTGTTTGCTCAACTCTCGAATGTTTTGCTTCTCTGCGCTCCGGTAAAATATAAGGAGAAAGTTTTGCGTCTTTATCTCGATGTTTATCTCTATGAGACTTTAATAAATATGCATTCATTTTGCAGGGATGGCAGACTGCTATTTCTGGACCGCTGAAAGCAAAGTCAGAGCGAGCAATTTTGAGTGCGATTTCATTTGGAAGCACTATTGTAATTTCCCTATTGATGTGCCATTTGATGGGAGAGAATGTACGTAGCTGTATGATGCGTCAATAAATGCGAGACTACAGCTGCATTATGCTATATCTACCTTGACAAGTTTCATTGCTTATTCTACTGCAGCTTCATTTTTTTTTTCTCTGCAAGAGCAGTTGTTTATTGTAAAAATGTCTTGCTAACATGAACTTATTGCTGATATCTCTCTAAGACATGCAAAAGTTAAGTTGAATAGTCTGAATAATCTGGCTTCTTTTCAGCACATGTCAGTAATTCCCACAGTTGCCTCATAAACTCGACACGTAAAGCAGCTGAATATCATGAATATGGCGCTTGAGCAATCACAGCGGCTGTTTTCACAGTTAGGTTTCATTTTCCTTTGTTGATGGGGGGGGGGGGGGGAAGTAGCCTAGATGACTGAGCTGCTTTACGTGGGTGACATGATAGCTTGACGGGGTGATGAAGAAAATCAGTGCTGACGCATGACAACTAGCAAATGGCTTGATCGACTTACAATTTGCTGGACATGTTCTGCCGTTGGGCTCTCGCTTCAGTTTCTTTGTTATCGAGCTAATTCAGCCTAATCAGAAAAGACCGCACCATACTTCAGAGCATCTGGCACGTCTAGGGAAGACCGCTGGTTGTGGCGGAAATGCAAAGCTTAAAACTGCGTTTGCGGTTAAAGAAAGTGAGCTGTCTTGATAAAAGATCAAAAGTGAACACCGGTCTGTTCTAAAAATGATAAGATTGTCGTGGACTAACTGTGGACCTACAACCCGAAAGACACCATTTGTGGCGGTGAAGTTAAAGATAAGAGCTTTTTACAGCGAAGCTGTTTACCTGTCGTTTACCCCCGTATGGATGCCCCACATACGTTCCCAGGCGGCAGGGGGGGAGGGGGGGGGGGTTACCTGGCTGGCTTACGTCCGCATCACGGCACGTGGGTAGGACTGCGTCTACCGATCCCGGAAATAGTGCAATACCGGGCCGGCCGGCAGTGAAGGTCAATCAGGATTCAAGCATTCTGCCAACTTCCTGAAATAAGTATAATATCTTGGGTCTCAATATAACCGAACAAATGCGGCGTTGTAAGAGAAACACAATATATAGGAAAGTGCGCTTAGTGTGGCAAGTTGACCCTCATGCGCTGCATTTGCTTTAAATCCTGTTTGACGAATAAAGAAAAGGGGAATGAGTGCGGGGGGACGGCGCGTGTGCCAGTGGCCTGCGCTTCTTGTGGTTACAGCGCCATGCGCGTTGGAAGTGCCAGCACGGCTGCAGCAGTGGTTGCGGTAGTTGCAAGGAGGTGCAGTTACAGCGGTGGCCTTGTGTCGGCGTAGTATGGTGCTGTATGAAAAAACAAATTCATTTCATAATGTATCCTACCCATGTAGGCATCCTTAACAGCTTCGCTGATAGTCTTTCCCCGAATGAATGCTGAGCCCCGACGGATCTTCTTAAAAACACCATTTGTGAGAGCGCCTTTGCATTGGCGCTGCAGTAAAGCCACCAGGAGAGCTTTTTGTCATTGTATTTGTAATTTAAGGGAAAGCGAAATGTGAGACGAAGCCTTCTTTACATAAATTTTCCTAGCTCTAGCGCGCATCTGGCACAATTCGCGGAAAAATTCATTATCAAAAGGGTTTCAATTCTCACGCCGAGGAACAGATAAATTGGAACTAACTGCATAATGCATTCTGTTTTATTGCATTCGAAAAATATGTAATGAGTGGTTTGTTGTTAACAATTCGCACACCACACTAACACCAAATGCACGCTTCACTGCGGCTTTATTGCCAGTGTTGTTTCAACCTTTTGAAGGCACAACCCACCACGAAATGGTGTGTTTTTGTGAGAAACAAAACACGTACTAAAGCCTCCCCTTATGTAATGCATTGCGGTCTTGAAAGAGAAATACAAGAAATGAACTATTTGGCAGCATTTTCATAACCTTCTTTGAAGTAAAGTAGTTAGGCGACCATACTGCTCAACATTTCATGCACGGGCACAGTGTGTAGGGACGATCACATTCTTTTCTTTGTAACCTAACGTAATTCAAACACTCTAACGTGCTAACCTTCCGTGAGGCCTTGGAGTTCCCTCCCAAGAGAGAATGCAAAGCCACTCCGAAAATTATGTTTTTTTCTCAATGAATACATAAATAGCAAATGTTTTCAAATTAGAAATATATACATCATAGGGTTGGCAACTTCCCATTGACTTTGAAAATATGGAATAACAAATACTTTCAGGTTAGTTACAAATTTTAATGTTGACAAGGGTCTCGTTCCGGCGGAAACGCTCTATGCTACAGGTCATCATCATCATCATCATCATCAGCCTGGTTACGCCCACTGCAGGGCAAAGGCCTCTCCCATATTTCTCCAACAGCCCCGGTCATGTACTAATTGTGGCCATGCCGTCCCTGCAAACTTCTTAATCTCATCCGCCCACCTAACTTTCTGCCGCCCCCTGCTACGCTTCGCTTCCCTTGGAATCCAGTCCGTAACCCTTAATGACCAACGGTTATCTTCCCTCCTCATTACATGTCCTGCCCATGCCCATTTCTTTTTCTTGATTTCAACTAAGATGTCATTAACTCGCGTTTGTTCCCTCACCCAATCTGCTCTTTTCTTATCCCTTAACGTTACACCTATCATTCTTCTTTCCATAGCTCGTTGCGTCGTCCTCAATTTGAGTAGAACCCTTTTCGTAAGCCTCCAGGTTTCTGCCCCGTAGGTGAGTACCGGTAAGACACAGCTGTTATATACTTTTCTCTTGAGGGATAATGGCAACCTGCTGATCATGATCTGAGAATGCCTGCCAAACGCAGCCCAGCCCATTCTTATTCTTCTGATTATTTCCGTCTCATGATCCGAATCCGCAGTCACTACCTGCCCTAAGTAGATGTATTCCCTTACGACTTCCAGTGCCTCGCTGCCTATTGTAAATTGCTGTTCTCTTCCGAGACTGTTAAACATTACTTTAGTTTTCTGCATATTAATCTTTAGACCCACTCTTCTGCTTTGCCTCTCCAGGTCAGTGAGCATGCATTGCAGTTGGTCCCCTGAGTTACTAAACAAGGAAATATCATCAGCGAATCGCAAGTTACTAAGGTATTCTCCATTAACTTTTATCCCCATTTCTTCCCAATCCAGGTCTCTGAATACCTCCTGTAAACACGCTGTGAATAGCATTGGAGAGATCGTATCTCCCTGCCTGACGCCTTTCTTTATTGGGATTTTGTTGCTTTCTTTATGGAGGACTATGGTGGCTGTGGAGCCGCTATAGATATCTTTCAGTATTTTTACATAGGGCTCGTCTACACCCTGATTCCGTAATGCCTCCATGACTGCTGAGGTTTCGACAGAATCAAATGCTTTCTCGTAACCAATGAAAGCTATATATAAGGGTTGGTTATATTCCGCACATTTCTCTATCACCTGATTGATAGTGTGAATATGATCTATTGTTGAGTAGCCTTTACGGAATCCTGCCTGGTCCTTTGCTTGGCAGAAGTCTAAGGTGTTCCTGATTCTATTTGCGATTACCTTAGTAAATAGTTTGTAGGCAACGGACAGTAAGCTGATAGGTCTATAATTTTTTAAGTCGTTGACATCCCCTTTCTTATGGATTAGGATTATGTTAGCGTTTTTCCAAGATTCCGGTAGGCTCGACGTCATGAGGCATTGCGTATACAGGGTGGCCAGTTTCTCTAGAACAATCTGCCCACCATCCTTCAACAAATCTGCTGTTACCTGATCCTCCCCAGCTGCCTTCCCCCTTTGCATATCTCCCAAGGCTTTCTTTACTTCTTCCGGCGTTACCTGTGGGATTTCGAATTCCTCTAGACTATTTTCTCTTCCATTATCGTCGTGGGTGCCACTGGTACTGTATAAATCTCTATAGAACTCCTCAGCCACTTGAACTATCTCATTCACATTAGTAATGATATTGCCGGCTTTGTCTCTTAACGCATACATCTGATTCTTGCCAATTCCTAGTTTCTTCTTCACTGTTTTTAGGCTTCCTCCGCTCCTGAGAGCATGTTCAATTCTATCCATATTATACTTCCTTATGTCTGCTGTCTTACGCTTGTTGATTAACTTTGAAAGTTCTGCCAGTTCTATTCTAGCTGTAGGGTTAGAGGCTTTCATACATTGGCGTTTCTTGATCAGATCTTTCGTCTGCTGCGATAGTTTACTGGTGTCCTGCCTAACGGAGTTACCACCGACTTCCATTGCACACTCCTTAATGATGCCCACAAGATTGTCATTCATTGCTTCAACACTAAGGTCCTCTTCCTGAGTTAAGGCCAATACCTTTTCTGTAGCTTGATCTCGAATTCCTCTATTTTCCCTCTTACCGCTAACTCATTGATCGGCTTCTTATGTACCAGTTTCTTCCGTTCCCTTCTCAGGTCTAGGCTAATTCGAGTTCTTACCATCCTGTGGTCACTGCAGCGCACCTTGCCGAGCACGTCCACATCTTGTATGATGCCAGGGTTAGCGCAGAGTATGAAATCTATTTCATTTTTAGTCTCGCCGTTCGGGCTCCTCCACGTCCACTTTCGGCTATCCCGCTTGCGGAAGAAGGTATTCATTATCCTCATATTACTCTGTTCCGCAAACTCTACTAATAACTCTCCCCTGATATTCCTAGTGCCTATGCCATATTCCCCCACTGCCTTGTCTCCAGCCTGCTTCTTGCCTACCTTGGCATTAAAGTCCCTCATTAGTATAGTGTATTTAGTTTTCACTCTACCCATCGCCGATTCCACGTCTTCATAGAATCTTTCGACTTCCTGGTCATCATGACTGGATGTAGGGGCGTAGACCTGTACAACCTTCATTTTGTACCTTTTATTAAGTTTCACAACAAGACCTGCCACCCTCTCGTTAATGCTATAGAATTCCTGTATGTTACCAGCTATATTTTTATTAATCAGGAATCCGACTCCTAGTTCTCTTCTCTCCGCTAAGCCCTGGTAGCACAGGACGTGCCCGCTTTTTAGCACTGTATATGCCTCTTTTGGCCTCCTAACTTCACTGAGCCCTATTATATCCCATTTACTGCCCTCTAATTCCTCCAATAGCACTGCTAGACTCGCCTCACTAGATAACGTTCTAGCGTTAAACGTTGCCAGGCTCATATTCCAATGGCGGCCTGTCCGGAGCCAGTGATTCTTAGCACCCTCTGCTGCGTCGCAGGCCTGACCGCCGCCGTGGTCAGTTGCTTCACAACTGCTGGGGACTGAGGGCCGGGGTTTGATTGTGTTGTTCATATAGGAGGTTGTGGGCAAGTACTGCACCAGGGTGGCCAATCCTGCTCTGGTGAGGGAGTGCGTTACCGGTTCTGGTCACCGGGATTAGGCCACACTCCAGGCCTGTTTATGCAATTTTATCAACACGCGGACTTTTTCTTTTTAAATCCGGTGGAATATTGCCGGCACCGGGATTCGAACCACGGACCTCTTGCACGCGAGGCGGGTGTTCTACCTCTACGCCACCGCTGCAACTCGTGCTACAGGTGCATTTTAGAACAAACATTTGTTGAGAAGGGCTTGAAAATGCAAATAGCCAAAATACTCGAAGAGTGCCTCTGGATTATTGGAACGTTGCTTTCTCCTGATAGTTATTGAATGACGTTACGAGGCAAAGTCGCAGATCACACTCCTTCCAACAGGGAATGTTATTCGGTAAAGCGCAGGAAAACACGGACAAAAGGAGAAACGCCAGACTCACGCAAGCGCTTACCGATACCAAGCTTAGACGCAAGAAACGACAGACGGGCACGTGTTTTGGTGGTCTTTTCTATGATGACTAAACAGCAAGCCCATATCACCAACCGATTCCTTACAAATGAAGTGAGTTTCTTTGCCACTTAATTACACGTGTCCAATCGATTGTCCTTGTTGTCGATGCTTTTGAAATATTAAGTTATCTTACCAAGAAGGCCGTACATTAAGGCTTGTGAAATTCATTACTAGTATTGCTTCAACTTTCCTAACAAAGCCTCGCCTTGATAGACGGAATAGTTGCGTTCATTTTACTAAACTGCTCTTGCACCTTCGGCACAGCAAAATATTTCGGGCTAACACAGGAGCCACAACTATATTTACCGATGCATATGCTTTGTCTTGCGACTCGTCTTCATCAGAATGCAGATTTAGCTCGCGCAAAAAAGATATTCCGTAACTATGCGCAATATATTCACTTCTTAATAAGGCCGCACTGAGATAAGTAACAAACAAAAATGCGCAACACGAAAGGCGCCAATGTAACCACCGCACACATGCACTGGCGAACGTTCCACGAAGAACCTCGTAAACCCGTGGCCATTCTCGTACGATGTCTCCGTTCTCTGCCATGCCTTGTTTTATGCTCTGTTTAACATCCAAGGAGGAGGAAGAGAAGGAAGGAAGGGCAGTGAGGTAACCTAGACGCATGTCCGGTTTGCTAGCCTACAAGGGGGAAGGGGTTTCCGGGATGAAAAAAAAAATAAGTGATAGGGAGGGAATGAGGTGCTCTCAATGTGAACACGTGCAATTCGTCACTTCAAGCCTACAATCTGAAACTACGGCCAGTCGACTTTATGGATCGTATGAATGCCGATTCGCTCTGTCAAGCCTAGAAAATTTGTCTATGAAAATGCTCTGCTGTCTAATCGGTTTAACACACTCCAAAGAAGGTCGCATTCGACCTCATAAAGATTGCAGAAGCACAAGACGTGCTCGATCAACTCTTCACACGTGCATGAGTCACTGATAGATGTGTTGAAAATTCCAATGAGAAATAATAATATTAACAATAATAATAATAATAACAATAATAATAATAACATTGTCTATTTCCCATCAAGAAAGATGGAGGATGCTGCAGGTAAAAGCTGCACGAACAAACGGCAGCTTGACAGGCGCCTGCAGCCCACTCTACAAGGCGGCAGTAAGCAAGGTTGCGGGGAGGAACGCCGAAAACGTACATAGGCACCGAACTGGACACAAGGACAGAACACAGAAATCATCCAATGAGAAAGACTAGATGCCTTATATACAGTGTTGCCATAATTTAGCATTAGTTATTTTTAAAATGTCAGTGGTACTCTTGTTCTATTTATTCAGCAGTAACAATAATTGAGTAAGCCTTCGCAATAAACCACCCCTAACCAGAGGCGACAGATTAAAGTTGCATCACGGCGGGAGAAGTGCGATGCGATCTTCAGCTTCAGCGCAGGAACTAGCTGATGGCAACTACAGTTCGAGTAAATCGGGTTGTTTCACGAGTTTTCAGTCCTCGTTTGAGCAAGTAAACGAATGGCCGTCGCAACGTCTGTCTTTGATAAGGGTATAGGAAGTGTGAGAGCTTCTTTATGGGCGGACTGGACGACATCATCACAAAGCTAATGACTGACGATGCTACAGTGCCACGAAATCCATTAGAAAACGATGTCATGTGCGTGTGTGACGGCTTGATGGAGAACCTCTCTATTCTCAAATATCAGTTGCTCATGGATCTTGCGTTGTGAAGCTGACTGCAGATTCTTAGGGGCTACTTTGGAGCCACAAATCAGGACCAAGATTCGAAGTTTTGCTTGCGCGATGTAATAAATAGCGGCGCGTAGAGCGACCCTATTGAGGTCGTTATGTGCTTCACTGTGAACTTCATTTTTTTTTTAACTCCATTATGACCTTTAAGGCCGGGACGACAGAAACGCATGTGGAGGTGGTGGCTGAGACAGATGCATCGGTGTAGATGTGCGTTCTTTGTTCATATACCTCGTTCAGTAATGACAATGTCAAGTGTCGTAGAGCCACTGGAATGACTGGTCTTTTTCGCAGTTCCCATGATTGTGATGTGTACTTGTGGCTGTAGTAAGCACCACAGGGTAACAGTCGTCTTATTGGTGGTGCAAAGCCCGTAAGAAGGCAGCCTTGATGTGCCGCAAGAAGTTAGGTAAATGTGACTTGAGATCATTGCGCCGCCAAATCAGCATTATAGAGAGAGGGTATATTCTGCTCCCAGGCTGTAAACAGGGATCTATGTTGGAATTAAGTAGTCTCTAACAATCATGATCGGCGCAAGAGTCGACGCGCATTGTGGTAGGGCAAAGATATCCGTAGAGCCTGGCTTTGCAAGCTTGCGATGGTGCGAATTATTGTTTTGCAAGTGTTTGCCAAAACCAGCAAAATGTACTGTAAACATGTCGGAAACACTGTTCTGTACAGCTGCAGCATGGACCGTACCGACGTGCCCCAGGGTGTAGCGCACAGGAACTTCATTATGGGATGCGCGTACACAGCACATCACATATCAACTAGGTTAGTTCGCGCGTACAAAGTCAAACCAATTTTTGCTCAACTTAAGAAATACCGTAATTCACCTCTCACACTACCATTAGCTCAATCAGTGGAATTCATTGCCATCTGGCACTCCCACAACCAACTATTGTCAATCTTTTCAGTTAACGCTTTGCTCCTTTTGGAACGGCAAGGCATTTGACAACATATTTCTTTTTATTGCAACAGCCATTATACGTACACTCCAGACGCTTTTTTGCCGTTGCCGTCGGCGTCACCGTGCTGTTCATATGAAGTTCATGGGTGATAATTTCGTTGGCGCACGTCGTATGCTGTACGTGCGAGTGAAGGGACGCGAGGGAAGCCGACGATCGCGGCTCAATCTGGCGCGCGAAGAAACAAAGTGCAGAGGGAACGCGCTGTCTTCCGTCGCGCAAGAACCCGTTGGGTGAAGAAAGGGAGGAGGGGGTGGCGTTGTGCTCCGGCAGCAAATGCGCATTTCGACACCGAGCGCAAGGGGAACTGACCGTCGCGGCTCAATGTCGCACCCTATATATGGAGAACAGCGGGGAGACAGCATGGAAGAAAGGGGTGGCGGCTTCGACTGCGCCAAGAAATGCGTACTTTTCACGGCCGCGCGCGTTCGCGTACGCTGTATCATGAAGGGGATGTGTAGACGGCTCCTACCTGTGTGCGCGCTGCCTTCTCGCCGCCAGTGTTGCTTGGCTTGGCTATATATAGCCAAATTCGGCTATAGAAAAAAAATGTTGGCTTCGATTCGGGCGAGTTGGCTATGGGACTATATTTGGGCTACTGAAAATCTGCGACTTGCTTTTGTTTGGGAAATACGTGGCGCCGTAACCCACGCTCCAGAGGTTGCTCTTATCGAGTAGAAAGGAATCTCAAAGGCCATGTTTAAGATGACGACTGTGCCATGTTTAAGATGACGACTGTGCCATGTTTAAGAGCGCGACTGTGCGTGTATGTGTGCGCGAAATGCCCTCACTCCACTCAGTGCACCGTTGTCTGAGCCGATGGCTCTTATCTTTGATGCACTTATAGTTACACCGCGCTTCACTGTGGTAACATCTGCGCCAGCAGCATCGTCTCATCTTCGTCTTATCAGTTTCAGTCACCAGACACCAGATCATCGGGCATCGGAATGAGCCCGGGCGTAGAAGGTGTTTCACAGTACATTGTAATAACATGGCTATGCTCAGAAAGGGAGAGAAAGAAAATAGGGTAGGGCAATCAGCGAGCCGGCATGAAAGAAGGCAAGCACAGATAGATGACGTGCTCTGTCTCTTCATGGCCATCATTTCTTGGTGAAGTATTGCACCAGGTACCGCTTTCCACTTGCTCCACGCATCTCACGCTAAGCTTTACTGCCATTTTCCTTCACCTGCCAAACGAATTTTAACGCTACAGCGTTAAGGGCCACGTGTCGCAGAAAATCCGCTGTCGGCGCCCAATGTCAGCGTCATTGCGCATATCAGAAAAACGCTCCCGAACCCCGCAGGCCTTCCGTCTAGCGCTTAGGCGTTACTGAGCTAACTGAATTTATGAAAGTAAAATGCGTCAGAAAATGTGTAATGTTCCTCTTAGACACAACCTACGGACATGATAGTGTCGGATTCTAATTTGAATATATGACAAAACATATTTCTGTTGCCCTGAAACTCAAACATGGAACCCTTTTCTAGCTGCCGTTCGAAGTCTTACTCACGGCGAATTCGGCAAATCGCACCGGCGCGCACCGGGTTAATGTGGGCAGAAACTCCTCCACTGGAACCGATGCGCATGCACGAAGAAACCAGTTACGAGAATTATAAACAAAAAGAGAAAGAATATGACCGCGTTTATACAGCTAGATGAAGTAGGCACACTCTCACATTGATAGAGTAGTATAACTGCACATTGGAGGGAGCAACCTGCAAGAGCTGCGCAGCCGTCAGTGACAACAAAAGTAATAGTGAAAGCAAAATACAACCCTGTACTTGGCACTATGCATACGAATTCCAAGAGGATGAACCAATGCAACAAGACTACTCTTCAAATCAACAAGACAATGCGAAATCATGATGTCAAAGAAGAAAGGGGAAACCATATGAGAAAATGTACACACACTTTGCCAGTGAAAAACCAAATGTAAATAAATGTACATATTGCCAGTGTAGCGAGGTATGTCGCTTCCTGCGCCCTATGTCAGCGTCGAAAGCTCCCTACATCAGCTCCAAGCGGACAACTGCAATCGGTTCCTTGTGCGTCGCCACCATTTGAGGTCGTTGGCGTTGACCTGTATGGTCCTCTTCCTGTGACTCTCACCGGTAAACGATGGATTGTGACAGCCGTTGATCACTTGACACGCTACGCCGAAACAACTTGTGTGAGTTCTGCCTCAGCCTCTGAAGTTGCTGCATTCATACTTCAATCCTTAATACTGCCTCACGGTGCTCCTCGCGTCCTCCTGAGCGACCGTGGAAAAGCATTCCTCTCGCAACAACTAGACGAAGTACTCAGACCCTCCGGAACCACCCACAAGACTACCTCCAGTTACCATCCGCAAACCAACGGCCTCACAGAGCGACTTCATCGCACGCTGTTAGACATGCTAGCCATGTACATCGACCCGGATCACAGAAACTGGGACGCAATTTTGCCATTCGTGACTTTTGCATATAATACCGCCGTTCAACGCACGACCGGTTACTCGACATTCTACCTTGTCTATGGTCGTTCGCCCTCTTCCTGTCTTGACGTCTCTTTCTTCGCGCCAACTGTCGATCAATGTCCTTCCTCCTGCGAAGAATATGTGTCCCGCATTCTGCGTTGTCGCCAGCTCGCCCGCATCAACACCGAAGCACGGCAACAGGACTGCAAGCAGCATTACGACTCCTCTCATCACGTCGTGTGCTTCCGCCCTGGCGAGGAAGTGCTACTCCGGACACCGGTTCGTACTCCTGGCTTGTGTGACAAGTTAAACTTCGGTGCATCGGCCCCTACAATGTCTTGGAGCAGGCTTCTCCAGTAAACTATCGCGTGGAACCAGTTATTGTTCCAAATGACCGCCGCTGCGGCGCCACTGAGATTGTCCACGTTTCCCGTATGAAGCCTTTCACGAGACGTTCACCGCCCCTTTGAATTGCGGCCAGGATGGCCGCTCTCGCGCGAGGGGACATTAGTGTGGGAATTTATAAGCTATTCTTTGTCATCTGTACATGATCATCATCATGTGGGGTTCATATGGGGTTCTTCATCATCGCTTGTGGGGCTGGCTCTCGATTGTTATCCGTGCTGTGGGCGTGGTCGGTTCGCCCAATCTTTGACGTGGAATAAACGTCGTGATGACTGCTGCGTCCCAATATGTAGAAAGCTTAAACAATGTCTACTGTCATTACTAAATGTATTAAAATTACAAAAAAATCAAATGTAAAGTTAACCTCGAGTAACCAAGAAAAATAAACAATGCATAAACATGAGAAAATAACAACTAAACAAAAGCAAAACACGGAAACAGAAAAGCAAGACACAGAAAGAAAAGCTAAACATACAAAAACAAAAGCAAAACACAAACAGAAGATGAACAACGATAACAACAACACTAACGCAAGGGAAACACTGGCAAATCACTGCTCCCCACTTATGACAGCTTTCACGTTGAGTGCAACAGCATCCTTTTTTTAAAATACCGCAGTACACAAAGTTGGTTGGAATGGCTCAGGGAGGGCGCAGGCGTTAACCTGCTGCAGGTAAGTGGCGGGTGCTGGCGGCACGAAGGATCATTTGCGCCGCATGTCACCCAGCTTCCGCGCAAGGTGCTTGCGCACGTCCTTGAGCCTCTTGCTCTGGGCGTCTTTAGGCACATCGCTGCCCATGTATATGCTGAAGAGAGCTGCAAGTAAAAAGCAAATGGCGAATTCAAAAACACCTTTTAAAAAAAATCAGTTGGAATCTGTATATACAGGGAAGGCTTCCCATAAATGCCTAAGGCTTGAGTGCTGAAGCACGCGTTTGTGTTTATTCAGTGTGAGTGAAAAGCGAATTTAGGTGACATGTTGCCAAAGAATGCAATGCACCTACATGTGAATACAGCCAGCATATGTTATAGGGGATGAAAGAGGCAAGCTGGCTTTCTGCTCCAATTGTTTAGGGTACCCGACCTCCCCTAGGAGGCACGGATGCAACCGTCCGCATGGATGCACTTTCCAACAGCCAAGTGTGAGCTATGCGGCGAGAATGCACAAGTAGCAGGCAGCAGCCACGGTCAGCAAGAGAGGTGCAGGGGGGTTTGCAAAGAAAGCTTCACTTAAAGAAAAATTACCTGGATCGCCCGCCTGCACTGTGGGAATCGACGTAAGCGAAACTTTCTATGGTGTTTGCTTTCACTGACTATATTACCGGTGATGTTTACAGCAACTGTTTAATTTCTTCACTGTTTTGTACAATACAAGAGTGGCGAGTTAAGCGTTTCCTTGCATGCACCACTGTTTGCCTACGCAGTATACAGGCTGTCATTCACTTGTTTCGCGACTGTATCGGTTCTACCGATTCTCTGCCTCCACTCCCCACATCCTCTCTGCCATTGTATCTACCACCCCTCCTGACAGTTGCACGTTGGTAGAAAGGTAAGCGCCGCAGCTTCTGCAATGCTTTTGCAAGGGATCACACATAATTACAGCTGTCAAGAGGGTATTGTGATGATGCCCAGGCAGTTCCCGAGGGCGCTGTGGACATGCGACACAATAGGAAGATCCCAACGAGTTATTGAGTGATAAACAGCACAGCTAAACTAAACACACTGAAAGCTCTCTTTATTGACAAAGCGTAGCAAACCTAACACATGCAAGGAGCTTTGTGGTCCAATATTTCAGCATACTGTACTTCTATGATTTACGAACATTGCAAGGTTTGAAAACCTGAATAAGGGAACTGCGCAGTAGTCCACCACCCCAGCTACAACAGTAGTTCATTTAAGCAGGAGTTATACTGAATTACAACATTTCACGGCATGTCACTGTATAAGATCTATATACACTATGTTGCAAACCTTTTAGTGATGCCACTTTCTCAGGGGTTAACGCAGGCCTTGGTTCAGTCTCCCCCTTCGCGCGCGACTTGTTGGAAAATGTGCCCGTCACACTGCGACTCCTGAGTTGCTCGGGCGTCAAAAAACGGTCGTGGCCATGCGGCAAAATAAAGAATCCGTCCGGGCCCGGAACAGAGTGCGCCGTGCCTCCTTCACGAGCCATTCACTGCTCCCTGCATTGAGCTGTAATATGCAGAATTATATTAGGCATTATATTTCTACAAGCGCAATGAACACAATCTAGTATACACTGACAAAGCATGTGTTGCATATGCCTGTGTCGGTAGACATTACATCCTACGTACGTGAGTTTTGGCAATTCACATTTCTGCATTTTCTTAAGTGTGAGCCCACCAGTGAAACACCACAAACAATAAATTGTTAAAAATATTCCCTCGATGACTTTAAGGCCAAGTGCAAAGAAATTTCGACTACATAAGAAGCATAGATTAATATAGCCTAGCCAGGCAAAATTTGACATTTGATATACAAGTGGAAAGAAATGCTAACAAAAGATATGCTTGATCTCTCTTTAATAGGAATCGGTTAAGCATGAAGTGAAACGTGTCTTGACAGAACCTGTTGCATGCTTATTGTACGTGAAGAATTAAGCTGCAAGTTGCCATCAGCGGCACCCCACCACGGCACAGAGATCCACAGAAACGAAAGTTGTGGAATGACTCGCGAGCCAAAGACACTGGACTGCACGCCCCAGAGCAATGCGCAGATCCGCCATAAAACATAAGTGTTTGCAAAACCATACAAGCAAAACAGAACGGGTTTTTAGTAAATCACTTCGTGAACTCACACTCCACCGCAACGAAAGGCACACAATTCGCGAGTCGGTGGCCGCGTTGCAGGTTTGCTTGGCGTGCGGTGTCGTGTTGGCGATTGACGTTCAGCTGCCGAGTCGCTTTGGCAAAGGCAGGAGCATTTTGGTCCAGCTCCGTAGTGTTTTGGGCAGTTGCAACGCGCTTAGCTTCAGGAATGTGAGGAGCAGAGTTTGCAGCATGCGCCACAAATCCGTTCAGCTTCACGCTGGCATGTCTCTCGCCGGACCAAAGCGAGATTTGCTCGTTGACGTAGTTGCCTTTCTGCGCCGCTTAGTGCAGCAGTTTTCTTAGTTGGTGCCATCGTAAGTGAAGCTGTAGGTGGTGTGTAAACACTGCCGATGCATATTGAAGCTGCGCTCAGTAGGCGAGGCCTCACAGTCTAATCCGATGTGAAAGATCAGCCATGCGTGGAAGGTTTTTAAGAAACGAAAGGGCTTTACGCCGGAGTCCGCCGTCAACTTCCTGTAACGGATGTGACATCGGCGTGAAAGAGTAAAATATGCTCTTTCTTCACAGAGAAAGATCCGCCATCTAGGGGCAGTGAAGTGGAGTACTGCATTGTGACACGAGCACTGACAGAAAGAACTTCGGTAGATTCAGCGCAGCGGAGGCTTCAACGCAGTGTAGCCTGATGTAGGCGGTGCAGGCCTTCTGCTGAGTTGACGACACAGTTTCCGCATATGGCTTGTCTTTCCTATCCCATTAGCCTGTGATGCTTCGTCGGCTATAAAGTGCAGCTTCAACATGCCACATCAGTGCTTACACACCACCTAATGCTTCACTTACGATGGCACCAACTAAGAAAACTGTTGTGCTAAGCAGCACAGAAAGGCAACAACATCAACGGGTTAATCTCGCTTTGGTGCAGCAAGAGACATGCCAGCACGAAGCAGAACACCTTCGCAGATTGGCAGTGCACGCTGCCAATTGCATTCCTGAAGCTATGCACATCGCAACTCAACTAGCTGCCCAAGACGCTACGGAGCAGGACGAAATGCTCGTAACTTCACCGAAGCGGCTCGGCAGCTGAACGCCAACAGGACACCGCGTGCCAAGCAAGCCTGCGACATGGTGGTTGATCTGCAAATTGTGCGCCTTTCACTGCAGCAAACTGTGAGTTCACGAAGCAAACACGCAACAGCTTCTGTCAAGGCATGTTTAGCTTTTGTGTTCTACAAATTTCTATGAAGGAGGGATCAACCATATCTTTTTATACTAAAACTGAAAATGGCGGCGTTACCACTTGCCTGGCATGACCCCCCGAGATTAGGCAGCACCTGCGATGTAAAATATCTCGGAAGGATCTTTGCAAGGACTTATATCATGGCTATCAACCCCACCTGGGTGCATGCATCATCTGCTTAGGTGCTGTTTAGAGGCTGCCAATACAAAAAATCACCAGCCCTGTTGTTTTGCCAAGTGAGCAGATGCAAGATATGATTGCAGTGCAATGCTTTTAAAGATCTAAGCGTACCAATAAATACTAGGCCGCATGGTCTAGTACGAAAATACAGGATTTCGTGGATCATAACTGCTCTTTCCATGAAGAAAAAAAGCAGCCGCCAAGGCATAATGAAATTACCTTTCCATCGTCCCTTTCACTGCCAATCACAGTGTGTAAGGCATCTGAATGATCATCAAGCTGTGCTTCCTCCAACTCCTGTGAGGTCCAGTGTTCTAGTACATAACAAGCATTTAATAGGGATAAGAATTAGACACAGACGACAGTAAAGGACAGGCAGTAACCAAACAGTCACAGTGGCAGAAAGTTTAAAAGAAATTACTACAGTTTTGACAAAATTATAAATCCTCACAACAATAGCTCTCGAAGTAATAAATGCAGTCAAAGTGTGCAGTCCTCCGTCTTATGCTGAAGCAATTCTTGGTGCAGTTCTCAACATTCTGTTCATTTTGTGCTGTGCACTCATTGGTGTTGCTTTGCTCAAGACTTTCACCTGCACTGTCTATATCTAAAACCTTGCCGTGTTGCATCAGTTTGAGAGCACACTGCAGGAAAGCTAAAGGTTGTCGCGATGTATAACAGCTGCAGCAGACTACTAGAGCTCAGGTACTATGTTCATAATTTTGCAATGATTCTAGCTGTGGACCCCAATGATAACTAAGTACTCTGAATAATTTTTACAAGCTGTAAAGTACTGCTGATGTGTGGCAATTGATTCTACAGCACTACTTTAACTAATAAAACAACTAATAACCAGACTGCTTTCTAATGGCTCATTATGGAATAGATGTTAACTCTAAATGGTGCTCTGCTACACAAAAGGCACCTGTAAAATATATTTCACATGTGTGCAAAAGAAATTTCAAATAAAGAATGCATGCATGATGAATAAATGATAGCTTTTACACATTACAAGCCACCCTGTATACACAGATTATACTACAAGCTATAATGTGTCAGGGAATAAACTTAAATTATCCATCTATAGGACATGAAAGGTGCCCTGCAATTAATGCTTCTGAGAAAACTTGTTGGGAGGAACCAATATCGCCATCCCAACGCGGTCATTTTGCGCACTTCGTGTGACGAAAATGGCACCAAAGAGACGCATTATGATATTTGGTTAAAATGCCATAATATTTATGATCACAGAATATCACGAGTACCGTGAAAAAATATTTGCATGAAAATATATATGTATCAAAAGAGCATGTTTAAGAAAACGTTTCCTACGGAGCTCATCTGGCACCACTTGCTCGGTGCTGTTTTGCGCATCTTGAGCAACTGGAAAAAAATTTTCAGGTTTTTTGCCAAATTCTAATTGATTAGTTCTCGTTAAATAATTGCTAGCATACATTTCCACTAATTATCCAAGCAATGCATCAGCTAAGTTGTAACAAATGTTATGAGCCTCACTTGTCCAAGGATTTTCTTTTATGCACAGTGCACCAAGAATGCGTGGCAGTCATTTTGTCATTTTTGGGTGAATGCTATGCTACTAGATGGCACCAGCTTCAAAAAAAATTTTTTTGTGGCTGTATTTTACAAAAATGTATTGCAAATCTGGCTGCTTGGGGTTTTAGAGATTGTAGTGCGGAATTAGATGGCTGTATTGACAACCGCCACCTTTTTCAATGCCAATATCATAGTGTGTTTCGATGTTTTCTCAGCTCAAATAAACAAATAGGCGTGAAAAGCTGGTGGCCTCACCATCTCTGGTGGCCTCACCAGCGTGATAGTGGCTCTAAGATGCTTTGCCACTGGCACTTCTGTGGTTTCCTGTTCTCACAGTGCCAGAAATAATGTTTAGTGTGCAACCTCTATTCCAAGAAATCTCAAGCTTGAAATAGACAGTTTCTTCAGGAATGTTTGTTTACAACTTAAAAACATTGACAGACAACAGAAAATATCAAATGAACTGATGATACAGTAGAACCTTGTTAAACCATACCCGCTTAAACAACAGTTTCATTTTAAAAGCAGCAAATTCAAATCTCCGACTCAGCAGCCATTGGACATAATGCGTTTGGTATGCGCTTAAACCGTACCAGCTTATTGTGTACGTATCCGTTATCACGTAGTGCTTGCCCTTTTCGTCGCGCAATCACAGCAGTCCATCATTCCCACTGGGCCGCCTGGAAGAACAAGCCTCAGAGATGAGAACGGCCTCCAACGTGCCCTATCCTTTTGAATGTGAAGTTACATCAACATCAATTTGGGGCCGTGCCAGAGAGCATTGTGGCTGTGGTTGCGGCATCATGCAAACTAGGACTCGCGTCATGCCGAAGCTCGAATAAAAATACAAGGCGCTCAGCATAGAAAAAAAAAGTGGTCATTGTTCTACTAGTGAACGTGGCATGAAGTCGGTGCTGGCACGCAACAGGGATCTATCCTAGACTACGGTGTGTGGCATTTGGGATGCGACGAAGTTGCTCAGCAGCGCTGCTGCGACAGCAAAAATATGTCAGCTCCGGTGTTCTGACTTTTTGCCATTGTTGCCTCTGTTGTTGCCAAAGTGCTCTTTCGTATAGCACATGCCTCTAGGCCCTTGTGTTTCAAGGGCTCTGGCGAGGTAGCAGTGCTCCAAGTAATTTTACTATCTTATATATTTTCTATTTTGCATCATTCTTCTACGATGGATTTTAATGTTCATAGTATTCGTCATTAGTCATCGCCATAATATCATAGCATGTAGATTTTGCGCACTTTACAGCGACTATTTTAGACCACAATACAGCCAAGTCACATCTTCTTCACAGAACTCATCATTCCACCGCGAAATCACTAACACTGTCTTGGCGCTCTTTCGCCCTATCTGTCCTTTGCGCCACTAAACCACACACATTCATTACACATGTTTGATTATATTTTTTGTACAACAGTTAACACGGACAGAGTGAAGACCGAAACATTTGTTAACAACGCTTAGCTATCTACAAAAACACGTATACATTACAAATAGGGTACGTAACACAGAACTATCGAAAATTAGGACATTAGAGACAAATTAAGGTTTACAAATAACGCGCAACAGGCTACCAAGAGTAATAAATGTTTAAATAATAAAACACACGTATAGAAAACATGACATCAAGAGAACATTGAAGGGAAAGCACTTTAGCAGGTTGAACTGTGGCGCCGACTGGTGCGGTGTTCCCGACCTAAAGGGAATACGTCCCGCTGTCGTTCGATTTGCTTAAACAACGTGATCAGTTCACGGCGGTTCACGAGAAGTTCAGAAATTGCGCAACTCGGTTTCTTCGGTGCAGGCACAGCGTGACACTCGACACGAATATCGAGGTGCAGACGCGGTGAGGTCGTTTTGTTCATTCTGACTAGTCTGCACGAAGTGCGTAACTTTGAGAAGTCCGGAACTGCTATTATGAGGACTCACGTAAGCCGGGTTACAGCCGCACTTGCGGCAGGTGTGCTGTATTGTCTGCTGCGCTGCTGTTTCGCACCTGTACGTCTGCACCAAGTGGGCACCGACAGAAGAGAGGGTGCAGCAAATCGTGAACCAACTCTGCACCTATCCAGCAACTTTTGAAACGAATGGTGTGGTTCAGACGGCACTATTGCTGCACCGCTGAATTCGAGTTGCAGTGTGCAGCACCTCGTGATGAACTGGTTCATGTGGAGCAGGCCAAGCGAACGTACCTACTGTTAAGTACCCCTTTGTGCCTGCTTTCGCCCTCTCTCTCTAAAGCTGAAACAGGAAACGTTTGTTTCTCGAAAATAATGCGAACGGAGTAGTAGGCCATCTTTTCCGTCGTTATTGGTTTCCTTCGTGTATCTGGAAATAAAATTGGCTGTCACCTCAGAATGTTAAGCTTGCCTTATCTCCTCGATGCCATGATCACACATGTTATTGCATTGCTGCTGAATGGCTTCATATTCCCTTTCTTTCTTTCTCTGAGGGATCGCAATATATACAACATAAACATTGCGGCGAACCCGCTGTGTCATATCTGCAATAGTTATCTGGCCGAATCGTGCGTCGAACATTGATTGACGCATATCTGCCACTGAAGGTGGCTACAGGCTGCCCTTATCCTTTTCGTCAGATCAAAATGCTGCGCAAAGAACTGGGGGAGGGGGGCAAAACCAAGCATGAAGGGGGATGTACCTAGGGAAAACAGCGCAACAATTGCTGTACCTTGAAATTGCGAACACGGCCCACCCATTGGCGTCAACGAACATTCGAACGATGCTTCCCTATTGAAAAATCTAGTGCGCCGGATTATGGGCCCAGTGCCGCGCGCTGGATGCTGGGGCGCTGGGCAGGCGCAGCGTACTGGAAGGCACTGGCTACTCGTGCGAAAAATAGCTCTAGCGCGTTAAATATACGGTGCCTGGACACCGTATATATTTTTTGTGAATACAGAAAGCAACAAAGAGCGTTTTAGTGCAATAAAAGAAAGAAGACAAAAACGTAGAAATAAAACGGCACCGACCAGGATTTGATCGTCCGACCTACAGATCCCAAGCCCGGCACTTTACGGCTACGCCACGCCAGCTCTTTTTTTGTTTATTTTCAGCTCGGCTACAAGCCTCAAAAGAGTTTGTGATCATAGATCATCTACGCCACGCTAGCAGACGAAGATAAATGAATAATTTGCCATGTCAAAATCGAGAAGCAGTTTTACTTTCGCAGGCTACGTCTCGCACAGACATGGTCGATGCGCTATCGCCCCGCAACTAAAACTCACGCCTGTACTACAAAGAAAAGTTTGCTGTCAGTATTCAGTAGCATGCTCAGAAGTGCCACAACATCGATTTTCACTTGCGATTGGTATTTTAACTTCGAAAAAAGTCCTAAATGAACCGCCGACCCGGAACGCTGTATGGGCTGTTACTGCCGATTTCGATAGCCGCTTCTTGTTCTTCACGCCATGTATATGCAACGTTTTTTTTATTTCAGTGATGCCTTTCAGTCAACACGTCTGTCTAGTCATATATCTTGGTCAGAGAAGCGCAGGCTAGTGCTGGGAGCCTTCGGCGATAGCACATATACCTGTGTTTATGACGCGTCACATCAGCGGTCACCGCTTCTTGTGCAGCTGCTGTAGACATGAAAAAATTGTTTATTTAGGAACACCGATGCAAAAGCTTAAATATAGAGTGATTTATCCTTGTTAGACTTCTTGATTCCTGGGCCTACACGCGCCGATAGCGTGAAGATGGACTCGGCGGATACGCTAGGCCTAAGCTTCGGTAGGGACCGACCTCGGCGCGGGTAGCTGGAGAAAGCTAAAATGTGTGTATTTGAGTCTCAGAACTTTATTTTAGTACAATAGGGAAAGTGGAAGCGCACGAATCACCTTAGCTTTGCTATCGGTGCGATAATGTCAGTCAGCGATAGGCTTCGAACTCGGGGTCCGTTCGAGCGCGTCCTGAACGACTTCTGCTTTTCATGTCCACTCCGAAACACTGAGACTTCGGCGAGAACTACCAGACATATGTTACGTGCGAACTACTAAAAAACGCGGCGTCCTCTGTGTTTGCGTGGTTTCGTTCAAGAATTTAGTTGTCCGCCCAGTCAAAAGGGAAAATAAAAAAAAACGAAAGCGATCTTCAGTGTCAAATGTCCATGAATAAACAAGGCAGCTCACGCACCTTTATTCCATGCTGCGACGCGAGATAGGGTTTTTATGACTCCAAGATATAGCGGTATTTCGGACAAGAGGCGAGTATCAAGCGATGAAATTGTATACATTATTTAATATTTAGCAGCGATCGTCCTTGCGTACTGGAACCAGCGCGGCACAAACACAACCAGCGCAGTTTCCAGTGCGAACCAACGAACTGCAGCGAGAACCAGCGCCTGTACAGCACAAAACAGTGCGCCCCAGCGTCATGGCAATGGAACCAGCGTCTGTTCCAGTGCGACTCAGCTCTTATCCAGCGTTCTCACTGGTGTCCCATTGAGTCCCAGCGAGCGCCAGCGTACCCAGTGCGACCCAGTGCCAAAAAGCGCGCTGGTTTCACACTGGAAGACGCTGGTTTTTGCAATAGGGTTTGTACATGGATTTGTCTGATATGCTTGAATATGACTTCTGGAGATTTGGCGGCTTTGTTCACTTCGTCTTGTCTGCCTTTCTTAGCCTAAATTTTCGAGAAATCAATACTTCTCTAAACGCATGAAGACTAAGAAACATAAGTAATTTAAATTAAACAATATTCTGCGGGTTTCACGAGCCAAAACCACGATACGATTATGAGGCACGCCGTAGTAGGGGAGCCCGCATTACTATCGACCACCTGAGGTCCTTTAACGTGATGCCAATGCACGTTAAACACCGCGATTCAATCCTGCTCCTTCGGGCGTAGCACGTAGACGACTCTGATAACACTTATCACCGCTGCTGATTGCAGTGGTTCCGGCTGTCGAGGCGTCCGTGGTCACATGTAGTAGAGGTCCTCTGATCTGATGCGGTCTGCGCACAATTTTATTTGTTTAGTTATTGAATTATAGAAACGCAATATTAGTTGGGAATGATTAATTTCCGAAGCCACACAGCCTTTCAAACCTTAAGGACGAAGTTTAGAGACGTTCGTGTATTAAGCATAATTCTGGGGTACAATTTTGAACAATCTGGTCAAACTCCACCGTATTGTCAAATTCTATAATTGCATTTTTGAGAGACAAGCAGAGAAGTTTGTTCCTAGAAGTTGTCGTGTCACGTGATAGAGCATCTAGGATACGCTCACGAACGATCATATCGTTCTACAGTTCAACTTTAGAGCTCCAAATGTTCACTCCAAAGTTCGCTCCAAAAAGTGCATACAATTATTTATTAGCGTAAGTCCTGTATAACACCGGTGATTCGCATTGATGGACGGATGACCTTTATGACAAGATCGAAACACATAGAAGTTCCACGACACGAAGGCGAGCCTGCTGTGGGCTCTAACCTGATTCACCCTTGGGATGCCAGGTATGAAATTCTCCGCAGCTGGGGCAAAATAAAATGCAACATGTCGCTTATAAAATGGAACTCGCCACTGAATTACACCATTGTACAATAATCTCCACATCGCACACCTGATAAATGGTATTTCGTATGTTAGAATCTGAATAACACTTTCCAACACTCCAAGATGTGACACATGGTCCACGCACTAATTGACCTCACTAAGCCTAGGACTGCCACTAGTTCAACACTCAGAAGCAAGATCCTGAAAGAGTTGGCGTCATCCGCGGAAGTTTTTGAAGCGCTTCGTAACCAATAAGTCGCACCTTCAGACGCCCCGTCTCTTCTGGTTATGTTGGGACCGCCGCGTCACATTTGAACGGCGATATCACACTTCGCAGAGCTTAAAAAAGGCAATTGCCGCTGTTAGAACAAACACGGCCTCCGGTCCAGATCACATCACTGCGAGATGCCTCAGCAATTTCTCCGAATCAGACTACCAGCATTACCTGTGCATCATGAACGAAACGCGCAGGTCAGGAAAAATGCAGGAATCCTCAAAATTTGCCCCACTCTGTTTCATCCCCAAGCACGTAATACCGCATGACAGTGATAAGCTGCGGCATGTTCCTCTGGTCATCCACGGGTAAGCTCCAAAACATATAATCCTGTCCGTAGACTTAAGCGCCACCTCTGGCAATTCGACCACCTATGCTGAGGACTATTTGCCTATTGGCGACTCATCCCCGACTGAAGATGTGCCACTCAAGATTTTCGAACAAATTATTGACTATTTCTGCACCACCCTAAGTAAAGTCATATTTGTTCGCATCCCAAAAAGGGGGTTTGCGTACGTAACCGATGACAGCGTACTGGACATACTTTAGCGGCCCGGTTGCGGGACACGTACTTACAATTATATTCGCGACTTGCTTCGTGCATGGGCCATGGGCTTTGTTGCCGCTCTTACCCCATCCTTACCTCATCCTAACAGAGGGATACCTCAGGCATCTATATTACATCCTAATTATGTATTTAGGCAACGTGTAAATTGCATTGGGCACTGTGGCCGATATGCAACATTGACTAGACAATCTGTGCCGATGGTAATATCATGTGGATTAGCAGATCGTCAAAGGTGCTACCGTCTGTCTCGAAACATTTATATATTAATCTGCCCAGACTAGTCAGTTATGTATGGCAACAAAAAACAAGCTGCCTCTCCCGTAATCGAGAGTAGATGTAAGTGTGAGATGACTACCGACAAAGAAGATTGCTTGGAGCAATTACGACGATTGGTGTTATGCATTCCCTTTCTTGTGAAGCAATGACAACCTTGTAATTTAACACACAACAGCACTTCATACAAAGTGTTTTTTTTTCTTCTGTGGCGGTAGCTTGGATTCTTCTGTGGCGGTAGCTTGACTTGGCAGTAGCGACGAGCCTGCTCCGGACACGTTAATCACGTTCTGCCTGTGCTGCAGGTGACTGCCACGCAGCCGCACTGCGCGCCTACGAGGATCAAGCGCGGAACCGCCAAGTTTGCATCGTCTACCACCAGTAGGGTGTTATCGACGGCTGCACCGGTGACCTGCCGCGTCGGCCTCTACGTCACAGCATCGGCAGTACAAGAGCACCTTCTTCGTCTTGGCCCCGACACTTGGCAGTAGCGACGAGCCTGCTCCGGACACCTTAATCACGTTCTGCCTGTGCTGCAGGTGACTGCCACGCAGCCGCACTGCGCGCCTACGAGGATCAAGCGCGGAACCGCCAAGTTTGCATCGTCTACCACCAGGAAGGTGTTATCGTCGGCTGCACCGGTGACCTGCCGCGTCGGCCTCTACGTCACAGCATCGGCAGCACAAGAGCACCTTCTTCGTCTTGGCCCCGACACTTGGCAGTAGCGACGAGCCTGCTCCGGACACGTTAATCACGTTGTGCCTGTGCTGCAGGTTAGTACCAATAACACACGAATCGCACAACTTTATTTTTACGCTCGTCGCTCCTGTCAAGGAATTGTTCTTTTAAATCCTCGCCGACTTTGTGTTGCTTACTGTCGTGTATGAACTTTCAGAATGGCTAAAGAAATGGGTAAAATGAAGGAGGAGATGAAGGCAGAGTTTTTGATACTAAAAGAAGAAATGAGGGCAGAGCTGAAAGAACACCGCGAAGCGGTCGAGCGCCAAATACGGAGCGAGCTCCGTGAATTCAAAATCGAGCAACAAGCTTTGGCTTAGAGCCTTGAGTATGCTCACGGAAGCACTAAAGAGCTAACAGAAAAACTGAACGCTGAGACTACAAGAAATGTTAGGTTTGCATCTGAGAACGAGGCGCTTCACGCAAAGCACGCAGCGATGGAAAGCACGCTGCAAGACTTTGAAAGGCGCCTTGTTCACATGGAGCAGTTTTCGAGGCAGGCCAATCTAGAGATACAGGGCGTTATCAGGAAAGACGACGAATCTGTGACTGAAATCCTTTCCAAAGTTCGCTCTGCAATAAACGAGCCTATTGACGACGGTGATATCGAGGTCTGCCACCGCGTGCCTACGCGCAACGCTGCTAGGTCTCATATTATTGTCCAGTTCAAATCGCGCACAAAACGCGACGCTGTGCTTAAGAAAGCGAAGAAAACTCGACTAACGAACAATGACCTAGGCCTTGAGAACGCAACACCAGTTTACGTGAACGAACATCTTTGCCCCGCCCTAATGAAATTACTTGCCATGGCTGTCAAAAGGAAACATGAATACCACTGGAAAAGCGTTTGGTCATACAATGGGAAGATTTTCTCGAAAGAAGCTGATGATTCACCCATTGTGTCGATAACGAATGTAAATGATGTCGGCAAGATCTGTGCTCGTCAGGTTACCGGTACACCAAGCGAAGCGCCCGCCGACGTGCGAGGCTCGAGATCTGTTGTGGTGCAGTGAAGGAAGTTCCCGCTTCTGCTTGAAACAGTGAAGACGCGATGAACTATCACGAGTTTTGTTTGCCACACACAGTTCAGCTTTATAATATATCGTGTGAATCAGCCCTACACATTAATATACGTTCTGTCAACAACAAACAGGATTCCATCGCTTTCTTCTTAGACCAATTTTCTTTCAAGTTCAGCATAATCATGTTTTCGGAGACCTGGTATCAAAATGATTCCCAAATAATAAATCTAGCCGGTTACAATGCCTTCTACATAAATCGGAATAGTAAACGAGGAGGTGGAGTTGCCACCTATGTTACAGATCGAAAAAAATGCGAACTGGTTTCAGAATTTACCAGAATGACCGACGACTATGAAATCCTTACTCTGGTATGCAAAAAGCAAATTATCTCCGTTATCTATCGCCCTCCGACAGGGGATGTGCTGCGTTTTTTAGATTTCTTCCAACAGTTGCTAGATTACATAAGTAAGAACAACTATTACCTAGTTTGTGGTGGGGACTTTAATTTAAATATCCTGGACCAAGATTGGTCTGTTCGTGAGTTCAACACCACGCTCTATTCATACGGTTTTCTCAACTTAATTACTACTGCAACCCGGGTCACACAATGTAGCTCTACTGCGCCTGACCTTCTTATTACCGATATTTACACTACCATCTGCAGTGCTGGCACAGTAGCATCAGATTTAAGCGATCATTGCCCAGTCTTTCTTATTTACTCCTCTCGTTCCGCGGTAAGGGATGCCAGATCTGAGCCTTTGATTGTTCAGCGAGTTACCCAGGACAGGCTCGTATCATTTAAACAAGACGTCATGAACCATGATTGGTCATCTGTATTTCTTAAAACCAATGTAAATGATGCGTACACAGAATTCCTGCAGGCTTTCGTGCGCATTTACACACATTTCCCGCTCATAGCGATGAAGGTATCTAAAAAGATACGGAAGCCTTGGGTGACTCAAGAACATATAAACATTATAAAAAGTAAAAATCGCCTCTATCATTCTTTTTTGCGGGCGCGTTCAGAAAAGACGCTCAAACAATTTAAGAGATTTAGAAATCAGCTTAACACAGAGTTGCGGCGATCCAAGATAAACTATTATCAACACATTTTTGGACATATTACTCGGCAATGCCCTGATGTTGCTTGGAAGACAATAAATGATGTTCTCGGTCGTAACACCAGTATGCCTTCTGTCAAAACGTTAACTGTAGGCCACCGTGAACTTAAAGGCAAAGAGCTTGCAGACTATTTTAATACTCACTTTGTTAATGTAAATGTAGCCGATAGTAGCCCACCAGACATCGGCACACAATATAGCAATTTTGTTGACGGTGTATTTCTCGAACTAACCAACCAACATGAAATCCATAGCACGTTTATGATATTGCGAAATAGTAAGGCTCTAGATATCGACAACATCCAAGTTGAACCCGTTGAGCATGTTTTGCCGCTCATCACTTCCCCACTTGCTTACATCTTTAACTTGGCGATGGAGAGTGGTATTTTTCCCGATGCCATCAAAAAGGCTAGAGTATCAGTAATATACAAGTAGGGAGACAAAAACAATGCATTGAATTAGACCAATATCTGTTCTATCTTTTTTTTCTAAGGGGTTGGAAAAAATCATATTTTCACGATTAACGAAATTCTTCGACAAAAAAATGTGATAACAGATTCTCAATTTGGCTTCCGAGCGGGAAGATCTACAGAATTAGCGTTATTGTCCTTAACGGATACCATCCTGGGAAACATTGAACAACAATTGTATACAGTAGGTCTTTTTGGGATTTTAGTAAGGCTTTTGATTCCATTGATCACGACGTTCTTACGACAAAGCTTACACAATACGGGATTCGCAGGAAACTTTCGGCGTTGCTTGAGTCATACCTGCGTGACCGACAGCAATGTGTTTTTATTAACAATAACAAATCACCTTTTTTACCCGTCACGCACGGAGCGCCTCAGGGTAGCGCACTGGGTCCACTTTTATTCAATATTTATATTATTGCCATTGTCCTGATAGACACCGAAATTGAATTTATGATATACGCTGATGATACCACTTTTACTGTCTGCGGTTCTAATTTAGATCAAACAATTATGAAATGCAATGAAGTTCTCAATAAGGTGTCTTTATGGTCCAAAAAAAAATGGACTCACGATTAATGCAACTAAAACGAAGGCGATCATATTCTGTGCAAAAAACAAAGGTTTCCTCGTCCCATCAGCTTAGCTATGAACACCAGCCTCTTGCCATTGTCAGTGAGCACAAAACTCTAGGAATATATTTTTCTTCAAATTTGAAATGGGATACTCACATCGAATTTCTTTGTCGAAAGTTATCTGCAGTTACAGAAGTACTATCGCGCTGTCGTAGTATTCTTCCACTACAAGCAAAGCTTCAAATTTACTACGCTCTATTTTACTCGCACATAAACTACTGCAACCTGGTTTGGGCTACCACAACAAAAACTAATATATATAAGATTGTTACCATACAAAAAGGAATTATACCGCAAATTTCGAATCTTGAACGCACAGATACCACGAAAGAAGCATTTCTAGAGCATAATTTACTTCGCGCCGATAAAATGTATGAATTTCGGTTATTGCAGTTGTTAAATTTTTCATCAACTAAAATCGTTAATTACCTCTCTGCTCTGGCATCGTTAGAAGGTTACTCGTCGACTGTTAAAACGCGCTGCACTGATATGTGGGCGATACCACATTTTCGTACGAATTACAAACTTCAGTCACTTGCTCACAATCTTCCCCTAACACTTAACAAGCACCAAAATATTGTTGGATATAGTAGAAGGCAGCTTCGAACATATGTTGTGCAATTGTAACTAAATAAAAGATCCAGCGTATTGTGAGTTGCCATTTGGTTTGATATCGTGTTTCTGGCCTATTGTGTATTGTTATGTACAGAGTGCTTGCGATTGCTTATGTATCGTGTTGTAAGACATAGTTTTTTTTTATTGTGTGTTTTCATGCCTACTGATTGCGTACAGTGCATTTCAAATTGTTATTTGAGAATGAACTTCAACTTTGTCTTTTCGTTACCTGTTCTCAACTTTGTTTCTTTCTTTCAATACTTAATTTGCTGTTCTTTGGCGTATCTTGTAAAGCTGATTTCTTAAACTGAAATCGTATTTGATTCCATTGCTTGCGATTATACCTGCTTTTTTTATGTGTCTTGTCTGCTATGCCTTCTAACGGCTTCCTGCGCCTTTTGTCAAGCTGCTCTAGCAGCTTTTAGCCAGGAAGCCGTCCAGATGCTTCTGGGAAATAAATTGAATTGAAATTGTAAGGTGTTAGTGGGGTCTAATTCGTTTGGATTCAGTTTCGGGCAGTTCCTTAGAAAATATTTTAACAACGGTGCAATATTTCATGACTAGAATGAAGAGCCACGAAAGTATTTGTACTTCACATAGTTCTGTTAATTAGATTTATTTTAGAATAACTACAGAAAAAAGGAAGGTATCAACCGAGTATCGACGCTGTGGACGGCAAACACGACGTACATGGCTGCTCAAATGATTCGATGAGTAAATGCTGGTCTTACGTCTGTGTTCTCTCTCTTTTTTCGTGATTTTTGTATACTTATTCCATATTTTATTCGCATACTATTCCACGGGCAATTAGTATTGTCCCCATCGGGTCCCCGTGGCCATCCTGCAACGTAGGACACGCTCCTTGTATTCTTCAGAAGTGTCGGCAACCACGCACCCGCGTTGGGCGACACTCTTTCATTATGAACCACGAACGTTGCTCGACGTCGTGGGGCTCCTGACGGGCACGACGCTATTCACGCATTTGAACGAGACAGAAAAATAATTTTACTTAAATGCTATTTGAGAGACGGGCCTCGCGAGCATCGGCCGTCTCCTTGTCGTGGTTGGCGTTCGCTTCTTGGATTAACGCGTGTCGGCAATCTCATTTGCATGTAGAAATCACGAAGCCTCGGCGCACTTCTGTTTCCTCTCTTCAGCGTCGACATCTGTCTATCGACTCGGTGGCATGCTTCCGTTACAAATCCCCACATACTGAGATACCGTTCCACGCTAAAACTTCGTCGTGGGCGGCCATTCAACCATAAGATCTTTGACTCCGACGCGCCGCTTTGGCAACGAGAGCATCTCTCTCGCGTTTGGCCCATCGAAAAAAAAAATGTCCCCAGAGATCAGTCAATCAATCAATCAATTTTATTTACCAGAAACAAAAGGAACTGGAGGGACACCTGGGCGAAAAGCTGTCTCAGCAGCCTGACGGAGGCCCAGGGTCCCTTACATGACAGCAGCACTCACATGATACATACACTGAAGTATTTGTACAAAACAAACATTACACATCGTGCGTATGCATAAAAATGACATTTTACACTTGAATGCAATATACTAAAGTGTCACTATAAGGAAAGAAAGTAGTCACGCAAACCATTTTTATTTAGCGTAGCTGTGTGCTTATATTTGTGTAGTACAGTCGGTATATTATGTGTTTAGGACTGTAGGCTGTAATTGTTTCGGAACCATGGTACCTTCCACACCTCGGGGTTTCATGTCGTGTGTTTCGTGTGTGTGCAGAGTTCTAAGTGAGCAAGGGATGTAAAATCACTCTTTAACATATTCGGATGAGAAGTAAATCGTTTCTAGTAATCTGTGTTCGTATAATTTATCTATGCGGTTTAGTCTGTATTTGAGAAATATATTATCTGTTGGTGAAAGCCGATTAATGTTCTCTATATACCGAACGATTTTCTTTTGAAGTATTACCAGCTTTTGCAAGTTAGATTTAGATGTTGTAGCCCAGACAAGGCAACAGTAATGTATATACGATAAGAAGAGACCATACTATATTTGAAGTTTTGCTCTCGTAGGTAGAAATGTGTGACAACGTGCCATAGCTCCGTTAACCGCAGAGAGTTTGCCGCAGAGATGTTTGATATGGGCATCCGAACGTAAATTAGCAGCTAATTATACTCCGATAATTTAAAATTCTTCAACCAGTTCAATGCGTTGGCTCTGAAAATAAATAGCATGATTAATGTTAGGTGGTTTATTTTTTGCGCGAAATATTAGAACTTTCGTTTCCTTTGAATTTAAGCTTATTTGTCTGGATCCAATCGGACAAACTTGCCATAATTTTATTACACTTTTGCATAAGTTCATTCGCATGAGGACCTGAGACACAATGTGCAATAATCCGCGTGTATAATGAATTGAACCTCACTGTTTATGGTTACGATACCATTTATAGAAACGTTAAACAAAAGTGGCCCAAGAATACTTCTTTGAGGCGCACCACATACAATACTTAATAGGGACGAGCCATGTTCATTAATGGAAGCGTACTGGGGGGGACGTCGATGTTTCAGATATGATTTGAGTAATTCTAGCGGTTTCCCGCGAATTCCATACAAACAAAGCTTCCGAATAAGAATCTCGTGATTGAGGCTGTCAAAAGCTTTATAAAGTCTATAAAAATGCCGTCTGCGTAGTAGTTATTTTCAAAGCTCTGCAAAACGTATTCTTTCAGTGTAAGAAGAGCCATTTCTGTGGATCTGTTTTTCCGAAATCCATATTGTGAATCAGTAAGCACTCTTTTTACTGAAAAATTCCGTCATTCGCGCAAAAATAAGCTTTTCCATTCCTTTAGAATAAAATTGGGAGCACCGATATCGGTCAATAGTTAGACGCTTTATTTCGATCACCACCTTTAAATAACCGAAACTTTGGCGTGTTTCTTTGCATCTGGAAAAACCGCAGTCTCTAAAATTAAGTTGTAAATGTGCATAAGCGGAAGTACAATAAATTGCAAAACATGTTTTATAGGCTTAATGTGCACATGATTTACATCTAAAGCTTTACTGTTTTTCAGCCCCATGTACACACTGTATACTTCATATCCATGAGAAGGCGCAAAGAATGCGCTTTCGCGAACACCGTCGCTATGACAAGCCACCTCTATGCTATCATTTCCTTCAGGTAATCGCTTTGTGCAGTTACGAAGTGGTGGTTAAAGTAATCGGAAAGCGCTGTGCCTGTTATCTCACGTGAGCCCAGCTTCATCGATGTCAGGTGCGTATCGTCCTTGCGGCGACCTAGAACAAGATTAATCGTTTGCCACGCAATCTCTGGGCGTTGTCTAGAAACATTTGCAAATAAGTCCTCATAGTACGCCGACTTTGCCTTTCTTAGTTCAGCATTTAGCCTGTTTCTAAATTTTTTGAATGTGTGTAATGCTAATTCACAGCGCGTGCGCAAGAAGGAATGATAGGGATTATTTTTTGTTTTGATCATTTTTGAAAGCTCATGAGTAACCCAAGGCTTTCTTTTTTGGAATATTTAGCTGTCCTTATTGGAAAATTGCTGGCGTACATATGCGTAAAAGTTATAGTAAATTCGTTATATGCCTCATTTGCATCTGTTTTGTTTAAAACATGTAACCAATCGTGATTCATAACGTCATTCCTGAACTGCTCTAAACCTGCTTGTGTTATACGCTGATAAGTGAATTGTTTACAGGCATCAGCTGTTTTCTTAATCATCGGTGTAGGGCAGTGGTGGCTTATGTCAGACGCCAATGTGCCTGTGTTGCATACAGTAGTAGAAATATCAACGATGTGTAAGTCAAGTAAAGAAGATGTATGACTTGTAATGCGTGTTGGTGTGGTGATTGTATCTACAAAACCTGCAGACTGGAGGCACGTGTTCAGTTGGAAAGATGAGTTACTGTGTTTAAGTACATTTATATTAAGATCGCCGCGACACAAGCTTCAAATTGTTAATGCTTACATATTCTAGGAATGGTTAAAAAAATCTAGAAAAGTGACAACATTGCCGCTCGGTGGGCGATACACCAGAGATATTATCCTGTTTTTACTCTTCACAGTGAGTATTTCGTAGTCATCTGTTACTGTCGTATAGTCTGGTACTAATTCATATTTTGCGTAGCTTTCAACAAAAAGTGCAACACCCCCGCCTTTTTTGCTGGGTCGATTAATAAAAAAGCGGTGATAACCTTGTAAAGTCAACATAGCACAGTTACTGTAGTACCATGTTTCCGATATCATGATCACATTAAACTTAAAGGTAAATTGCGCCAAAAAATAGATGATATCGTCACACTTGCATGCTGAGCGCGCATTAAGATGCAAAACAGCCGTGGCCGATGCATCCTGCTTAGCAATGAGATGCCGGAGAGCCAGCTCTTGATAAGCCATTTTGACGATGGTGAGGAGCCAAAGTTGCGGGGTGCACAAATTCGCGCTGCTCCCTCACTTTACAACTGCGCATGCCCCGACGTTATCTCCTCGACGTCACTCTCGTTTCTTGTGTGGAGAACGGGCGCGTCTTCAGCTTGTCTTGCAAACATTTTGCCGTTGAACGACCACACCGATTTCCAGTGATGCGCATGTTTTCTTTTCACGGCCATCGCGAGAAGCTTCTTCAGGGCAGGGCAAAGGTGTTCATTTACATACACCGAAGAAAAGCCTTCCAACCCAAGATCTGTGTTTGTGAGACGCATTTTTCTAGCTTTGTGGAAAACGCTATCCCGCTTGGCGCGACTCTTGAACTGGACGATTGTATTTGTCCGATCACTACTGCGCGTAGGTACACGATGGCACGTTTCAATGTCCGATACAGCGATTGGTTCACTGATAGCAAAGCCAAGTTTGGAAAGTAGGTCGCTTAGGCACTCATTCTCGGTCTTCACTACACCCTGAATCTACACCCTGAAGAGAAATGTAGGGACTTTCTGGTGGAGACTTTTACTTCTGTGGGGACCTTTTTCTCAGGATTATTGCATCTATTACTCCTCAAAATGTGGCTGAGACCTGGTACAGAAGAAGTCGACCCACTTTGGTTCGTCGGACGCTTTTATTTGGATTGCTTAGACATTATTTTTTGCAAGCAATGCTAAATTAACTCAGGTTGATGATCTGAAATGTTTGCAGTGAATTCTTTTTTGTCTTGTCGTTATCAGTATAAGTGGAAATACTTCACAAAAAATCAGTCTGCTAAGTTATTGCCAAAGAATTCCAGAGACCATATGACAACAAAAGAAAGAGGAGAGGCTATCCAGTAAACTTAGCTATAGAGACAGAGCGATTGTAATTACAAAGGTATTGCGACCCCCTTATTGATTTTCGAGCACCGCAAAACGAATTCCGCCTGATTGCTATATTTATTTGCCGCCGTCTGCGCTTTGCGGAAAGGAATTTCACTATGCTTCAATGACGCTGCAAAAGGAACAGTAGTTACTGTTTGCACGCTGCCAATTCCAAAACACAACCAGTGAACCGATGTGCCTCAATGCGATGAGTGACTTAAGCACAAGCTATATCTTTGACGACGGCACATCATCGGTGACGACCGGTCTCTGTTCCCCGCAGGGGCGTCTGCGTAAGCAGGCGTTTGGTGTGTTGCGACACCATGTACCCGAGCACACGAGGGTTGGATCCTCCCGCGTGTGCCCGTGCACGGCTTAGCCGTGTCTGGGGAAAAGGGGATTCTGGGGGTTGAGCCGATGCTAGGTGTTTGGACCTTTAAGGCCCGCCGGCGGAGGCAGCACACCTCGTCGGCCTCGGATTCACATAGACGGCACCTCCAGACAGACCCACCCGGAGCAAATCGGCAGTCGCATTTTCCTGTCTCTCTCTTCCTACAACCTTCGTCTTTGCCTTACTTTCCACCTTTCCTGTCTGCTTCTCTCTTCTATTTACTTCCTTCTTCTTAGCGGCAAGGGTTAACCCTGTGTGGCTATCCAACCTTGGGCACACCATATTTGGTTATAGTGGCGGCGTACGACTGGCACGTGCAGACTTGTATGCAAGCTCTGCCACGTCCCCTCGTTGGGCTCCGTGGTGGGTGGTCGGCGCTGTTGCGAGTATTTATATATTTTCATGGAAACTTCTTTCCCCAAACTTCCTGATCGCCCTCAAAAACGAGGGCGCACCGAAGATGTGTTTAGGTTTTTTAGCAATCGTGCACGGAACTTTCCCCGCTTTCATGTTATCCACTCTGATAAGCCTGAGAAGACGGTGAGAATGATCTCTCCTTTCGTTGTCTCGAAATCTCTGATGGAAGTTTTCGGTCCCGGATACAAAGCATCGAAAATGGCTAGTGGTGATCTTATCCTAGAGCTCCGCGATCAGAAACAATATGAAAAACTGTCCAAACTTCTATCTTTTGGGAGTGTTCCAGTCACAGTGACCCCACACCGTACCATGAATACTACCCGCGGCGTTGTATTGGATGCTGATCTGCTAGAATTGTCTGAAGCTGAAGTTCTAGAGGGTTGCAATTATCAGAACGTAATCAATGTTAAGAGAATAAAAATAAGACACACTATCGAGACAGGGTATGTGAAAATCCGAGTGAGACCGTACATCCCAAATCCCCTGCGATGCTTTAAGTGCCAGCGATTCGCCCACAGCTCACAGAACTGCCGATGCCGCCAGACCTGTGCGAAATGCAGTGCCTACGAACACCTATCTGAAACATGTCAAAACTCTCTCCACTGTGTGAACTGTGATGTGGAGCACGCTGCGTACTCGCGGTCCTGCCCATTGTGGAAAAAAGGAAAGGAAATTGTGACAATTAAAGTAAAGGAAAATATAAGTTTCAAGGAGGCACGCAGGCGGGTATCCCACCTGCCCAAGAACTCTTGCCGATGTGACGCGTCAGGGGGCAGCGACGCGAAAGCTTCCAGCGGCTGTTCGACCAACAGGCAGTGAGTCGGCAGTTACGCCATATGGCCTCGAGGTTGTTGCAGTTCACGCTGCTCCGCCAACCCAGCAGAAGGAACCATCGAGCCCGAAGGTGGGCGCAGCCGAGGCTGCCCCAACCTCCCCGGCCCCTTCCAGCGCTGGCAATAGCCGGCGCAGCCAATTCCCCCAGGGAGCCCCATCGACCTCCGGCCTGGTGGGCGCAGGGGTCTTGCCCTCCAAGGCGGGACTCGCGCTGGTAACTTCTCGCTCGCAAGAGCACGTGTCCGGAGCCTCATTAGAGGCAATGAACACTACACCTGTCCTCAAGGCGCAACAAACGCCTAAGGAGCGGCGAGGCTCCCTCGAACGCTTCAGAAAGGGCAAAACCCCGAGTAAAAGGCCTCGAAAGAGCTCTGTAATCTAAGGCAACACTTCCGTTTCCGTACACACAGAACCTATTTACTTTTAACATGGATACACAAATCATTCAATGGGATGTCAGAGCTCTTCTTAGGAACCTTGATGATGTGCAAGAGATTATCCACAAGCACAATCCAAAACTGCTGTGTCTACAGGAAACACACCTAAAATCACAACACACAAACTTTCTCCGACAGCGTGTTACTTTTCGCAAAGGTCGCGATGATGCAATCGCATCATCGGGCGGTGTTGCAATTGTAATTAAAAAAAAGCATAGCGTGTCAACGTTTACAGCTACGAACGGCCCTCGAAGCAGTTGTTCGTGTTGTTTTGTTAAACAAACTTATCACTATTTGCTCGTTTATATACCTCCACACTACAAACTAAGCAAACATGAATTTTAGTTCTTCATAGATGAATTGCCAGAACCTTATGTTGTTCTTGGGGATTTCAATGCGCACAACTGCCTGTGGGGCGGCTCTCGCATAGATGTGCGAGGTCGTCCTGTTGAACAGTTCCTTTCCTCTTCTGGTGCTTGTCTTCTGTATAAGAAGGAACCCACATATTATTCTCTTGCAAACAGAACATTTTCTTCAATTGACGTCAGCATAGTTTCGCCGTCTATACTGCTTTAACTTGAATGGAAAGTTACCAGCGATCCTTATGGGAGCGACCACTTCCTCATTCTGCTAAGAACATCAAAAGAAAACGAATACCCACCACAGGCTCCCAGGTGGAAGGTTGATACAGCCGACTGGGAGAAATTTCGAAATCTCACTAGTATCTCAGGGGATGAGATGTCTTCTTTAGGAATTGATGCTGTTGTGCAGTATTTTACAGCCTTCATTATAGATGCCGCATCTAAATGCATATCTGAAGTAAGTGGTTTGGCATGCAGACGACGTGTCCCGTGGTGGAACGACGAATGTAGGACCGCCCGTAAGAAACAGAACAAAGCGTGGGGGTTGCTACGCGCTTCTCCCACTGCAAAGAATCTGATCAACTTTAAAAATGTAATGTCCCAACGCAGGCGAACCCGCCGACAGGCCAGAAGAGAAAGCTGGCAGATTTTATCGGGCATCAACTCGTACATAGATGAGGCCAAACCCTGGAACAGGGTTATTAGGATAAGAGGGCGACAAGCACATTCACTCCCTTTGGTAAACGCACAAGGCGATACTCTGCAAGATCAGACAGACTCACTTGGGGAGCACTTTGAGAGCGTGTCGAGCTCAACCCATTATTCCCAGTCCTTTCTCAAATATAAACGAACAGAAGAATGTAAGCCAATAATTAGAAAATCCAGACAGAATGAACCCTATAACGGCCTTTCAGTATTGCCGAGAGCTGCCTTGAATTCATGCAAAAGCACTGCACCGGGACCTAACAGAGTCATGTATGACATGACCAGAAACTTACATTCTGACACACAAGTTACACTACTTACACTTTTCAACACTCTGTGGGCTGTGGGATACCTCCCATCTACATGGAAAGAGGCGATTGCGGTTCCTGTCCTGAAGCAGGGAAAACACCCCTTCTTGGCAGCAAGTTATCGTCCGATAGCTCTTACAAATTGTCTGTGTAAGCATCTTGAAAAAATGATTAATCACAGACTCATACACTTCGTTGAACTCAACAATATACTCCATCCCTATCAGTGTGGCTTCAGACAAGGGCGCTCAACAACAGATCATTTTGTGCGCATTGAAGGATATATTCGCGATGCCTTTGTACACAAACAGTATTTCCTCTCGATATTCCTCGATATGGAGAAGGCATATGATACAACATGGAGCTACGGGATCATGCGAGACCTGTCAGGAATGGGAATCTGTACCTTCCGTGTAAAAGTCGGCAATGCACTGTCACGTCCCTTTACGCAGGAAACTGGTGTACCCCAGGGAGGCGTGCTCAGCTGCACTCTCTTTATCTGAGGTTTTTAGCGCACGAAAAGGGACGAAAGACAGTGGCGAAACGAGGACACAGCGCCACTGTCTTTCGTCCCTTTTCGTGCGCTAAAAACCTCAGTTATGGAATACCAACACGCATTAACCTACGCTCTCTTTATCGTTAAGATGAATACACTACGTGCTTCACTACCACCTGCCATATTTTATTGCGTACACGTAGACGATATCCAAATAGGCTTCAAATCCTGCAACCTCACAGTATGCGAAAGACAGGTACAGCAGGGCTTAAACAAGGTGTCCAAATGGGCAGACCAAAATGGATTTGAAGTCAACCCCCACAAAAGTTCTTGTATTTTCTTCACAAGAAAGAGAGGCCTGGTCCCAGATCCTTGCGTAGAACTGGGCGGACAACAAATTCCTGTAAAGAAAGATCACAAATTTCTTGGTGTTATACTTCACTCTAGGCTTACTTTCATTCCTCACATAATACATCTTAAAGAAAGATGTCTTAGAACAATGAACTTACTTAAAATCCTATCCCACACAACGTGAGCTAGCGACAGACAGTGTTTATTGAATATTTACAGGAGCCTAGTTCGATCACGGTTAGATTATGGTGCCGTAGTATATCACTCTGCCGCACCGAGCCCGCTTAAGATTTTAGACCCCGTTCACCATCTGGGTATCCGTCTGGCCACTGGCGCATTTAGGACAAGCCCTGTTGAAAGTCTGTATGTGGAGTCAGATGAGTGGCCACTCCATCTTCAGAGAACAAACATCAGCTTAACGTATTTTCTCAAGGTTCGCTCCAATACGGAACATCCGTGTTTCACAACCGTTAACCACTTGACGTGTGAAACACTTTTTCATAATAGACCCTCTATAAGACTTCGTTTCTCACTGCGTGCAAGAGAACTTAGCTCGGAAATGGATGTCCCAGTTCTCGAACATCACTTTATGCTTCCAGCTAAGCTAGTACCGCCCTGGGAGTGGCAGGTGATAGACTGTGATATATCCTTTGTGGAAATCACAAAGCATGCTCCTGACCTCGAAATTGCTATGCATTTCCGTGAACTTCAATCGAAATACTGCTGTTCCGTATTCTACACAGATGCATCAAAATCACATTCTGGTGTATCATATGCTGCTGTTGGCCCCTCTTTTTCTAAATCTGATGTATTGAACCCCTTAACGAGTATCTTCACTGCAGAGACCTATGCTGTACTGTCTACAGTAAAACGTATAAATAAATGAAAACTCGACAGTGCAATATTATTTACAGAGTTGTTAAGCCTTGTAAAAGCGCTGAACTCTTTACAAAAGTTTACAAATCCGGTTTTCATTGAACTTTACTCACTGTTATGCAGCATTTATTTATCATATAGACAAGTAACAATATGTTAGGTTCCTGGCCATAGAGGCATCGAGGGTAATGTACTAGCTGACAAAATGGCCACATCACTCACACCACTAACCACTTTTTCTACGGCTGGGGTCCCTGTCACAGATCTGAAGCCTTTCTTAAGAAAGAAACTGCGACAACACTGGCAACGAATGTGGGACGCAGAGATAAATAACAAATTGCATGTGGTAAAGCAATAGTTAGGTTCTTGGCCCTCCGCAACAATGTCACGGCAAACAGATGTCCTATTCTGTCGTCTCAGAATAGGACACACATTTGGGACCCATAATTTTGTACTCACTGGAAATGAACCTCCGACCTGTGGCAGATGTAGTGACAGGCTGACCGTGCTTCATGTCCTCTTGGAGTGTCGGGGAGGCCGAAGCTGAAAGAAAGAAATATTTTCCTCTGGAACACGGTATTACATCCCTCTACACCCGGCAATATTTCATGGACAGGAACCGCTATTTAACACGAATGCAGTCCTCGGTTTCTTAAATGATGTTATCTTACATGGTACAAGTCCATTCAATTCGTAGAATATCCTTGTTCAAGAGGATGCCCCCGCGATCATTGTTTTGCATAGCACATGCCTCCAGGCCCTTGTGTTCAAGGGCTCTAAGGAGGCAGTAGTGCTCTAGCAAATTTTAGAACCAGATACATTCTATACATCGTATAATTCTTTTCAAATATATCCTACTCTTCATAGTAGACGTCACATGTCACGGCCATAAACTTATTATACAGATTTTACGTAATTTAGAGCAACTATTTTAAGGCCCCTTTACAGCCACGTCACACCAATTTCATAGAACTCATAACTACACTGCGAACCCATTACAAACCCCCGCAGGGGCGTCTGCGTCGGCAGGCGTTTGGTGTATTGCGACACCACGTACCCGAGCACACGAGGGTTGGCCCCTCCCGCGTGTAGCCGTGCGCGGCTTAGCCGTGTCTGGGGAAAAGGATATCCTGGGGGTAGAGCCGATGCGGGGTGTTTGGACCTTTAAGGCCTCCGGCGGAGGCAACACACCCCTTTGGCCTCTGCTTCACATAGACGGCACCTCCAGGCTGACCCACCTGGGGGAAATCGGCAGTCGCCTTTTCCTGTCTCTCTCTTCGCACATCTTCGTCTTTTCCTCTCACTTTTAGTCTTTCCTGTCTTCTTTTTGTTCTGATAACTTCCAACATTCCTGGCGGCGAGGGTTAACCTGGTGTGGTATGACCTGCCTTGGTTATAACATATGTGGTTATAGCGACGACGTACAGTTGGCATGGTAGGGCTTCTTTCACCACATACCTTGCCTTGTCCCCTTGTTGGGCTCGGTGGTGGGTGACTGGCATCGTCGCTGAATACTCAACATATTTCATGGGAACTTCCAACCCTTTCTCAACCGATCGTCCCTCTAAAAGGGGGTGCACCGATGCTACATTTCAGTTTTCTCTCAAAGCCACTCAGACTTTCCCGAAATTTCACCTTGTTCACAGTGATAAACCTGAGAAGAAGGCAAGAACTATTTCACCATTCATTGTGGCGAAGTATCTCACAGAGACCATTGGAGGCGGCTATAAAATCACCAAGCTGGCCAGTGACGACCTATTACTCGAATTGAAAGGCAAAGCAAGACGGCAGAAAATCTAATCAATTTCAAACAGGTGAAATCCCAGGGTCGGAGAACGCGGCGACAAGCTAGAAGAGAGAGTTGGAGAAAGTATATATCGGGCATTAACTCTTATACTGATGAAACAAAGGTTTAGAATAGTGTGAAGGGAATAAACGGTCGACAGCTTTACTCGCTGCCTCTGGTAAATACTCAAGGCGACAGGATGGAAGATCAGGCGAACTTTCTTGGCGCGCATTTCGAACAGATATCCAGCTCGTCGCACTACTCTGAAACATTCCAAAGGTACAAAAGGCAAATAGAAAGACAACCATTAGAACGGAAAAGCACAAAATGCGAGGCATACAATATACCTTTTTCCATGGCGGAGCTTCTGGCAACGCTAAATAGGTGCAACAAATCTGCCCCAGGTTCTGACCACGTCCTATATGAAATGTTAAAACACCTGCCGTCTGAATCACAAGAAACCCTTCTTTGTCTCTACAATTCTATATGGTCTACCGGCCACATTCCCTCTGCTTGGAAAGAGGCCATCATAATTCCTATTTTGAAACAGGGTAAGGACCCTTCTTTGGCAAATAGTTATAGGCATATAGCATTGACGAGCTGCTTATGCAAAGTTTTTGAAAAGATGGTAAACAGTCACCTGGTCCACTATCTAGAAATAAACAAGAAATTAGACCCATATAAATGTGGTTTCAGAGAAGGCAGATCGACGACAGATCAGCTTGTGCGCATAGAAATGTACATCAGGGATGCCTTTGCCCACAAACAGCTTGTATTATCAGTATTTCTTGACATGGATAAGGCGTATGATACTACGTGGCCTTTCGGGATGCTTCGGGATCTTTCTGCAATGGGTATTCGCGGCAACTTGCTGAGAATAACTGAAAGCTAGCTCTCTGACAGGACATTTCGTGCTAGCGTTGCCAACGTGCAATCTCGACCATTCGTACAGGAGGCAGGTGTATCGCAGGGTGGAGTACTGAGCTGTACGTTATTTATTGTTAAGATGAACTCCCTACACACCATATTACCTCGCACGCTCTTCTACTCAGTCTATGTGGACGATGTACAGATAGGGTTCAGGTCGTGTAGCCTTAGCATTTGCGAGAGGCAGCTACAGCTTGGCTTGAATAGATTCTCAAAGTGGGCGGATGAGAATGGCTTTAGATTGAACCCCCCGAAAAGCACATGTGTCCTGTTCTCAAACAAGAGAGGTGTACTACGAGAACCAGATATTAACCTTAAGGGAGAAATACTAACTGTCAGCCTTGAACACAAATTCTTAGGTGTTATCCTCGACACAAAACAACTTCATTCCCCACTGAAAATATCTTAAAGAAAAGTGCCTGAAGACCATGAGCCTCTTCAAGCTGTGCTTTCTCGAACAACCTGGGGCAGTGACAGGAAGTGTCTGCTTAGCTTATATAAGAGTCTCGTACAATCACGCCTCGACTACGGAGCCGTGGTGCACCACTCCGCAACTGAGACTGCGCTAAAGATTCTAGACCCAGTTCACAACCTCCGTATACGACGGGCAACAGGCGCCTTTAGAACGAGCCCTATTGAAAGTCTGTACGTCGAGTCCAATGAATGGTCCTTACATCTACGCAGGATATTCTTAAGTTTTTCATACTACACCAAGGCAAAATCAGACACCGAACATCGATGCCATTCCATCGTTAGCGACCTGTCCGCTGCCACATTTTACCGTAACTGCCCACTCATTAGAACTCCTTTGAGCCTGCGCTTGGAAACAATGGCAGAAGAAACACATATCCATATCCCAGAAAATATTCTAATGCCTCCCACTCGCCTTCCACCGCCTTGGGAATGGCAGACCATGGAGTGCGATATCTCTTTTGTCGAAATAACGAAACATGCACCTGAGGCACACATACGATCACAATTCCTCGAACTCCAAGGGAAGTACTGCTGTGGCGAGTTTTATACAGATGCTTCCAAATCATCTACTGGTGCTGCGTATGCAGCACTTGGGCCATTTTTTTCCACCTCCCATACCCTAAATTCTAACACAAGTATTTTCACGGCTGAAGCGTACGCGATACTCTCAGCTGTAAAACACATCAGACAAAGAAATCTCAATAAGACCATCATCTTCAAAGATTCATTAAGCGTAATAAGGGCTCTAATAAGTTTTCGGAAACATACGAACCCTGTTTTTAATGAACTATACACAATACTATGCTTAGCCTTAACATACAACCAAAATATCGTCCTATGTTGGGTACCTGGCCATAGGGGCATAAAAGGTAATGTAGCTGCTGACGAAAGTGCAACGTCAGTCGCCTTTAATGAAACGAATGTAAATATACCCCTACCAGCAACAGAACTTAAGCCCTTCTTACGCCATAAACTGAGGAAGTACTGGCAGGATCAATGGTATAAAGCAGTGGGAATAAGCTACACGTTATCAAACCCAAATTAGGCAACTGGATATCTGAATGAACAACAAGGCATAAGGAAGTGCTTCTTTGTAGATTAAGAATAGGAAAAACTTACGGCACTCACTCATACCTTTTGACAGGAAGCGAACCTCCGACATGTACCAAATGTGGCAAGAGGATTACAGTTATCCATGTCCTTATCCAATGCGCTGAAATAGAAGCAGAAAAAAAAAGTACTTTCCCTCCGCTTACCTCGAACATATACCGGTACACCCAGCATTCTTTCTCAGCAATGCTCCCCTTTTTACTTTTCAATCAGGATTAAACTTTTGATTTGAAACTGACGCCCTAAATGTCATTTGGCCAGGCTACTTGTAGCACGGCCTCCACCTGGAGTTCGTAGCTGCAATGAAAACACTTATTAGAGCACGTGCCTCCCAGCGCTTGCCTTCAAGGCCCTGCTGAGGCACTAGTGCTAGAAACACTACATATTTTACTGATCTTCCCTCATCCTGAGAAGCATCTGTTGTCATCACAGAAACGATCAATCACTGTCATTTTTTATACTTGTATTTTACGCACTTCAGAGCGAATAAATTTTACGCCCTTTTACAGCCACATTGCACCATATGTATATTTTGCACATTTTAGCGAATATTTTTAGGCCACTATACAGCCGTGCATCATATACTCCCCACTATTAACACTCACATATCATCGAGAAGCACGGATCATCTACATGGCGCTCTTTGGCCATATCTGGCCCTTGCGCCAATAAACTCTACAAATCAATCAACCCATTACAAACGGCATGGCGCTCTTTGGCCATACATGGCCCTTGCGCCATTAAACACCAAACATTCATTCATTCACCCTTCTCTGTCCGCGCGCTGACTACACACACTGTGTAGAAGCAAGGCAACCGTGCGCGATTAAGTGAGCCCGCTAGGTTACTGGGTTGAGCCACGTGACCGTTATTGAGGTAATTACGCCGCGCGCTTCGTTGTAGTATCCGCGAGACCGGGCTAGAGGTGACACAGCATGATGGCCACGCTTGTGTAGATGGACGGTTGGCTGCACGCATTGAAGTGTAAGCACAAGGCGGTGCTTCTCTGTGGGAGGATTCAGCTTATTTTTTTCGTTATTAAACGAACTGCCTACACTCAAGGTATATTGTTTGTATTACAGTCCAATGCCACATTTTCGCACGAAACACATAGAAAATACCTACTATACGCGACCGGTGCGCAAAATACAGTTTGTTTTGTTACATCCATGGCACTTTTTTGTTCGAGTTTGGCTTGCGTTTTGCCCAATTTGTTTTCGATGCCTTTATTCAACTAAATGTTCTGCTAGTCCCGCAGTGGTTATAGAAATGCCTGTACTCGTGTGCAAGCGTGTAAAATTATCAATTTCCTGAGATTCTACTTCGCCCCTTTCCCGCATACATTGCTGGCTTTTACTGCTATTAGCTGTTTTATTCTTTATCAGATGAAAAATCCTGGACTAAGTGCGCTCTGGAATGGCCACAACATGGCTTCGCAAAGTTTTTTTTACGCTGTAGCAATAAGAAAGCTGCATTTTATCAACAAGATTGTTTTTGAATAATTACATGACAATGATGAGAGCAATTTTCAGTAATAATATATTGCTTCTTTATTTCGTTAGTCTTTATTTGTGAAAATACTGGCCGTTATCTTCCGTCAAGCCAACAACACCAGGCAAAAGCGTGTAGCCTCAGGCAACTCAGTTTTAGGATGTCCTGTGTTTAGCGACTTCACTATTACGCAAGATGCTCTTGTAATATTCTATTTACCATTCCCTTGTGCAGCACCGAAGCGTTTTGTAATACTAAAGTGGGGAAATGCACTTGTGAAGCAAAACATATCTGCGCAGTGGAATATTCACATAATAAAAGGGCACCTTGTGAAACAATACAGGACTGTGGCGCAACGACCAAATAACAGTCGTGCAATCCTATGGCTCAGGTGAGTTCTATGCTCCAATCAACTAGATTGCTTCAGATTTTCTTTCCTACTGCGGCATGGTCTCAGGCCACTTTCTTCATGTTTCAAGGTGTAAGAAAGTTTTCGGAATAATCAACACATTGCTGCGTGGAATCTCTAGCTCATTGTGCTAAGGTATTGTAGTACCACTTCATATATATATATATATATATATATATATATATATATATATATATATATATATATATATATATATATATATATATATATATATATATATATATATATAGCGACGCCAAGTATTTTTATTTGAAGTGCCCAAAGCCCAACGCGGAAGTAAAATTTAAATAATTTTGACGAACGGAAAGTGCGACGACACGCATCATGCTGTTTAAATGTGGAGCGACTAAATTTATTGCAGCCCAAAGGCACCTGGCCAAACAAACATGAGTCTCGACTTTGTGAAAAATGCATACCAATATTTATAACTGCGATACATCCACAGAAAATAAAGACTTGAAAGGGTATGAGCGGCGAACCTGAGCGTTAAGGCAAGAAGCGACTAGGAGCCAACGCGACGCATCATTCACCCCGATCCATGCTATTGTCGTCCAGCCAGTGTCCGCCAGCCGGCTACTCCGCCATATCTCGTGGCCAAAAGAAGCTGGAGACGTCATTCGATCTCACACAATTTCAGCAGCAATGACCCTTTGTTGAACTTTTATCGACGCAGCTCGAAATGGTTTCCATAAAAATTCTCCTTCGTGTTCAGTTCCAACACGCCTGAAAAATATTCTGGTGCCGCCAACACTCGTAAATGATTTTGTAAAAGTGAATAGAAAAAAATGTTCACAGCTGCATCTGCCACACTTTAGAGACCGTATACCAAACGCCTAGCGTGTTCCCTCAATATACGGCTGCGGGCAGAATATTCAAGTTTACAGTCGAGTGTCTGGGCTCTTGCCCCTTTTGAGGGAGTATTTTCCGAATAAAAAAACCTTTTCGCGCCTCCAGAGAGCCTTAGCGAGTCGCAAGAGGTACCAAAATGAAGGCGTCAGTAACACCAAAAGCAAGTGTTAGTCGCAGAGTAGGTAAGAGTTACGGTATGGGTTTAATAAGCGCGAAATTGGGCGTTGAAATGTCCCCTGGAAGGTGGCCCGGCTGGGCCCACCGGAAGCGAGGATTAGTCGCAGAATGTGTATTTGTTACGGGAGGGTCGTAAATTGGCGCCAATATTGTCAAAAATTTGCCACATTACACTGCATCCCTGTAAAGAGTGTTCTGCTATGTATATCTACAAGATGAGGCAGAGCCGACGTACCGCATATCTTTCGGGAACTGAGTGAGCTTGCTTGGACAAAGTAGGCATCGCGCAATCGAAGCAACGGTATCCTGAAGGCGGTTACGGTTTTGTCAACAAGAAGCGGGGTTTATTCCTAAAATATGTTAAAATAACGGTGCGGACGTAATTTGCGCCAATATAGTGCAAAATTAAGCGCACTGCACCATTCGCAATACAATCTCCAGGATGAGCCCACCCGGCCTCGGGGTGAAGAAAAAGGGGGAGGGGATAAACCAAATGTCGATACAAAAGAAGACAAGGTAGGCGCCATTGTGCTTCAAATAGGATATGACAAAAACACGAAATGAGCGAATGATGAACACGAACATGAACTGCAACATACGAGCGGAGCATTAGTCAGTTGTCCAACCTAGTGCCGTTGTGCTCAGTGCCCCCTCCCCCACCCTCAATAAAAGAAAGGGGGGGAGACCGCTTTCATCACAAAGTGTGGTGCTTTTCTCCTGATTGTCACTTTCTTTTTGCTAGGTTGGAAGATTATGACGTGTCGCTTCGTCGTAAAGATTTGTTTTTCCTCCGAGCATTCGAGCCACTTTATCGTCGCTGCCACCGACGGAGCCTGAATTCTTTCGCAGTTGCGACCCTGAATCCTGCTCACATTTGAACAAAAAAGAAGGTTGCACTTTATCTTTTAATATCAGCAGTTTTAACTGAATAGTCATCAATAATAACAGAGAATGCGCTTTGAAATCATGGCAAATGGGACAGCACATAAAGCGGCGGTCTAGCGCACAAACAAGCTGAGTCCGTGCCAGTTCGTGCAAGTTATCAGTGTGCTCTCACCAGGTGGGGCTTCGCATCCGCTTATTTCGTCGTGACTTGAATGATACGTTGTGGCAGACGCCATTGGCTCGTGATTTGACATTTTCCCAATGGGAACACATCAGAAACCGAAATTGAGGCTGCTGCGCCCAAACAATAGGAGCATTTCGATGAATAATGAAACGTTCAATGTTTGAACATTCCGCTCCTTCCGTCGGGAGATATCCTGTGTCATTTTCGTTGTATTATTTATTAGGCCTATGCTGCATTCTATTAAGAAATTATTAAACATCAGCAAGCAATTGTTGCATTTTAATATGTTCTGGCAAAGCGTAGATAGGTGTTCGTGATTGTCTGCCAGCACCCCACATTGCCTCATGACGAGACTTCCGATTCTTAATCGGCACATTGAGTTACAAGAGCTGAAACTCGGAGGAGGAGGAGAAGAAATATTTTTTTTCGCCTAAGACTGGATTTTTGGTTGGTGCTCAATATAAAATCCATCTCGAGTTTTGGGAAATTAAGGTGCCATTATGACCATGTATAGGAATTAGTTGCATCTGTCCATAGATTAACTTTCCGTAGCAAAGGTGCATACGTCCATGACATCAAGAATAAATATACAGCCATGGTGCTTACTTTGGTGAACAACTTTTTCATGATTGGGCCTTGGAGCCATGAAACAAGCAGCTGAGGTATTAGGGCGCTCTTATGGCACGCAGTTATGCTGAAATGCTATAATGAGTAACTGTAACATACGTATTGCATGACGCCTAAAGGCAGGCTCCAAAACATGGTAACAGAACAAAAAGAAGGACAGCACAAACGCCGTTGTCCTTGTTGTCCTCGTTCGAATTACGTCGCTGTTTTGCACACACGCCTTTGCTTCCGAAAAATTCCTACCACATTGCTCAATCATTCAGAGTACATTAATTTCAAGTAGTTTAAAACATATATTATGCTTTATGTGCGTGGATCTAGTAAGCCGACACCTTGTCTTTGGCGCATAGTTATCATCCTAAGTTCGCATTTTGATGCAATCTTATGACGTAAAATTTCTAATCAGAACACCCGGACTGTCCATGGAGCCATGATTAATAGATTGGCTCCCACATGGCAAGTTACACATCCGTCACTGTGAACATGGCTGTTCCCGTCACTTGCGAATGCATGTTTTACTAAGATAACAAATTGTAAGACCCACTGCCAAAGAAGTGATAAATTTTTCTTCTCAGCACACGCGTTTTAATCGACTGTCTACAACAGCGAAGAAACCTAAGTGTGCCATTACAAGTACACACAGTTATCTTGTGAACGTCGCACTTGCTAATGCGGCTGTGCCTGCTTGGCATCCTTTCAGTAACTGCCATGAAGTTCCATATGAAATCGTCGAGAATGCCATGGAAATCTGCGGCGAGATGACGGTCAATATTGTAGAAAAAATAACTGAGAAGGTGCCCAACAAAAACACTGAATTCAGCAGAAATATCAGAGATTAGACTATAGAAACAACAAATGCGGAGGTCCTCAGCGACGGGATACTCCGGCAGAGAACGTTACGAGTGGTGGACCGACCAGCAGTGCGCAGTTCATATATGAGCCCAACGTTGGCTCAAGCCTGGACAACGTAATTATTTATTTATTTATTTATTATACCTCAAAGGCCCCAGAGATGGGGTATTACATGAGGGATGGGCTTTAACAAAACAGTGTTTCGAGAGCAGCCTTGATGTGATGAGTGTCGGAGTGGTGCGTGATGTCGGCAGACAGACCGTTCCAGTCCCTGGCGGTTTTCACAAAAAATGATCGTAGATGAGAGGTAGTCTGCGCCGGGGTTGGATACACGGCTTTGCTGTGGTTAATGCGGCTGGACTGACGATGAGCTGGTAATATAGCTGAAATGTGGGGTGGTGAATGATAGAATTTGTGAAAAAGACACAGTTCCCGAAGCAACCACGATGCCTCACTGTTTGACGTTTTCACGTTGCTCCAGTGGCCACTGAAATCCTTGTCGAAAATTACAAGGCCAGGTCAAGGGATGTAGAGACTATTCTTTTCCTAAATTGTCCTTCGCCAATTATGTGCTTTTCGGTGTAACATCGCAACGCATCTGCTAATGGCGAAAGTGAAAACAGATTTTAAACGCCAGTTTTACCGGTCGAGTGCGTCTGAATGAAGTGAACTCAACACTTAGAAGGGGAAACCTTTTCATATCAAATGCCACGAAAGCCACGTCAGTTTTGAGGAAACCCGCAATTATATGGAAGTTTTATATAAGGTAAAAATACTGACACTACATGAACTTTAGCGCAAAACTACTAAAAAAATTTAGAAACCCCTCGTAGCTTTCTCGGAAAGAATCCTGCAAAGTTGTAGCGAAGTTTGCCTTGGTCAGGGGATAGAACAGTCGACCAACGCCCTTCCGAATCAATCGCTCTACCATTTCAGCAAGCAGGAGTCTGGTAGATGGCGAGGGGAGGCCGAAGTGATGGGCAAAATGTAGCTTACAGACACCGAATACTACAACTAAATTCGGGGAAAACGTACAAAGTGACGGAATCTTCATAAAAGAGGACGGAACTGCAAAGCAATTATTTGCATTTGCTCTTCCACTTCGTGTTATGGTAAAGGCGGATGTCAATATTACCTTTCTCGAAATATTGCAGCACCCGTTGAAAGTACGTAAAATGAGTGGCTTTAGGAAAAGTATGGGTATTTACCATTCGAGCCTAACGACATTACGAAGCACCAGTACAAGTATTGGAGAGAGAGAGAGAAGTGTCGAAACCTCGAAAGCACAGCGCATGCGAAGCTACCGGCACCACCCACACTCTGCAAACATCGCAGATCGCTTTGGAGAAGAGGCCTACGTGGGCGCGCACTTTGGCCACGTCGCAGATCGCTTTCAAGACACACGAGCACCGGCAACGCCTACCTACGGCATCCGTGATTCACGTGGCCAACGCCGTAGCTGACGCCGCAGTCGTCTCCAGTGTGTACGAAGCGGCTTGCGAGGAGGACACCGTGGCACCCTGGCAGCCGCCGCAGAAGAATTTCCCTCCTCCCACGCCTGACCCACCTGCCTCGCATGCGACAGGAGAGGGCACGCATCCAGGTCCCATTCCTCGCACCCGCACACGAGTTTGAACCGCGTTCGCCGGCTGACTCTCACACGCTTTCACTCATGCGGAACTTCAGGGTTATGTCCCCCGTACAGAGGGGTCACAACCGCGCCATCTACTAAGGCGTTGACCACGCGTATCGCGGCCACCGCAGTACACGCTTTTGGCGGACGCTGTAGGGACGCGTTGCCGGCGCTCGTGTGTCTTCAAAGCGGTCTGCGACGTGGCTAAAGTGCGCACCCGGGCGAGCATCATTTTCAAAGCGGTCTTCCATGTTTGCAGAGCGCGCGTAGTGCCGGTAGCTTCTATGCGCACTGCTTCCAACGTTTCGTACGCGCTGAAGCGACATTGCACGGAGATCAATTGGCCAGCGGCTGCTGCCGCGATACCTAACTCCAGCCTTTTCACAGACAGCTTCCGCTGTCATCGAGCGATGTGTTTTTATGTTTACCTGCGCGCGTGACACCGTGCTGGATAATTTAGTTGACACATAGAGGGGCTAGTTGATGTGACTTCATTATTAAATGTGTAAGCGCGAATGAACAAGGGCGTAGAAAGAAACAGACACACAAAGACAGCGCTATCAGCGTGTGTCTGTTTCTTTCTACGTGCTCGTTGAGTCACGCTTACGCATTCTATCAATGTTAAGTTAATTAGTAAACGCATGTTTACAAGTTTCCACAGCCAATAAAACTGTTATGATTACTTCAAACTGGCACGTACTAGTTTGCTGTCGCAAACACTGCTACGCTTTTCCGATGGAACTGCCTTTATCTTCGTGAATGCGGGTTACGCGCATGGGTATACGGACGCCATGAACATACGCAGCCAATACATACAGTGACGGGAAAGCACAAATTGAAAGGGTGCGAACACGCTCCCAGACGCTACATTGATCTCGACGATGCAACGCCTTCTAGCGGTGGTGCTTGTGTAACATCGGCAATAGCTTCGCTGTAGATCCACGTCATGAACCACGAATGTATGTCGAGGTACTTCGGCTGTTGGTTCACACGACGCGAATCGCGCATTGGGACGAGATGGCAAGGAATTTTATTGTAAGCAGCCTCTTTGCGAGACTGACCTCGCGAGCTCCGGCTGTCATCTTGTCATGGCTGCAGCTTATGTGTTGGATTAACGCGCGGCGGTACTCTCATTTGAATAAAGAAAGCACGCGCCTCGGTGCGCTTGCCTTTTCCTCTTTCCAGTTTCGACAGCTATCTTCCGACGGGGCCGCATCTTGACGTTCCCAATTCCCACTTGCTGCGATACATACAGAGCTAAGGCTTCGGCGAGGACCGCGAATAAGTGAAAAATAACAGAGGTCGGCTACCCGCGTTCGCCACGAAAGTTTCTACCTCGCGTTAGCGCCTTCGGAAAAAGAAATAATTCCCAGAGAGAAATGTGGGACGTTCTGAGCGGTAATTTTACCTCTCCGTGGACTTTTTCTTGGGGATGATTGCCCCTGAGAATGTGGCTTTGCTTAGGTCCTGATGAGGCCAGTTCACTTTGCGTCATCGGTCGTTTTTTTTTTTTTTTTGTCACTGCCTAGATACAATTTTTTACAAGCAGTGCTAATTCAACCAGCAAATGATCTGAGAAAGTGTGCAGAGAATTCTGTAATGTCTTGTGGTTAGGGGAGCAAGTGGAAATACTTGACCCACATGCAGTCTGCTAAACTGTTTAACAAGAGACCTTATAGAAACCATCCGACCTAAGAAAGCAGCTGGAAAGGCCATGCAAATGATATTACCTATACAGAGAAATTGCAAATACAAAAACATGCTACCCGTTCATAATTTCCGAGCACCGCAATAAAAATTCTGCCATCTGTCTATATTTATTTGTCACCGTTTGCGCTTTGCCGAAAAGAGTTTCACAAGGCCCCAATCACGCTGCAGAAGCAGCAGCCGTTACTGGATGTACAATATCAATTCCAAAACGCAACCCGTGCGCCGCTGGGCCTGAACACGATAAATGAACAGAGCACAAGCTGCATCTCAGACGACGTCACATCATCGGTGACGAACTCTCTGTATCCGTGCGCGCTGACTGCACACTCAGCGTAGAAGTAAGGCAACCGTGCATACAGTTGAGCGAGCCCCGGAGATTATTGTGGTGAGCCACGTGACCGTTGTTGTTGCAGTTACGTCGCGCGTTTCGCTGAAGTGTCCGCCATATCGGGCTATAGGTGTCAGCACCATTTCCGCGTTAGCTTCGATGAAGCGTCGGCTTTTCGCTGTGGGTGACTTGGCCATGTTTTCCTTTCCTATGAAACGCACTGACATCAGCCGTCGGCTGCAAGCATTGAAATGTACACGGCAGCTCTTCGCTGTTGGTGATTTGGCCATGTTTTTATTTCCTATGAAAGAGCTGACATCAGTCTTACGATGATATATTGCACTCCAATGTCACATTTTTGCACGAAACGCACGAAAAATTCCTGCTACCTGCAAATTGAGCTCAAAACGCAGGTTAATCTGGTACATCCACGAAACATTTTATTCGATTTCGGCTTCCGTTCTGGTAAATCATCTGGTGTTTCCGTTGCGCAAATCCTGCTTTTCTCGCAATGATTATAAAAATGCCAGTATTTCTGTAGGATGGTGAAAATTAGCAAGGTATGTGACTGTGCTTGGCCCCTTTAACACATCCATAAAACTGCCTTTTATTAGTCGGTCAAATACAAGGTAATATCTAAGTTTAGTTCTACAAGGCTCGCAATTATGGCGCTCACTGCGCTTTTGCAGAATCAACATGATGCTTTAAAAGTGTTGTTTTTTTGTCGTGATATAACATGAAAACACGGCATATTAGCATGAGCGGTGTTTTTGAATTATTGCGTAAATGATAGTAGTATGAATAATTTTCAGCCACTTGAAGTACCAGCCTCATTATGTTGATTTCTTTATCTGTGAAGATAATGGCCGTTGCCTTACCTCAAGCTAACAACAACACGCTGAAGAGTTCCTTATATTAGCCTCAAGCAGCTCAATTTTACGACGTCCTGTGTGTAGCAACTATGATGTTGCACATGATTCTCTTGTTTCCTCTATTCTCTCTTGATATTATATTTCACCTTTCGTTTTGTAGCAGATACTGAAGTACGAAAGCCTGAGGAATTCACCTCGGAAGGAAAATTATTTCTGCGTAGTGGAATATTCACATAATAAAAGGGCACCCTGTGAAACAACTAAGGATTTTCAAGTAACCACTAAGCGACAGTGATGCAGTAATATGCCTCAGATCACATAATTCCTGCAACCTCAAATGAGTGCTTAACATATTCTTTCCTACTGCTGTGTGATCTGAGGAAACATTGTTCATGTTTCGCGGTATCAGAAAGATTGCGGAATAATCAACGCATTGCTAGAAGGAATCTCTAAAACATTATTTGAGGTATTTTAACACAATTTTACTCATATAAAACGATACCAAGTATTTTTATTCGAAGTGCCCAAAACAAATCGGCAATATAATTGGAATATTTGGGACGAACGGAGAGTGCGGCGACACGCATCACGAGCTGGAAACGTGCAATGACTAGATTTATTGCAGCGGAAGGGCAACAGCGCAAAGAAAAATGAGTATCCACTTCGTAAAAAAAAGCATACCATCATTTACGACTGCGATACAACCACGGAATATGCAGACATTCACGGATATGTACGCCGAAGGCGCACATGCCAACGAGTAGCGACTAGCAGCCAAAGGGACGTGGCATCCACGCCGATCCCCACTATCGTGGTTCAGCCGGTGCCTGCCATGCGGCTATCCGGCTCGATCTTGCAGGCAATAGAAGCAAGAGACGCTGTCTGATCTGACACGATTTCAGCAACAATTACCGTATGTTCAACTTTTGGTCGAAGTGGTTCGGAACGGTTTCTCAAAAAAGTTCTAGTCCGCGTTCTGTTTCAACATGACTGAAACATACTCTGGTTCTGCCTGCGCTCGCAACTGATTTCACATGATTGGACTGAAACAAAATATTTACAGCTGCGTCCGTCACACACTAACAAAGCACACCACATGCTTAGCGTGTTCTCTCAATATGCGGATTAGGGTAGAATATTCTTGTTTACAGTAGACTGTCTGGGCTCTCGCCCGTTTTTGAGGGAAGATATTGGGCACACAGAGATGGGTTTACGATACGCAACTTGCAATAATGTCCCTGCAAAATGTTTCAAGACAACGTCTTCTTAGCTGACTTCACACCGGTGGAGCGTATCATGGTATCTAGTAACTTCAGATAAAAAAACAGCCCTCTCGGTCCTGCAGAGAGCCGTAGGGAGTCGCAAGAACCAAAACGAAGGTCCCAACAAGACGAAAAGTGAGCGTTAATCGCAGAGTAGATGAATGCAAATGCATTGCTGCAATTTGAGCGAATATAGTCGAAAATTACCAACATTGCTTTATACACCTGTAAAGCTGGCGCCGCCATACGCGTAGAAAGGTTGAGGCGAAGCAGGCGTAAGGCACACTTTTGTTCAAAAAAATTATGGGGTTTTACGTGCCAAAAGCACTTTCTGATTATGAGGCACGCCGTAGTGAAGGACTCCGGAAATTTCGCATTCCGCCCCCATCGAAATGCGGCCGCCGTGGCCAGGATTCTATCCCGCAACCTCGTGCTCATCAGCCTTACACCATAGCCACTAAGCAACCACGGCGGGTATACTTTTGCTAAATGGGGAGAGTTCGCTTGGACGAGGCATAGCTCGCGCAAGGACATTGTGTCTGGAAGGTGGCTCCCACTGCGCCATCGGATCGGAGAATTAGTCGCAGAATATGCAAATTTTACGGGAGTGGCATAATTAGTGCCAATGAATAAAGGGAAAATCAGAAATCCACCCGTGGACCTTTTTCCCTTTATTCATTACTTCTATCCACCTTGCGGGTTTCCGCAGAACTACTACGTCAAATTAGTGCCAATATAGTCCAACATTACCCACATTGCACCATAGGCAACACATTCTCCGGGATGGTCCCACGTGGTGTCGGGATGAAAAACAGGGCGAATGTCGACACAAATGAAGACAAGATAGGCTTAATTGGGCGTGAAAACAATAACAAGATAAGAAATGAGCGAATAATGGGCATGAAAAAACGGTGGAAACTGAGAGAATATAGAGAAATAATCAATATTTAATGTTCACAAAATATGAATCATTTGCGTCGACCCCGTGTTCTTTATCGTCGACATTTGATTGACCCTCTTGGTTCTTAGGTAAGCGGGGCTTACACTGTCGTCTTGAGAACATTTCTAGGATAAATCAGAATGCGCTAACTTTCTTTCCGCGAGAAGTGTGAGGACGTGTTTGTCTCCGCGTAGTGCCGGTATAATTAACAACCTGAGTATTGGACAACGTGTCTATAGTTCATTTTTCTATAGTCAACTGGCCTCTATACCTTTCTCAACTCTCTGCAAATTTCGAGCGGCGCGCAAGACAGACGTCCAACCTAGCGCCGTGGAGTTATGTTCCAACTCCCCCTCCCTCCCAAAAAGGGGGGGGGGGGGTGAGCGCGAGAATGCAATCATAACGAGCTGTGGTGCTTTTCTCTTACTCCTCACTATTCTTTTACTAGATTTCCAGATCATCACGTGTGGCTTCCCCGAAAATATTTTTTCCCTCCAAGCACAGCGGCCACTTTCTCGTCGCTACCACCAATGGAGCTGCAAGCCACCTTTTGGTCTGCCTGAAGGCCCATGCGTCTTGCACTAGCGGACTATAGGTGCCAAACGTTTCCGAAAAAAAAAAGCATTCGGACGCACGCTACTACAAACAGTCGTGCCATGTACCAACTTGAAACTCCACTGGTTGCTCGACGTCCGTGCGGTGCCGAAAACATGCGTATATAGTGTAAGGTTGCAACTCTAATGTGAAACACAAAACGAACGGGGCTTCGTCCGAACCACTGACTGCGCCGTGACCCACGGAGTTGCCGCCTTTCATTTATGGCTAGGGAATTTAAGAAAAAACCCGTGCGTTACACTTAGGCGACATATCAAAACATGACGTTGCTGACGAAGTTTTCTTGCAGTGTCGGCCCTCTCTCCCTGGTAGCGGCGAGGTGTGCTTCACTTCACGTTCTCGTTTAAAGCGCTGTAATACTGGCTCGGTACGAGATCGATGAGACGGTCAAGTCAACAATTGGCTGATTACTCAGCACAGTGTGTCGCTGAGGCCATTTTATGTCCCGAGGCCGACAACGACACAACCGACTGGCGCGAGCTGTAGGGCGGAGGGATTTCTCGTCGACGGCGCCGGCAAAATCAGCGTGGCGACCATCTTTCGACAAAACCTCGCGCGATCGGCCATGGAAGCGACAACGCCATCGCTTGTATATGTAATTATTTGTGCTCACTATGAGTCAGAACATGCTTATCAAGTTAAAATGCACAAGCTTGAACTATCTCAAGCCGTGCACAGCAAGTTTGAGTCAGTGTTGATATCCTGTTCAGAGAAGATTAGGCCTGGCGCCGTCGTGCTCGTGCACCCGCTGTCGGCTGACGTGAACTAAATAGTAAGCCAGTAAGGACGAAGGAAACTGCTTTTATGGTTCAGTTCTGGCGTTAGAAATTTCAAATTAACTACTCTGCACTTCGCACAGCGCGTCCTCAATAAGCGGCAAGCGGCGACAGTGCGCTGTGCCAACATCTGTGCGTCACAGTTCCCGTAAGCTGGCGGTTGCATTCGCCACGTAGATGAGTGGGTCCGCACATGTTGTCATGCTGACACTGTTCTTAACTCCGGAGACGCACTCTTTATCTCTGCTTAAAACGCTCGACATGAGACCTTGCATTCTGTGCAGCAGCTTAAACAACCACCTAGCGAAGTTATATACCAATGCTGCCAGCGATGGCATCGCGTTTCTGAGCGCTCATGCGGGCACAGATTTCTCTAATCATGCCTTGTCACGCGCACATTTTACGTATAAGAAGTTACAGAAAGGACCTAATGAGAAAAAAGTTAACAGACTGTAATATACGTATCTCGATCACAGTTGCCGTTGTTTAAGTGGCTCAGTTGCTAATTTTGACTCGTTTCATGGTGGAGCAACCCTGCTCATATGCGGATATATGTGTTTGGCTGCTTTTTGACATTATTTTATATGATGTCAGCTGTGTACCTTTTCCCCAATATATCGTGCTAAGAGCGATCTGTGGCTGTAGATTTCGGTGTTTAACAAGTGCACCGATTTGCTAAATCTCACAGCGAAGGCTGCCCTCTCAGACTTATTCATTATGCAAAACGTCAAAAGAATGTATAACAAGAATAGAAAAAAAACGTGCGCAGCTTGTACGAGTGCTGCAAGGCTGGAGTCAACAGCAGAGCATGAGATCACCAAGCTTTTACGTGGCTTACCTAAGTTTTTGTAGGTTCTGCGAGGTTATGCTACGTTTTTATAAGTTGTTTGTAGGTTTGCCTAATTTGTTTCTAGGTTTTTAAGGTTATGGTAAGCTTGGCAAAGTTGTTTCTAGGTTTAGCGAAGTTATGCTGGCCTTTGCTAAGTAGTTGTCTCGGCAGTCTTGACGCCGGAAGTTTTCAAGCAGTCGCAAACTGCGATCGCTTCTTCGGCGACATCGAGCGCTCAGGCGCCTACTCTCGCGTTCCCTTGACTGAAACTCGGAATCCTTGATTCCGCGTCGTCTCTTCTCAGCCACAGCTTCGGCTCGGTGTTCCAGGTCAGCTCGGCGGCGAAGCATCGCTTCTCGCTTGGCCGTACGGCGCTCTTCCTCGTAAGCCGCTTCTTATTCGGGCGTCCGGACTTTCTTTGGTGTTGCCACAGAGTAGAGGAGTTGAGGTGTGCGTGACCGTGCCGGCTGTTTCGAGCACTTACCCGTCTGTGACGTGACGACGCCGACCTACGCTCGTGGTGCGCGAGAAGGTTGCGTGGTTCGGGTGCTCTCGCAGGTGGTAGCTAGGCAACGCGAGGCGAAGCACAGCTGGGCTGAATTTTCTGGTAACGCTCCACCGCTGAACTAACGCTTAAAAACCTCCGCTGTTCAAACCTAGGTGCAAGTGCAGGAATCAGCCAAAAGTAACTCCAAGGGAGCCGCGTAAGCAAATGTAACTATGAGACTTTATCGGCCGCACTTTTAAGAGGAAGCTTTAGCTCATGTGCTCTTACCTAATACATCTAAAAGGCTATTTCCTTTCTCTCCGCCACCACTGCACCAAACCTGACAAGGGCTGTTAATTTAACAGAAAAACTTAAAATCTAGTGACTGTAGCTTTCGAATTTTTGATTTAGGTCGTCAATGTTTTACTAAAAATTGACAAGAAACTCAAATTTTGGGAGAGCGAAACTATCAAGCTTACAGCTCTGTAACTGAGCAATCAAAAACGATACAATTCAGTGAATTGTATCTACACTCTAAGAACTAGGGAGGGTATCGCAGGAGTGAAGCGGCCCATTTGCTCTTCAAAGATTTGTTTTACTCGCAAAATGTCGAGTAGAGTGAAATACATTGTTCGCTCCGTCACCAACAAGAGAGTGAAAGGTGTTTTTCACTCTCCCCTTCAGAGAGAGAGAGTAGAATGCCCGTTCTACCCTTGCGGCAATAGAAAACAAAACAGCTTAATCTTCTGTTTCAATTGTAGGAAGCTGGCGCCGAACATGGCGATGTATCATTCACGCACGCTGAGAAAAAGAGAACTCTTTGACTTGGTTGTTTTGATTCTAAGAAAACCGGCAGCCAACGTTCAAAGGAACGCGTAGCGAGCGCTCAACTTTTTCACTCGGAGTTTCTCCAGCACGCGCGCGCTCAACATCGCGGAACAGCACAGCGCCGGAGAAAGGTGATCCGTCCAGCGAGCAGCAAGGAACGCCATCCAAGGGAGATCGTCTGTCAGCCATCTCGCGTTGCCGCGAAAACGCGACTTTCGTTCGTGATTCGTTGAATATAACAACAAATCCTTCACGGTAAGTGAATTCTAACTTAGGTGCACATTTTGCGTATATGACATGCTATAGCCAGGAAGTCATCGCGGCGCTTAGCCGACGCGATTGACAATGGAAGCCATCAAGCAATGGAACCCAACAGAACAAACGCGGTGTATGGTTCAGACCACACCACTGCGACATGCCACCGCAATCTCTCTGAACCAGACTACCAGCACAAACTGCTCATCATGAACGAGACGCGAAGCTCGGGAATACGGACCCCTGGAAATTTACCCAATTCTCATTCATTCCCTAGCACGGGAACCCCTAGAAAATTAATAACCTATGGCCTACTTCTATCACGTCATGGGAGCGCAAGCTGCTAGAACACATCATTTTAGTGGATTTAATCACCATATCCGGGAATTCCACCGCCTCTGCTCACGACTCTTTGGCTTTCGGCGACTCATCCCTGACTCGAGATGTGCTATTGAATATTTCTGAACAAATAATAGACAATTCCTGCACCGCCCAACTTAGAGCCATACTTGCTTCTTAGCTCAAAAAAGGAATTCCAATATGCCACCCATGACATCGTGCTGTAGAAACTTCTACCGGCAAGTTCTGAGACACGTACTTACATACAACAACATCCGTGACTTGCCTCGTGCCCAGGCCACGAGCATTGTTGGCGTTATTTCTTCATCCTTTCCTCGTCCTAAGAGAATAATGCCTCTGGGCTCTGTGTCATATCCTTATTATTTGATTTGTCCCTGTGCATGGTAGGTGGAGTACTTACTGCAGTCGATATTCGACAGTGAATAGGCAAACATATCATTATGTGGATGAACCGTTCAACAGGCGGCAGATGCTTTTCTAGTTTGATTCGCAAAAATGCCTTACAATGCTTCATTTCCAAATCTGATCTGCTCCTTATCCGTCATCCACCGTGGACTCCTCATAATATTGCAATCACACCAAGCAATAGGAAGCTTTCCTACATACAAGCAGCATTAAATTACTCAGGCCCCAAATTTATAAAGACGGTGAAGACGGTACCAGCTGCGGCAGGGAGAACAGGTCCTTGGCATGCTCCATCGAGCATCCTCTCACGCTAAAGTACTTAAAGAACCGGACCTACGTCCGTCTCTTAGACGCTCTCATCATGCCCCGCAGTAGTACTACTATCTGTCATACACTAGGCTAACGCAGCTGGAAATCAACGGCTCGAGGCCCTCCATCGCAAAGCCATCAATGTGGGCCTGGGGCTTCCACTCGGTAGGGTGGATAATATCGATGAATATTCCATCGATTAATCCATTATATGTGCCCCTCACAACGAATATTCTTCCTCGACATCCGCTATACTACAGAATTAATAATTGAACGATGTACAGCCCCATAATTCAAATAAATTTTAAAACTTCTTCCACCATGCAATGTGACATGTGAGGCAATGATAGTGTTCAAGTCTCTGAGAGATTATGAAAAATTACGCGCAACAACGCCTGAATCACACACGTCTCCCTGTGTGTTCTGCGGACTACGCCTACAAACAACATTGCTACACGCCAGGTAACGTTTAACATCAGCTCACCGCTCTCGCATTTGGCTAAACGTCGAAGAAATTGCACATTCACTGCCATGATCACCACTAATTATCTTCAGCGAACGCGAGCAGCAAAAAGAAAAGCTTCGATTACATCGATTGCCACAGTACGTGGGATCTGGCAATATTTAAATGAAGCCCCGGCTGTTCCATTGCTACATGCGCTACAGATCCATGATCAATCGGTGGCAAAGGCTGGAGCTCCTGGGGTTCGGATGCTTCATACTTTTGCGAGGGTTGCGGTTAGGGCCTGCTTTAATTTATTCCACTTAATTGATGAGACCGGTTCAAATAAATGTTTCGAAGGCTTGACAGATAGTTCACGAAAACTTGAAGATCTTTCAGGAATGGTGGAGCACGTGCAGCGACTGTGCGGATATGGTCGAGTGACTGTCGAATATTTTTCGTAGTCTGGAGCCATACCGAGCTGGGCGTTTCCCCTCTCTTCCCCCACGCAGCCGGAAACCGCAGGTTTGAAATGCCCGATCAATTCGAGGCACGTTACAGCAAAAGAGTCGCTGATCGTCGGGCCACCGCCTGTCCACTCAAGACGTGGCACATCATGCGCGCCGATTTGGAGCATGTGTTCGAGATAGAGATGGAGTTCATGTCGATTCCAACAAATGTATGCGTCAGGGCACCTATTCTTGCATGCTGGTTGTGTGGGCGTTCAAAGTATGTGTCACGTTGTCAAAAGATCCCAGCCAAGTGACATTGCTTCGATTTGTAGAAATGAGCATGTGGTTTAACATCCTAAACCTCTAATTTTGTTTTCCCCTGTGCATGTTGGGATTTCTTGCAAACTTCAACAGACCGTGAACTTTCCCTTTTTCGATTCTTGTTATTTCTTGTTTAACTGAAATGTATTGAGATTCACTAGTGCCACGTATGTTATTAGCTTTATACTAGCGACCATTGTATACGATATATTACGCATTTTTTCCGAAGCCACTACTACAAACCGTACTTAGTTTTTAACAAGTTAAAGATGATCGTTTGTCAAAGGATAATAAGCTTGTGTTTCATATTTGGTTCCACCTCTCAAACATTAATATACTGTCCCACAAGAGCAGACAACTGCGTTTCAGCCTTTCTAAAACTGCCCGTGAAACATTTTGATTATTCGAGTAATCGGCGAATAACCATGCATCGAAAGGGATAAATCTACTAAAGTAGAAATTAAGTAAAGCATAATTATTAATCAAATAAAAAGATATATTGACCATCTCTACCTCTCGGCACCAGCGTGGCCCTGTTGGAGAAATTTCGACACCTTAATACTCTCCCCGCAGGGGTGTCTGCGCCAGCAGGCATTTGGTGTGTTGCGACACCACGTACCCGAGCACCGAGCGTTGGCCCGTCCCGCGTGTAGCCGTGCGCGGCTTAGCTGTGTCTGGGGAAAGGGGATCCTGGGGGATGAGCCGATGCTGGGTGTTTGGACCTTTAAGGCCCCCCGGCGGAGGCAACACACCCCTTTGGTCTCTGATTCACGTAGACGGCAACCCCGGACTGACCCACCTGGAGGAAACCGGCAGTCGCCTTTTCCTGTCTCTCTCTACCCTCATTTTCGTCTTTCTCGCTCACTTTTTGATCTTTCCTGTCTTCTTCTCTCTTTCATTTACTTCCTTTCTCCACGGCGGCAAGGGTTAACCTTGTGTGGATATCCTACCTTGGGTACACCATATTGGGTTTTAGTGACGGCGTACGGCTGGCGTCGTGCAGGCTTGAACACAAGCTCTGCCGCGTCCCCTCGTTGGGCTCCGTGGTGGGCGGTCGGCGCTGTTGCCGAACACACACACACACTTTCCTATGGCAGCGCAAATCTCTGTTGTCCATGACCGGCGTCTGAAAATATGCCGCGCCGAAGTGCCATTTCAATTCTCCTTTCGAAGCAACGCTTCAGCTTTCCCCAAATACTATGTAGTCCACAGTGAAAGCAACACGTCTGTTAGAAAGCTCTCTCCATTTCTGGTAGCCAAATGCCTGAAAGATAAAATCGCACAGACGTACAAAGCCTCCAAAATGCCTAGCGGGGACCTCCTCCTAGAAGTGAATAATAAACATCAAGCAGATAAGCTGTCTGAACTTACCAGTATTGGCGAGGCGACAGTGACTGCCTCAACCCACAGAACACATAATACAAGCAGGGGAGTAATATCTGAATAAGACTTTATTTGTTTAAGCGACGAGGAACTGCTGGAAAGTTTCCAGGAACAAAATGTCACCGAAGTGCAAAGAATAGTAATCCGCAGAAACGACCAAGAAATCCCCACCAAACATGTTATACTCACCTTCGGAACAAGCGTAATGCCTACCTCTCTCGATGCTGGTTATGTCAAAGTAAATGTGAGACCATATATCCCAAAACCCAGACGATGTTTCAAATACCAAAGGTTTGGACAGGCTTCATATGCATGCTGAGGACAAACAACTTGTGCTAAATGCAGCTGCAACGAACACCACCAATCTGAGAATTGCACCTCTCCACCATTTTGTGTTAACTGCAAAGGAGACTATCCAGCTTATTCGCGGTCATGCCCTTGCCGGAAAAAAGAAAAAGAAGTAATTGCACTAACTTTTAAAAAAAAAATCTCGTTCTTCGAAGCAAGAAAGCGACTGTCGTACCTTTCGGGACGCAGTTATGCCGATGTGACGAAGGTGGGGGCATCGTCACAGAGGCCTCCGGAGTCCTCCGTGCCCACGCACAGTGGTGCCGCAGTGACTCCTCCCGCCCCCGTGGTGGAAGCAATCAGTACTGCTCCGCCCTCTTCAACGGCCCTGCAGACACCAGCACCGCAGGGCCCTAAGATCACGTGAACTCCAAGGCCCGAGACACGTGTCTCGGCTCCAAACTCTCGGTACTCCAGCGCCTCGGAGAGAGCAATGGAGGTCGAAACGAAAACCCCGGTGTCCTCGACACCGAAGGACAAGCGCTCTCTCGAGTGCGGTAAGAGGGACAAAATCCCAATAACAGCTCAAAATAAGAAAGCCTTATCCTAAAGGTTATCGCTCATTTGTTTTAGCCTTTTTAAATCCATGTCACCCATACCTCACCTCTTAATTTTACCGTAGTGCCATTTCTTATCTTTCCATGTTCAGATGGCTTTTATTATCCACTGGAATTGCAGAGGGCTTTTACACAACTTAGGTGACATTAAAGACATGTTAATAAACTTCTCTCTTGTGGCTCTGTGCTTACAGGAAACAAACCTAGGCGAAAAACACAAAAAAAAATTGAAAGGTTTCACTGTGCGACCATACTCAGGTGAACTGGTGGTGTAGCCATTGTCCGGCCCGGTGGTTTAGCAGCCAGAGAAGTTCCCATTAACACTCACATAGAAGCCGTTGCTGTCACCGTTTTAGCTCACAAAACCAGCACCATTTGTTCGGTATATATTCCACCGCATTCACATTTTACCGTAAAAGACCTAGAGTTCATTTTAAAGCAGCTACCTGAACCATTTTTATTAGCCGGTGATTTTAATTCACATAACACGTTATGGGGCAGTAAAACTACTGAGAACAGGGCTCAAACGCTTCAAGATTTTATCCTAACAAATCACATATGACTTCTAAACACCGGTGCGGCGACTTACTACTGCCAAAGCACAGGAGCTATGAGTTGCTTAGATCTGGCACTGTGCTCTCCATCTGTTTTTGGTGATTTTCAGTGGAATGTTATTGAGGACCCCTATGGTAGTGACCATATACCTGCTATCATTAAAAGAACATCTCCTTTTCATACCATAACATTAATACCACCCCGTTGGAGCTCCATATAGCAGACTGGCCTCCCTTTACTGAAAAAGCCACTCTGGATAACATATCAGATGAGCTAACAATAGACGAAATGTGTGAGAAGATTACCGCCTGCATACTCACTGCAGCAGAACAGACAATCCCACAATCCTCTGACTTCTTAAGTAAAACCTGAACTCCTGGTGGACGAACGAATGTACACAAACAAAAAAACTACAAAACAAAGCGTGGGGTATCTTTCGGCGATACCCAACACATTAAAATCTACTCTCTTTCAAGAAATCAAAAGCGAAAGCCAAGTACACACGCAGACAAGCCGAGAGACAGTCCTGTAAAGATTATGTCTCGTCTATAAATGGCTCAATAATGCCAAACGGATGTGGGATCAGGTTCGTTAGTTTAGAGGCGACTACGCGTCTTACACTATCCCCATACTATCACCTCCTGGCACGCAAACAAATATAGAAGAAGAAGCAGACATCTTAGGGCAACATTTCCGTGATATATCAAGCTCAGAGAACTACTCTGCTGCATTCCTAAAACATAAGCAATTAGCAGAAAAACTAAAGCTTCCGACCCCAGGAAGTTCAGAAAGACCGTATAATGCCGCTTTAACACTTCCAGAAATCAACAGAGCACTTACTACTGGCAAAAAAACAGCAACCGGTCCAGACAGGGTACATTACGCAATGCTAGCTCACCTATCCCCTAAAGCAGTTGAGACCTTCCTTCATTTCTTCAACATAATCTGGGAAACGGGGAAAATGCCCAAAGAGTGGACGAAAACCATCATAATGCCATTCTTGAAAGGTGGAAAACCTCCCGCAACAGCAACCAGTTATAGACCCATAGCACTCACAAGTTGTCTTGCGAAGTCATATGAAGCCGTAATCAACATAAGATTGACATACTTCCTTAAAATAGAGAACCTGCTTGATAACCATCAGGGTGGGTACAAGAAAGGTTGCTCTATAACAGATCATCTAGTTAGACTAGAACACGAGATACGTGTCGCCTTTCTACACAAACAATATTGTCTCGCTGTTTTCTTTGATTGAGAAAAGGCGTACGGCACAACATGGAGGTCTGGTATTTTAAGGGACTTGGCGGATTTAGGAATGCGCTGTAGAATGCTTAAATGTCTTGCTGATTTCATGTCCGATCGAACATTCCAAGTGCGTTTAGGAACGGTGCCGTCCCGCGTATTTATTCAAGAAAACGGTGTACCTCAGGGATGCGTATTAGGGCAAGATTGTTTGTGGTGAAAATGAACTCGCTCAATAATGTAATTCCCCCCTCTGTAATGCATTCACTATATGTGGATGATCTACAAATTGCATATCGTGCATCAAACATGGGAACCTGCGAGCGGCAAATTCAAATTACGTTGAACAAACTCACACAGCGGGCATCTGAAAACGTTTTTCGCTTTTCAACTGAAAAAACTATTAGTGGTCTCTTTTCAGAAAAAAGAGGCCTACAACCAGATCCCATGGTTAAGCTACAAGAAGCCACATTACCGGTAAAACAAGAACACAAGTTTCTGGGTGTTCTATTTGATAAAAAGTTGAAGTTCCTGGCACACATAAATACCCTTAAAATTAAAGCAAACAATACTCTTAACATCCTCAAAGTCCTGTGGCGGAAGCGCTGAGACTCTGACCGTAAATGCCTGCTACGCATCTACCACGCTTCGGTGCGTAGCAAATTAGACTACGGTAGCATTATATATGGCTCAGCCAGACTATCTTACGTCCGAAGACTTGGCCCAATTCATAACCTTGGACTACGACTGGCAAGTGGTGCTTACAACACATCGCCTGTCCAGAGCTTATATGTTCACTGTAATGAACCTCCTTTACAGCAGCGCAGAGTGCTACTAACTTTCTCCTATATATTCAGAATTCTGTCCTCCCCACAATACATATGTTTCAACATAGTCACACAGTGCAACTCAGGCTTACACTATACAAAGAAACCAAACATGATTAAGCCACTAATCCTGCGATATGAGGAATATGCTCGTGATTATGACATTCCTCGCGAAGTCCTCCAGGTTGCCAGAAAGCCACTGCGTTTGGCCCCGTGGTACGATTTTGAACCGTTATGTGACTGGACATTGACACATTTAAAGAAGAAGGACACCCCACAGGAACACATTACACAAGAATTCCGCGCTCTCCAGGAAAAATACCAAAATCACATGGAATTTTACACCGATGGCTCTATCCCCTGCTCTTATTTCACTTTTCAAACGCGAAGCATTGACAATTTCTTTATATTTGTGAATTTATTCGTTTACCACCAATACAAGTGCTTTGCGCCTGTCGAAATGGCAGCGCGAGCGCTGAGATCGCACAAGCAGACTACAGCGAATAGGTTATAACCAGCGCCACTCTGCTCGTACGCTCTGTCCCTAGCGGCAAAAGGGCGAACTAGACTAGGCGTGCCGGAGCAGGGAGATCTGTGCAGGTCTGGAGTTCAGTAGGTCGTGTGCTATGCCATGCTGCGCTCGCCAACCAAACAGCATCGTCCTTGCCCTTGACGCCAGCGCGGCCGCAGGCGCAGGCGCCGCTGCTTCTTGGTGCAGTGCTCGGAAATCCCCTGGCCAGTGTGGACAATCCACCTTTCTCACGGCGCGACGGCGCATGCACCCTGCCCTAGCGGATTAGTCGCGAAACGTTTTGGAAGGGACGCGCGCGCGGCCACGCGGCCAGATATTGAGGAAAGCTAACCCGAAAAAGAAAGCGCGCAGATGCTCACTACAGCGAACACTCGTGCCATGTACCACGTTGAAACTCTACTGGTAGCTCGACGTCGGTGCGGTGCCAAAAACGTGCGTAAGATCAACTCCACTTTTAACAGAAAAGGGCCAGGGCTTCGTAGTTGCTACTTTGCATTGACGGGTGTCAAATTTGTCGACAAACCCCTGCGTTACACTTGGGCGACACTTCAAAAACACGTTGATGAAGCAGTCTTCTTGCAGCGTCGGCCCACTGTTGCTAGTGGTGGCAGCGCGTGCCTGACTTCACGTACACTTTTAAGGCATGGTAACACTGCGTCGATACGAGACTGACAAGACGCTGACGCCGACGATTGGCCGACAATTCAGCAATCTGTCACTGAGACCATTTCATCGTAATAGGCCGACAACGACGCAACCGACGAGTGCGAGGAGTCGTATAGCGCGACGGGCTTTCTTTCTAGGAAACCGCTCCTATAGTTAATTTGTGGTACTAACTACTCCTCACTTCGCACGGCATGTGCACAATAAGCGGCAAGCGGCGGCACAGCGTTGTGCCAGCATCTTGTACTTTGGCGAACGTTCCCGACCGCCGCCGGTCGTATTCCCGTAGATGGTGGGCCTGCGTGTGTTGTCATGCTGACAAATTTCTTAATTCAAGAGAAGCACTGTTTACCTCTGCGTCAAACGGGAAAAGAAGAGACAGTGAATTCGATACAGCAGCATAAACTCGCTCAGTTGCCAACGTTGTCAGCGATGGCATCCGCGTTTTCCCGAGATAACTACACGGCCTATAAGTGGGGGCTTATGCCGAGCAGAGTTGTCTCTAATAATCATTTATAGCACGCCTAAACTGTGAGTATGATGAAGTTAAACAAGTGCGAGAATCAGTATATATATGTGTCTGGATCACAGTTGCAGTTGTTTAAGCGACTCGGCCGCTTATATTGTCCCGTCTCAGGGAGGAACAACGCGGCTCTTATGCGCTGATATATCTATGTATTGTTACGTTTTGAGATTATTTCTCATCAGCGCTGCGTCGTTTCTACAATATCCGAAGCTCACAGCGATCTGAAGCTGTAGATGTAAACAAATTCACCGCTTTGGCAAATCCCACGTGGAAGGCTGCGCTGGAAGGCTTCTTGAACCTGCGAAATCTTTAGTGTATGTGTAAAAGGCATACAAAAAGCGATGTGCAATCGCAGACATCAGCGACAACGAACTCTAAGGCAGCCGCGTCGGCAGACGGAACTCAACGCGCCTTTATCGGCCGCGCTGTTACCACAACAGCGGACTCGGGCCTGTTCACCCACTATTGTCCACGTGCTGCCCCGGAGAAACGCGATCCACGAAACGCACAACCGACGCGCACTCAACATGTGCGCAGGTACAAAAGCAACCGGCGAAATCCCCGGCACCCTTCCAAAACGTTTCCAGCAGCGTGCGTCAGAGGGCAGCACATGAACATGAAAGAGGCGGATTAGCGCTTTTGCTCCAAGACAGGCCGCGTCCTGCGCAGATTCATCGCGGAGCCTTCCCGCCACTTTGACCATGTCTGCTAACCTAGCGAGCACGTATTTGGACCCCGCTTGCTCAAGGCTATGTTTCGACCAAGAATGGGGAGCTCAAAAATTGCTGACGCAGCATCGTTACCCCAGATGTAAGCGACTGGCGTTTTGTTACGCTAGCATATGTCGGAAGCTGCAAACGAGTTTGGCATGTTCGGCAGCACTCGTCTCTACAACGGCGAATGACAGGTGGCTGAACGGAGACCGGTAAGTTTTCCCCTCGCTTATTCTTACTGTTTTCGGCAAATAATTCCGTGAGTGTGAACTTTTGCATGCTTTCTGAGTCTCTGTAGTGTGCAAATATTGAAACGCGTCTCGCGAGCAGCCTTGTTGTTTGTTTATACTATCGTTCCGCGGACAGCCTCTTGTATTATGCAAACTGGGAAAAGCAAGCTTTTTTTTTGAACTATCGGACCGAGGCGCTTGAATGAGTACCGCCATAGGATTTCGGTACCGCAAGGCGGTTGGTTTTTTGTGTGCGGCGCTCGGGCATGCGACTCCCTTGTTGGATTGCGGTCGCACACGTAACCTTGTCTGAGCTGATTCCGCGTTGGCGTTCTGTAATTCTTACACCTCCAGCCTCCTCCTCAGCCGCGGGTGCGCGGGGTTACGCGGCAATGATTTGCCGCGTTGCAGTGGCGTCGACTTGCGATCTCGTTGGCATTCCAAAATGATAGCAGCGCGATCACAGCCAGGCTCAGCGCTCTACACCGCGTGCCCGTTGAGCGCGCTAGCGTTGCAACATATAATGGGACAATACGTGTTTACGCACGTGTATGTTAGGGGCCCTGTTGCATGGATGTAGACAGACTAACGAGGTAGCCACGGCGGCCGCATTTCGATGAGGACGAATAGCGAAAACACCTGTGTGCCTAGATTCAGGTGCACGTTAAGGAACCCCAGGTGGTCGAAATATCCGGAGTCCCCCACTACGGCGTGCCTCATAATCCGAATGTGGTTGTGGCACGAAGCCCATAATTAATCTTTTAAAAATTTAAGCTAACGAGATTCAACACCCGCTTAAGGTCACTCGGAGTGGGGGGGGGGGAAGTGGAGGAGGCTGCGCCTTTTTTTTTTTTTTTTTGCTCTCTGCGGCGGCGCTGGGTGACGTTACACAGTATTCCCGCCTTTTTCTCTCTTCAGCGACGCGTGATGCTGCCGACTTGGTCGCGGCGTTCCATAAAATACACCTCGCTCGATGAGCGCTGAAACTCGCTGTGGAAATTCTGGCGCAGTATTCTGAAACGTTCGCCTTCCGGGATAGTTTCGCCGTCGCGGTAGTGACGTTCAGTAAATCAAGCGACTTATCCGGACGTAAGCGTTCGCTACCAGCAGGCGCTATCGTACGCTTCTGATCGCATGAATGGCCGCGCCGTGCGAGAGCAGCGCGGCTCGGGTGTGTTGTTTTGCAGCTTAGTGGCCGCAATACCGGTTCTGCGCACTGACAACAGCAGGCTGCGGCCGCTTTAGGTAAAATAAATGGAAAAAGGAGATGTAAAATGTTTTAATTTAATGAATAAATGGTGCTACAGCTCACGTGGTTGCGAAGCACAATTTAGGTGTTATTATAAACCGACACTCTTTGTTTCTACGTGTGTGCGTCAGCAGCCATGGGGCACCGGCAGAGGGACGTCGTGTAAACATGGCTCCCTATTTTGAAAGTTGGTAGAGCTAGGCCACTCTAGTAGAGCTGAGCAAAAACGAAAGGAAGCGGCGTAGTGCGTGTGCGAGTTTATTGTGGCCGTTTTCTTTTGAGAATCAGTGCACAATGTTTTAACGCGCCTGCAAGGTAATGGAAATAATGGCAAAGCTGCAGCAGAGCCCTCGAAGAAGACGCGCCGGACGTCGCCGTAGGTCGTCTGCTGTCCTGCTGCCGTGCGAAAATTCGTTAAGTGTGCATTGCAAGCGCTGAGTTGTGAAGAGACGGCACTTTTGCCGATTTTTTTTCTACCCAGTTGCATATTTGACCAGAAGTAGCTTACGACTGTTTATTTGTAGAATATAAGGGTTATAGTTCCAGAAAATTTAATTCCTTGGCCGTCTTGCTCGCAGAATGCCAGTTTGCCTGCGGCTGTACATGAACGAAGTCCACCACGTCACGATGCCTGCGTACCAAATCACCAATCGGCAAGAAGAAATTATAAGTTTCATGGAAAGGAACCCCCAGATTGCTAGTAGGTCGGGGGAATTTGATGGGAATTTCTCGGCCGCGAAAATGAAAGATATGTGGACGGAACTGGCGGCCCTGCTGAATTAAGGGCTGCCAGTCCAGACAGAGCGCGAATGGAGGCTGCGGTGGGCGAACTTTTGTGTATAAATGCAGGCGTGGCACCGGAAAGTTTTCGGGAGGGCAGAGGCGAGTGAAAAGTAGGTTTCAATGAAAACGGTTGACGTTTTTGAGAGACAAGTTTTTTTTTCTTGCAGAGCAACCGGCGGCGGCCGGCTCAGTGGCGCCCGAGTCCGCGTCTTGCAATTCCTTGGAGGTAGCAGCAGCGTGGGTCTGGGGGACCCTCTTGTAAAGCGCATCTCATGTGAGGATACTATTTGCAACTGTACTGTTTTATTTTGTTTACTTGATGGTGATGTGAGTGCCTCAAAGATCTAGGAAATGTATTTTGACGGCAAATAGAAAGTACAGAACAGCTTGAAGTGTGCACGTTATGCCATTATGGTGGGCAAGAGATGCCCTACTTAGTTCCTTCTAGATCCTCGTAAGCATTCGACCAGTGAAGTATTAATGCAGGGTAAAGCAACATGACCTTGTGTTTAATTTGAAATTGTCGTCTGTAGCTGTACGGTTGCCAAGAGGACGCAGGCGTGGTCTCGAGCCAGTCAGTACATTGCACGTGTAATATTCACTTTACAGGTCTTATAAAGTCTAATTCCTTCTATTGGCAATTCGGAGGACAGCGAAACATCAGTCAGCCGGCAGGACCTGGGAAGGAGTACCGAACCGCAGCCGGGCACTAGTGGATGAACATTCATGTCCTGTGCCACGGCACCTGCCCAACAGAGGAGATCGAGGCGAGGGTAAGCCACTGTGCATAACACTTGTGGACAGATATGAGTATAACAAGGCACATGCGTAAGAGCATTCCATCGCATGATGTTCTGCTTTGTTTACATGACCAAAGTGTGCAAAAAGTGCAACACAGTTTATTGGTAAGAGGCATATGTTGTATTCAACCTTAAGATTCGGTGTTGCAACGTATCTACAATTCACCTGTTGTCGAGTGAACAGTGTTCATCGCTGGTACTACTGTATTGGGGTCCAAGGTAGCATGAATATGTGCACCGCCACGATGAAAGGCCAGCAGTGAGGCAGCCGACATGTTACTTACTAGTAGTTAGCACCTGCTAAGTGCCTAGCAGTGCGTACGAGTTGTGTAAAAAATGCAGAAATGTTTTCACTCGGTAATGTAGTGGTTTCACAAGGTTTATCTTGGAGTAAGTGAGAATATGAAAAGGTTTACGCAGCGTACATGTTCAAAGGAAGAGTTGAGAGGAACGTATATTGTTATAGACTTGTTGCAAAAGCTTTGCCGCAAGGAAATCAAAATAGGTGGGTACCGTGGCGTCACAGGAGCTACATAATGCAGTTCCAGCAGATTGACCAAAACGTAGCACACCACGTAATTAGTACAGGATTATTATGCTCGTTACCATTTCGTGCTAGTGCGCATAATAACTGTGTGCCTAGTATGAAGAAACTGTGATTACCTGACCACGTGTCCTATGTGATATCTTTGAGAACTTTTTTGCAAGGATATCTGCACACAGTCTAACAAAGTCGTAGGGTGCAGTTGTGCCAGTGGAGAGGTTACGGTATTATCCACATAGCACATTACAGAAAGTATGCGCAGTCCCATGCTTGCACCTGCAGTTCTTGATGCACAAGGTATGATTTGCAGCTGTATTCATTGGAGGAAAGTCTAAAAGGAAATTGTTGTTAAAATTGAAATGCTATGTGGAAAAATTTGCTTTGCTAATATGTTTAGCTGTTGTGCACTGTTGGTGCTACGCAAGACACAAACCGGTAAGTGGACACAAATTCAAAATGTCCTAAAGGATGAACATGAAAGACGAATTTACATGCTGGCGCCAATCTGTGATACTCTATTAAGTGCAACAATCTAATCTTGTATATTTTATTTTGTTTAGCATGTAACAAATTTCTTACTCTCCATATTCAATCGCTTTCGCCGAGCCATGTGCATCGTCGCTGGTTTTCACGAGACGTTAAGTTCTCGCTTTTCGTACAACCGACGTTCCGCTTCTTAGTTTCTTTTTTTTTTTTTTTTTTTGCTTGAGGTAACGTTTTCTCTCCACACCCGTCTTGGCGGCATATAGCAAGCATAGCGAAGCCCTGCCTGCATGGCGTTTCCCTTAAAGGGAAGCTGAAACACTTTTCGAAAAGCATGAGTTCCCTGCGGCATTCTACAGTTTTGAGTCCACTGAACACGAATATCTCGTTTAAAAATGGCGGAAACAAACGCAAGCGGCTGTTTATTGCAAGAAAACGCGCACCAGCGCCTCAGGGCATTGCGCGTACGCCGCTGTTGCCCGTGATTGGTCGGGACCGCTTTGACGTCATTCACGGGGATCACCGGTCGGCGCCGCCGTTTCAAAGCGTAGCACGCTGTTCTGTTCTGGCTTCACAGCTGAGTTGTAAGCATTATGGTACGTTCTCGCTGTCTCGGAGAACTGGTATTTTCGCCGTACATGTTCGAACCGACAGCCGATACAGAAAACGATGGCGGCAACGGGGGCAACGACGATGTTGAGTGTGCCAACAGCGAGAGCGATGTGTGCACCTTCTAGCGCGTTGGAAATCTGAGCTGGTACATATGTCTTTTCATGTAACTGCACGTTCCAATGAAGGGAGAAAAAACGGGCTAAAGTGTCACTGGGAACTTGCTGGTGGAAGAATGCCGGAGCACTAACATATCATTAGATTGTAAACACGGGTGCAGTTCCGCGATGTCATGCACCTTGCCGCTGCTCGTCTAAAGTTTCGTGGTTTTTTGCGTGTTCATACACGATCGCGAACATAAGTGCCGTGTTTGGCTACTTGAAGCTCTTCAACATTTTCTGCCTGTGTCACATTGGCTCCTTCAAACTCTTCCATTGGTGATGGTAGTGGAACAGGCTCATCAGGGGCTCGGTTCTCAAGGTGCTCTGCTAGAACCTGAAAGAGTGCAAGGCATGGATGTTATGAATTTCAGCATATCATGCATATCAGCAAACATGGCAACAGTTGGTTTACTTACAGTAATTGAAATACTTTTTCAGTAATTTATGTGATGGATTAGTTGTCTAGTGATTTAGTAATGTCAATTATTTGGTCTGTAATTTCATGGCTAAAGTAATGTATTAATTGCGTTAAATATGCACCAGTAAGCTGTGTACGGCGCCAGAACGTTGGTAGTGTCGTGAGGTGTCGTGGAGGCACATGGGGGGGGGGCATGAAATGTTGGCAAGTGTGTGCTACCTTGAAGAACGGTTGGCTTTCCTTTATACTTTGTTTTTGCTTGTGTGCATGAAAAATTTTTGGAAGAAATCGTAAAGTAATACCATTACTTTTTTGAAAGTGGTAATTGCCCTATTGCAAAAACCAGCGCCACTGGGACCCAGTGCGCCGGATTATGGGCCCAGTACAGCGCGCTGGACGCTGGGGCGCTGGGAAGGCGCTGGGAAGTCGCGGCGTACTGGGAGGCACTCGCTACTCGTGCGAAAAACAGCTCTAGCGCGTTAAATATACGGTGCCTGGACACCGCATATATTTTTTTGAATACAGAAAGCAAGAAAGAGCGCTTTAGTGCAATAAAAAAAAGAAAAAAAAAGCGTAAAAAATAACACTGTTCCGACAAGGATTCGAACGTCCGACCTACAGATCCCAAGCCCGTCATTTTACCACTTTACAGAAATTGCCTTAATAGTCACAGGTGGTCGCACAAACCCGTCGTCCTTAAGAAACACAAAAGTGCCTTCACCGCTTTATGGGCCGATGGGCGATGGGGGCGGTGTTCCAGCAGCACCTGCACAGAAAGCGGCCGATTGTCCAGTTTTTGGAAAGCTTTGGCAAGTTCTTGTCGCTCTAGAGCATATCTTGGACAGTGGCACAGCAGGTGGTCGATGTTTTCTTCGGTGCCACAGACCTCGCATGCTGCACTGTCAGTCACCCCAATTAATGTAGAGTATGCCTTTGTGAAGGCCACTCCTAACCAAAGGCGACAGAGAAGCGTAGCTTCACGTCGAGGAAGTCCGGGTGGAGGTCGGAGCTGCAGGGAGTGGTTTAGTCGATGTAGTCGTGTAAGTCGTAAGTTTTGCGAGTTCCAGTCGGTCACTGTGAGGCTACGTGCCAGGTGTCGAAGCTGCCTTGCAGCGTCAATCCTCGAAAGCGGAATCGGAATGCTGTGCTCTTCTTGATGAGCTGTGCGAGCAGCGTTATCGGCGGACTCATTGCCACTGATTCCACAGTGGCCAGGTACCCACTGAAAAACGACTTCGTGGCCTTTTTGTTGGACATCGTGGTGAAGTTTCACGACTTCGTATGTCAATTGGTCATGACATCCGTGTCGGAGAACTGACTGCGTGCACTTTAATGCCGGTTTTGAATCACAGAACACAGCCCATTTTCTGGGTCTTTCCGAATCAATGAATTCCAGTGCTCGACGCAGGGCCGTTAGTTCTGCCGCCGTTGAGCCGGTGAAGCCCTGCCTGCGTGGCGTTTCCCTCAATCCGTCTCTTTTGCTCCTTGACCGTGGGCGAATGCCTTTCATAGCATGTATTACCGTATGATATCGCAAAATGTGTATTGCATATTTGTAGGTGCTAATTGTTTCGCGCATCAATTTGAGGTCATTTGCTCAATTTCAATCGCTTTCGCCGAGCTACATGCTGTTCCGCATCGTCGCTGATTTTCGCGAGACGTTACGCTTTGCGCTTTTCGTACAACCGGCGTACCGCTTCCTTGTTTTTTTCTTTTTGGCTTGAGGTAACGTTTTCGCTCCACACCCGTCTTGCCGGCATATAGCAAGCATAGCGAAGCCCTGCCTGCGTGGCGTTTCCCTCAATCCGTCTCTTTTGCTCCTTGACCGTGGGCGAATGCCTTTCATAGCATGTATTACCGTATGATATCGCAAAATGTGTATCGCATATTTGTAGGTGCTAATTGTTTCGCGCATCAATTTGAGGTCATTTGCTCATTTTCAATCGCTTTCGCCGAGCTACATGCTGTTCCGCATCGTCGCTGATTTTCGCGAGACGTTACGCTTTGCGCTTTTCGTACAACCGGCGTACCGCTTCCTTGTTTTTTTCTTTTTGGCTTGAGGTAACGTTTTCGCTCCACACCCGTCTTGCCGGCATATAGCAAGCATAGCGAAGCCCTGCCTGCGTGGCGTTTCCCTCAATCCGTCTCTTTTGCTCCTTGACCGTGGGCGAATGCCTTTCATAGCATGTATTACCGTATGATATCGCAAAATGTGTATCGCATATTTGTAGGTGCTAATTGTTTCGCGCATCAATTTGAGGTCATTTGCTCATTTTCAATCGCTTTCGCCGAGCTACATGCTGTTCCGCATCGTCGCTGATTTTCGCGAGACGTTACGCTTTGCGCTTTTCGTACAACCGGCGCACCGCTTCTGTGTGTGTTTTCTTTTTTTTTTTTTGCTTGAGGTTACGTTTTCGCTCCACACCCGTCTTGGCGGCATATAGCAAGCATAGCGAAGCCTCGCCATCGTGGCGTTTCACTTTTTCCGGCATTTGTGTAGTCTGCATATGTATTGATGTATGATGCCACACGGGCCCCTACAACGTATAAGATATTCCAATCTATTCCAAATCAGCCATTCCCCTCTGTTATCGGCCTCAAGGTTTTAAGCCAACGCTTTCAGGCGATGTCCAGTTAGCCGATCTGTGAAACGACGTTGGAAAACTTTCAAAACCGACAGGTCAAAGTAAAGTTTCTGCACTAATGTTAAATTATGTCGAGCAAATCCGGAAGTTTCCTACAACAACCAGCGACTGCTCTGTTCTGTTGAAAATTGCTGCCTACGTACGTGTTGGCGTTGGCGGCAGCGGCTTGGCAGCCCGGGCGCGTGACCAGGAAACCACAGGACGTGTTTGACATGCCGGACGATCTGTTTCGGCGGTTCCTTTGTCTAAAGAATGAAATTTTGCCGCGGCTGTGCGACCAAGTGTCGGAGGAACTCGGAAGCGAGCGAGAAACATCGCTGTCGATGCAGCAACAAGTGTTGTGGACGTTGAGGTTCATAGACACGGGAAGCGAGGATGCGATTGGCGTGACCCAGCCTGCGGACAGAAAGTGCGTGCCATGCATGGCGGAGGCAATCGTACACGTGGTACCCACAAAAAGTGCGTACACTTCCCGAGGACGTTGTAGGAAAAGGCGAGGAGGAAAGATTTCCTTCGACTCGGCGCCGTTCGCAGCCTTATCGCCATCATCGCACCGAAGGGCGAGCACAAGGCGGCGTTCGTGTGTCTCAAGGAGTACTATACTCTGAATACCATGTTCGTAAGTGTCCGCCTACATTTTTGTCCAATTTACCCGCCATAGTAACGCGTGGCTAGTACCGTGCACGCTTTCGTCAGATCTGAGGCGCATGCCTGAAGATTCTCGTCGAGAACGCTCTGCGACCGCGGTCAGAACACGAAGCCAACGTGTGGAGCACTACGTGGTTTCGTCATCGGTTCCAGGAGGGACACCTTTCCAACGCGCGCGAGCAGAGGGAAAGTTTGGTAGAATTGCAATTTTGGCGGCGTACAGTAAGATGTGCTCGTGCCGTTAGATAATATTGAAAGCCGAAACACTTATTCTACATTACCTTGTTAACTATGCGGGCGACATACGCCCTTTAAGGGATGTTAACATTTCTGAATCAGTATCGGCGCAAAGCGAAGTGACAGCCCGCATGTGCTGTACGTCAACCTCCTTTTCATTGGTGTGCAGTTTGAAGTAGTTTCTTCTGACAGCTACTAGGCTGCGGATTAACGTTCTCGCGCAGTACCTCAGCAGTTCACGTATTGTGGGAGTGAGGACTGCCACGTAAATCCTGACCATATGAGGTCGCAGTTGTAAAGCAAAATACATGCGGTAATTTTTAACGTAACCTTGACATAGGATAGCGGTGGCCAAGCGTGAATTATGAAGTTATTAAAGTTATAAATGTTCCAAACAAGTAGCAAGTATGAAAAAAGACGTGTCAGCACAAATGTTGAATTAAGGACGCTTCCCACACTGAGTGTCTCGTCTTGCAGAGACTAATGTTTTGCTTATACGCATGACCACAATAATTATGTTGTTGCGAAGAGGTAGACGTCAGCTCTTTTGCCGAATAGAAGTTACATGATTTTTTGCTTTTCTTATTTGGCAAATGGGTTGAACGAGACTTTAAGCACTTTATAAAGTACTGTGAGCTGTCTCGCAGCAATAACAATATCTCTGACGAACTTATATGCAAGAGTTTAATTCTATATAAAAATGATAGTGCGTTGTTTTGGATGAGCGGTCGAAAAATAACTATCAGTATCTCAATTGCAGCTGTTGTACAAGTGAAAGACGTCTGCCTGCGGCCTCGCGTTCAGCTTCTCAGCCATGGATGCCCGCTTGCAGTACCAGTGGCATGGCAATCTGTTGGGTTGTGCTGGTTGTTTTAATTATCGTGCCTATCAATTTTTGTCCTTCTATTGCTTCTTGAGCAGTCCTTCACTTCTGAAGCTTATTTTTTTATCGTGCCAGGGTTAAGTGTCTTACGTTAGTGTTAGCACAACGCAATGATTGTACTTTTCGAGAATAACGATAAGCTGTTGACCGTGACTCAGTAGTACGTGCCATAATTTCTTTATCTACGTTTTCTTCTACTGATTAGACTTGCGTGACTAGTTGCCTTAAGTGACATACTCTGTCGCCTTCTTACCCTAGGAAACGGTAACTGGTGCCTTGTTGCAGGCCTTTGAACTTGCAACATCTGCACCGTAGACAGTTGGGCATGTTCAGATAAATTCAGCTGGGCATGTCTGGCGACCACTTTTAATTCTGATAAAATTTGCTGCATGATCCTGACGACCATGAAATCAATCTTAGTTTTGCGACAAAATTCTTTTTCCTTGCAAAAACTTATCACCATCAGCCTATTTGATGTCCACTACAGGATGGAGGCCTCTCCCCGCAATCTCCAATTACCCCTGTCCTGCGCCAGCTGATTCCAACTAGCACCCGTAAATTTCCTAATTGCGTCGCGCCACCTAGTCTTCTGACGTCTTCTACTGCGCTTCGCTTCTCTTGGTACCCATTCTGTCACCTTAATGCTCCAACGGTTAACGATTCTACGATTACATGACCTGCCGAGCGCTTTTTTTCTCATGTCAATCAGAATGTCGTCTATATCTGTTTGCTCTCTGATCCAAACTGCTCTCTTTCTGTCAGTTATGGCTAGCATTCTTCGTTCCATCGCTCCTTGCGCAGTTCTTGTTCTCAAGCCTCATTGTCAGTCTCCAAGTTTCTGCCGTATATGTCATCACCGGGAAAATGCACTGATTGTATACTTTCCTTTTCAATGATAACGGTAAATTTCCAGTCAGCTCACGATGTCTGCCGTTTGCGAAACAACCCATTTTTATTCTGTAAATTTCTTCTAATAGTCAGGGTTCCCTGTGATTGGTTGGCCTAGGTAAACGTACTCCTTCAGACTCTAGAGGCTTACTGGCGATCCTGAATTCTTGTTCCCTTGCCCGGTTTTTCATAATTATCTTTGTCTTCTGCATATTAATCTTCAGACCCGCTCTAAAGCTTGTTTCACATCATGCGATTTTCGTCGCACCGGAAGTGCGATTTCCGTCGTTTGCGAGAAAAATCGCAGTCGCAGTGCCGACCCTCCGATTGTCGGCTGCGACCAACCGGTTGGTCGCACAGTCGCAGCGATCGCTGTGGTTTTCCGTCGAAATTGCGCGGAGAGCTGTCGTGTAGCTATTTCGCCGGTTTGTTTGGGAAATGGCGTCTGGCACAAGTGCAATGCGCGGAGACGTGGACTGTTGAATTCGGTACGTACGCGAAGGGAGAATAAATAACTTGCACCGCAGATTCCATTCTGCCATTTCTATGCGTTTGTTGACACGCTACGCAGCAAATGAAGAGCATTTTCACGTTTGGTTCGTAGGCTCTTGCGAGTTGTCAGTACTAAGTGGTGTTAGATCCCCACCGGAGGACAAGGTCGTCACAATTTCCTCTTGAGTAGCATGCAAAAATCGCGCCAGCTATAACTATTTCAGCCTGGGCAAGGGCGAATGAAAGGACAGCAAAGTACCCCAAGTTTCAACGTTGTGCTGAACGCGGTAGCGTTCAGTTACATTTTCTTGTCGGTTTTTAATTTTGAATTTCCCGATGCATCTTGAAAGGTTATCTTACCTTACTTAGTTATTAAATTTGACACGGCAAACGTGCAGGCTAGCGTAATGAAGTTTCTACAATAGCATTAACTCCCTGGCTTGAATAAATAGCGTCGTCAATTTGTTTTCGCATACTTCATGCACGCTAAGTTGCATCACGTCTCTTGAGATGTTGATTTTCCTGCACAGAAACTAGTAAACCTTTAATATGTTGCGCTTTGTATCCTTATTGTAGCTGTATTGCCATTTGCTTGGAACTGTACGTAAGCCTTGTCTTGCTATAGGGGCACAGTGACAACACACCTTCCAGCACCGTCATCTAAAACTCGTGCAGCGATGCGAAAAGCAACGAAACGCTAGAAGACGACACGTTATAGAAAAGTAAATAAAAAAAACAGTGAAGTCAGCCAGTTTCATCCCTTCCTGGCAGTCTTTGAATATTTAAAATATAAACGTTCCTGCACGTCCACACCTAATACGGTGTGCAGAAACATACGTGCCATACACGTTTCTAATAACAGTTCCTAATGAGCTTGTGATCACGACTTTTACAACAATATCCTCTGTCACTACCACATTTATAAGTACTGAAGTACCATGCTACTTACAAGAACATATCACCCTGGAATTTTAAGACATTTCTACATTTCAACTTTACAGAATATGCAGTTTATTCAACAAAGCGCCGCAAAAAGCTTTTTTGCAGTCACACACATTTATTGGAGCACTTTTTACCCACATATAGGCAAGGAAAAACACAAAATCTCATACTTGTTCAATTTATTCACCTGCCAATGTGGTTATGGCATTCTGCTACTAACCCAACGGGGTTGAATTGCCAGCTGTGGCAGTAGCCTTTGAATGGCAGTCACAGGTAAAAAAGCTCTTGCACTTACACTTAGTTCATCATCATTTACTGAGCCTTTAATATTTCAGAAGCTACTGCATAAAGGGAGTATGCTTATGAAAAGTCTAACAATTAATACTAACACCACTCGACAGCAAAGCATTTTTCCCGAAGCTTTGAATGTGTAAACATTCTTTGCATCAGTATGTATGCAAAAGTGCTGCACAAATAAGCTTGATCAGGCATAGTAAGTACTCTTATCACGTAGCTGGTTCTACTGATGTATACATGTCAAAAGACATGAATGCTCATAACTCATGCATAAAGCAGAAAGAAAACTGTTTTGAAGACTTGTCCCTTCTGGCAGATATAAGTGGGGGATAACCAGCAGAAACTTTATTAGAAAGCATTGTATAATACTGCTTATGAAAGAATAGTGAAGAAGCTTTTAGTACACTACCTCATGCTACTACCTTAGGAGGAATGATGAGCAAGAAAATTGTGGTAGAGCACTTATGTGCTATTATTGAAAGACAGAAAATTTCAGGTTGAGAATTCGTGGAAAATTTGGCCCATCCGCACCAACAAAACAGGCCTACCACATAAGTACTACAGTCTATGGGAAAGCTATCTTATACAGAAATCAAGGACGATGCATGAAGCTCTTGTCAACGTTGCAGACTTTCTTAGCCAGCCTGGCCTCTCGCTTTCTGACAGGTCGGCCTGCATCGACGTCGGATATAAGACTGGAACCAAGAACTACCCCAGATTGCATGTTGTGCTTCACATAGCTGGACAAATATACCCGCAAGTAAGCGCCTCCAAATCGTCGGCTAGTGAAAGATAGATGGCAGAGCCAGCATGTGGGTCAAACAATTATGCCATGCCTGGACATAATGCACACGGTGAAAAGAATCATCTCAACATCATCGGGGGTGAATGAGCTGATACTATAGAAAAGCGCAGATGCTGTACTTGTGTCCAGGGTGTTCTGTGGTATGAATTAGCAGCAGTACACAAAAAAGACAACTCATCAAACACAGGCATACGGGTGCTGACTGGTCTTTTCAACTTTACCAAGCTTGGAGACCTCTTTGAGAAAGTGCAAACAAACAAGAATCTAGACAGAGTAGAGGCTCACCCTGCGGCAAAAATTCTTTGCCTAAAGAGCGTGGAACCTGGTCGCAAGATAGATACTATGCCAGCTAGCATATGAGCTGCAAAGACGACTACTCCTGCTTTCAGAAACACGCCCTCAAGAGCACCTGAACGGGAAACACAAGGCCATACTGTGCAATATGGGGATAAACAATTAGGCCAGGAGACTGTATTCAACTTGCAAGCACTCGGACGAGATTGCCATTCATAAAGACACAAACATGCATCAGGCACGTAGTACACTGATGGGGCAATAACGGTATAGCAGTAGCATGACACTACATAAAATTAATTACCATACAAGTGGGGACCATTCCAAGACATCCTACAGCCAGAGAAACCGAACTCAATGCAAAGGAGCACTTCCAGTGCAAATATGCAGGCTAACATCCTGCACGCCTGCATGGATTCACCAGAAGCTATGAGGGCCTGTGCATCACACCAGATTGTCAGGGAAATCGGGAGACTGACACGCTACTTGCAGGCACGTGGCCAACAAATTAAATTACAGGTTCCAGGGTACATTGCCATGCAGATTTTCCAGGTCGCAAGTGGCCCGACATAACTGAAAACTGCACGAATTGGTGTGTTTATTATTAACTACAGCACAACAGACTACGGACATGAAGGAAGACTTTTGTATTCACTCTGTTTGTATTTCTGTTAAGCTGTATAGCTAATGAATTCATTGGGCTGCACAGAACACTGGCCCCGCACAAGGCCCCAATTTCACGTCCAAATCTATGCACACACACACACACACGCACACACACACACACATATATTGCAAGAGCATATAGCATGACGAAGTATCCGCAGGATGACACCACACTTCGCCACTAAGAGTTATTGTGAAAATGGGGCAATTCATAGTTTACCAGAAAATAAATGCATCAAAGAGGCCAGATAAAGTTTGCTGCTTGATGTAACTAAACATACATAAAAAAATATTGCAGAAAGAAAATGCAGATGACAAATCCAAGTGAAGAGGAAGAAAACCATTCTAATCACCAATCACGCATGCCAGCACCTTTCAGAAAACAGTTTTTTCCAATACACAGAGTGACAGCTTGCTTATGCAAACACACTATTCCAGTTCCATGCCATTAGAAAAGAAAACCGAGTTTTTTCGAACGTAATCGCGTGTGCAGTTGGTGATCAATATTTCTTCTTTTTCCCTGGGCTTGTATAGATATTTGTATTTCCTCCCTCTCCTGTTTTTATTGTTTGGTTTCGTCAAGCTCTCGTATTTTATCAGGCTATCTTGCTGTACTACTTTCTGGTAACCTTTATAAATCACTAAAATTTCACAATAAACCTTTCATTGGTTAGAAGTTAGCGCAGCCTGTTCTCACTGCTCTGTACTACATGCTCTTGCAACATTGCCGAAATAAAAATTTTACAAGGTGCACAACGCTAGAGGAGAGATGTTGGTAGGATTTGCAGAAAGTAATAAGCTGCGAATAATGAACACTTTTTACAGGAAGCGCAGCAACAGAAAATAGAGCTGCAAAATCCCCAGTGGTGAAACAAGAAAATGAAATTGATTTCCTGCTTTCCGCAGATCTCAGGATAATGCAGGATGTAGAAGTGTTAGGTAGGGTAAATTGGGAGCGATCATAGGTTAGTGAGTGCTAGGAATCACTTCAATTTGAAGAGAAAAAAGGAAAATTGGTCGATAAGAAACAGGCCAACTTAGATGCAGTAAGGGTACAAGCAGACAAATTCAGGCTGGCATTTGCAAACAAATATGTAATCTAGAACAGAGAGATGATGACACAGGGGTAATGAATGAAACCGTAACGAGGCTGACTTCAGAGGCAGCAATTGAAACGGGAGTCAAGGCACCAAGGCGACCAGTACCCGATTGTTTGTCCTGCTACCGCGTCGACAAACCGGCTGATGCGGACGCCATCGCTTGCGTTTTCTGTGTCCTTGTTGCTTCAAATCGGCAACGAGCAACGCCGCGATACTTAATTACGAGCCCTCACCGACCGTCTGGAGTCAACGCCTGGCGACGCCTCTCTCAGGATCTTTCTCCTCAATGAGGCGACATCACGCCGCCGCAACTTCGATCGACACGGCCTTGACCTTCTGCTCGTCATTCCGTCACACCTGCGTTCGACTGTCCACCAACTTCACGACGCCCCCTTGGATGGACACTTGGGCATCTCGCGCACATACGACCGTGTACGCCGTCGATTCTCTGGAAGTATATATATATATATATATATATATATATATATATATATATATATATATATATATACACACTCTGTATTGTACACAAACAACAGCATCATCCTGTTTGTTTATTTCAACAGAAAAACTAATAAAGGAAGGAAAGCAGAGAACAGTTTGTCGCCTTTAGTTTTCCCACTTCGCTGTTTCGCCTCCAGTCGGTGGGCCGCCCTTTGCGCGCATGTGCCTTCGGGATTCGCGTCCCACGTCACTTAGTGAGTCGCACCGTTCAACCTTTAGAATGGCGCTGTGCTTTACCTAGCTTTCCAGCTCTTCAACCTTTTCGGGGTTAGGTTTTCTGTTGCGTGGGAACGTAGCGGCTTATCCCTCCTTGCGCCCCTCCCGTACAGTTCGCGTTGTTTTTTTTTTCTTTACCCAGCCCCCAAACAAACTCTCTCTCGAAGCTGCAAGTGCACGTCGCGTCGTTGTGCGCCATGACAACGATGCTGTCATAGCTAGCGCCCAGTTTCGCATTACGAAAAATGCGAAAAGGTGAATACATTGGCGTAAAGGTTGAGTATTGTAAGTAAAAAATTTAAGGATAAGGAGCGAGAATGGAATGTCGAAGATTTAATTCTGTAGATACGTTTGCGTGGTCCACGTGTGAAACTACTACGGCTTTTGTACCGCATCACTTGAACAATTTGCGCACCAGCGAGTCGTCTGTTACAGAAAGTCGTCTGCCTGAGATCTTCATCTCAACGCCGCCGTTCAACGACAATGTCTTGCGCGTCTTTCAACGAGTTGTTGATAGACGAAGTGGCAAGGCGCTCGCTTTTGCAGGACTTCTGACTCGTCGATTACAGAAAAACCGTGAATAGGACTGCGTTATGGGAAGAAATCAAGGCGGCGCTTGAAATCGTCGATCCTAGAGGTACGTATATTGTATATATGTTCTGATCTTTGTGGCATGGAAACATATTTAGGTGTGCACATTACGTCTTCCACTTTAACTTAGGGATTCGCCAGCTAACGGGCGCGCGCGGCACTAAAAAAACCGCGTTCTCTTCTTTTTAAATTTTTATTTTTGCAATATTATGGTCATTCCCGCGAAAGTCCCAGACCCAAAAGTAACCATTCTTGATTTTCTTGAAAAAAATTGGGCTAGATGGCTATTGCCTGAATAAGGTTTCACCAAAATATTATTCTCAATTTTTTTTTTACCACGTGAGCGCTGTTTGAAAGTTCCGCAAAGAAGCAAAATTTTATTGGAGGTGCACTTTTTTATTCATGTTTCAAACTAGGTGCAATAACAAATTTTATTTCAGGGCATTTTGTTGGCATTCTTTCATAGACGTCATAATTTAATTAATCCGATAAATTTCCGTGTTTATTTGGCTAAGTAAAAAAATTGCGTTTTTAAAGATTCTTCGCACAAACTTATTTTTATAATTTTTCTCCTTTTTTGCCTCTTACTGTAGTGTCTGCTAAAAGTAATTTGAAATTATTAGTAAATATGTAATTTTTTTAGAAAATTACCTCCACAGTTCGCAAGAAATGAATTTATTCTGATACTCACGCCAAGTTTCTGTATTAAGGCCCTCCAGATAAATGTATGTCAGACAGCTCAATATGCACACTGACGTCCTAATGTGTGATTTAAAAATTTTCGTTTGAGTGAATTTTGTCTGGCAATTTCCAATGCAGATTCGTAAAATTTGTTAATATGCGATGCATTTCTTAGTGTGACAAGTTGCTACTAAAGTACCGTTGTTTATTTATTTCCTGACTATCCAATACCATTCCTGACATATTAGTCTAAAGGCTCTCCCAGCTGACGTTAGCCACGTTCAATGAAACAAAAAATTTTGCAAAACATGCTGCAAGGTACGATCTTAGACCTTTGGTGTCAGTGGTTACACCTCTGGCGATTGAACACCGTAGTTTTTATAATTGTACCTTTCACAGCCAATTTTTTGGGGGCAGCTTGACAAATGTTAGATGAGACAAACGATGTAAGTAGTATGTGCTAATGCCTGTGCAGTGTGACGTAGTGCTTGTTGATGTTAGTTCTACAGACGAATGCTTCTTGTGTTATGCATGATTGCAGCCTGTTACTGCAACCAACGTTTTTGTTGGAAGATAATGTCATCTCTCTCTCACGCCATAATCTTAATGACACGTGATGAGAGAAACAGGAGAGAGAAACAAGCTTTAATGATGAGCTGGAGAGGTTAGCCTGGCTGTTCGCCGGTCAGTAAGTCCCAAATGGAAGTGACTGGATTAGTGCAAACGAAATAGTTAGGAACTATAGCAATCGCATAACCATAATTTGAGTTCTCAAATGAGATAAATTTGTAGTGAGGGAGCATATACATTTTCTTGCAAGACAGAAGGCTGCCAAAAGATTTACTCATTGGTTTTCAACTACTGGCACATACTCGATCCGAATTTTTCTAGCATATTTATACAGTGTGCAAGAGATTGCACCTAGTGAAATGATGGGCAAGTCATTGAAGTGAATTGAGTGTGTGTGTGTATGAATTTGAGTATAATTTGCAAGTCTCAAACATTTCTTCCGTCCAACTAAATCCCAAGGCTCATAGGCTATTCATTGCCAATAATCTTAGAGGTCATTATTATTTGCATTGGGAATTTTGTTGTGGCACAGTTCAATACAGTTGGTGCACCACCTCATACAAAACTAGTGTACCAGCACATGCAGTTATTAGTGTATCAGGTCTATTGTTCCGTAATCTAATAAGAAGAAACAGGTGGCCAATGCACTTCGTTTATTGTTGCTTGCCGAACTTACGTAATGATACAGTAGCACTTTAAACTCGGACATAACAGCTTCATGAAATCTGTAGCAGCCTGCCTCTGTCATCAGTATTTGTTCACCATTGCATGGCAGCATGACTGAGGCATGAATCAAGTAGGGCTCACAGGGGGTGACTGAATGCAGGAGAAGTGCCACATAATGTAATGATTATTTTGAAAGCCAGTTACTTTCTCGGCCGAAGTCATGAATGTGCAGTATAATTTTCATGCATGATTTTTAGTGGCCAGTCATCACTAGGCATTGCTATTTATATTTTCACAAGTTACCATTATTAGTGAATTGTAAAGCATAAAAGCTAAACCTAGAAAATATCAGTGTTACACATTACACTGCTGTGTAATCTTCAGCCTTACCAAACGAGCATGTTTTCTCATTTTTTGTTATGTACAGTCGACCAAAGAAGTTTACGGACCAAGAGACCTGACAAAAAGCGGAATATCTCCGCAGCCTCCAAATGCAGCCTGGTATTCCCATTTCCAGCGTTTACTGGTATATGCGAACAACATTGTGATGTACGGTTTTACTGGCTACTTTTAAAGGCTGCTGGTATACTTAGCATTTTCTGACACCCCGTGGTCCGTAAACTTTTTTGGTCGACTGTACAATTCTTAGTTATACTGGACGAGATCCAAAGCCGGTGGCGAAATTTGAAGGACACGTACCGAAGAGAATTGAAAGAACTGAAGGATGAGACAGGGAGTGGCTCTGCCTGCAAATCCAAATCGCGACGATGGCCCTACACGGAACGTTTGGGATTTATGTCGGACTTGATGGAACCATGCCAGTAAGAACCATTGACTCACACTGCATGCTTTCAAGCAGGTACACTTTCTAAAAAAACATTTCAAATGAATGCAAATTCTGCAGGAGCCACAGCAATATGTACATGGAAGTGGAAGTACACGAACTACCCGAGGTTGACGTACCGGCGAGTGACTGCGAGCCAGAAGGCCAGATGACCAGCCAGGAAGCAAGCGAGGGAGAACGACCTCGGACGATAAGCATTCCACACAACCATTGTTTCAAAATATTTGATGCTTTCCGAAATGCCCTCCCGAGACGCCTGGACCCTCTGGCACTCCAGCCGCCAAGCCACAGAGGCAAGGTATTGAAAGGAAAAGACGTGTAATACACTTACAGGTAGTCGATGTCCAGCTTAAAGCTGTAAAGACATTAACAGCAGTTAAGCCATTGACATCTACAGGCTACTTTCTACTCTCGCTAGAGGAAGCGATGAATGAAACCCCAAAAGATATGCAGCCATACCTACGACAAGAAATGCTGAATGTGGTTTCATCGTATAGTCGTGGGGTGTTCCCTGACCTGATTGCGCGGAAACCAAACCCGAACGCTGGAATCTTCGAAGATAGACCAGAAGATGAATAAAACTACTTTGCTTTAAGGACACTAAAGAGAAACATTGTCAGTAAGACCCAACGAATTAAAAACTTCATTTTCACTAAATTTGCGGTAGTAGTTTTGTTATTAAACGAGGAAAAAAAGCAAATATTCAGTTTTTCTAATATTGCACTGAAACCTTAGAGCTGGCATGCCAGTGAGATGTGAACTTCAAAATACTTTTTTCGTATTTTGTTCATTGTGGCGCAGTAAATGTTCTTGAAATGTGCTAAGCTCAGTCTCCCATTGGAAAAAATATATGGGCGAGCTGAGTGGACCTTTGTGTGTATACTGTGTCTTCATCCATATTAAAGTGGCATTTGTTTGCCTTGTCAATTCAGTTTCTGGCTCTTCTGAATCATGGACAAAATACCTAGCCTCGAGCAGACACTACCAAAATCTATGACACCGTGGTGAGCCAAGGCAGGAGCGTCAATGTGACGTTGCTACCCATCTTTTGTTTGTACACCTTTCCTGGCTTACCGGGCCTCTTCTCATGGTAAGCAAGCCTTATTTAGGTTTGCTAAATTACTACTTTACTAATACAGATAAATTATTTTTCTCTTTAGTGTCCCTTTAAAGTCTTTACTTTGTCGCAGGTCAAGAACGCAGTAGCAGCCGCTTGCATATAAGTTGCTGACGTCACTTGCCATATTACTACACCCCACGGAAATAGTGTACTTAGTCTAATTCTGCGCGCACACTTGAAATCAGCATGGAAAACAAATGCGACACCATGAGAAGGTAACAGCATGAGTGCGCTCCAAGATGAAGCTTAAAAGAATACCACACAAAAGGAAAACACTAGCTGAACGTATGTGCCATCAAGTCACATTATGAAAGAAATAAGCAAGAGGCTGCATCATATGATCAACAAGGAGATAGAAGGTTAACAGGCGCCTTTGCATAGGGAAAGCTTCAAGAAATTCAGTTTGGGAAGACTGGCAACTGTTTAAATCAGCGTCTATGTCAGCACAATACATTAAATGGAATGTCTACCTCACTGCTCTCGGGACGTTATAGAACTTATAGTTGCAAGCCTTGGTTGAGGTGAACTAAAATTAGAAATAGCATGGAGATGAAATTCTGCAGGTACTCATAGATTTTCACATTTATACAGAGGCAGCACGACAGTTGGGTACCTCAACCTTCTCTTTGCGAGATAGCGAGATGCAGTTGCTTGATAATTCCATGATGTGACTTAATGGCATGCGCATTCAAGCATGTATGCCTTTTGTGTGTTCCTATAATGAAACTTCAGTTGGCACTCTTCCTGTGTCATTCTCATTGTGTTGACATTTTTTCTTCATGCTCATTTTAAGTATACATTCACTGCAACTTGCCCAAGTTTCTGCCTCATAGCAATCTTGTATAGTGTACCAACTTGTAATTCTAGCATCCCTGTTCAGCATTGTGTTAGTCACTACAGAGCTTGTGATACAATGGCGCCTGAGTAAGGTGAACATGGTCATGAGCACAGCAGAGAGGAGGTGAATCAGGGGCAGAATTCACAAAAACTTTCACTACAATTGTTCACAAGCGGAAACTCAAACAAACTGCCAAAATCACTGATGAACAAATAGCTTTCTGAGTTCAGCCCCACATAGTGATCCACAAGTGCATATTCGTATGTTCCCCTCCAAAGCATTTGGCATTGCATTCTTGACCGGTCGCTGACTATAGTGCTCCAGCAGAACCACATCAGCAGTGCAATAAGTCATTACATTTTTCGTGCTCTAATAGGGCAATAAAAGGTTTTAAATGTAGCTTTTATTTATTTGTTTCTTGACTATTCCTGAAAGGCACAACATGGGACATTACATGAGGGTGGGCATATAGATAGTGTTTGAATATGTTGATTCGTTTATAACAAATACGTGGTAAGAAGTGAGATGAAATAGTTGTCAGTTGCAGTAGTGATAAAACTGGACAGATCACTTCAGTCATGTGCTTATGGACGAAGGAATACTGAAATGTAAATGAGCACGTGGTGGGCGAACTGAATTCGCATGCATTGGACGCCATGGCCATGAAAGAAGAATTTATGTTGGCAGGTGGCGTGCAGTTGTCAGCAAAGACTGTTCATCCAAGGAATTCATGGGATGTTCGTCCCTGAATAACACAATGAGGGCTTTTTGATGGAACGTTAATAGCTGTGGCAGGACATGGAGGAATTTCACAAAGTAAGTGTCAGCAAACCGATTGCATTTCCAAGGGAAGCAATATATTAACTGTTATGCGAACATATTGAAGCAATAAGAACGCCCCTACCCTTACAATTGCTAGGCCCATCTTTGTGAAACACGTCAGAATTGGTAAAATAGGCTGATAGAGAGAAAGAGAGAATACTTGATTATAGAAAAGGCAAAAAAGTTGGCCAAAGGAGCATGTCTCTGGCTTGCGACTCCGCACCGAGGCAAAGAGGAAGGGTAAAAACAAGATTCCTGAAGTATCGATGGTCTGGTTGTGCCAGGTGCCATTTGTAACAGGTGCCATTTGCCAGGTGCATTTCTCTGTAACGAAAAATTACACCACACAAAGTTAGTAAATATTTCAGCTCATAGATATCAAAGTGCATAAACCTCACGATTTTCAATTTCCTTGAATTTCTTATGTTTAACCTAGCCCATTCATGGGCCACTGGGTAAGTGCCACCGTGATACGTGGGCCTTTTTATAGTAGCAAAAACCTTGTTCGTTAGCTGGGTTTCATCATTAGACTGTATAACTTACCCTGTACGATGGGCAAAAGCGAGAACAAGGTGAAAGCAGGAGCCAACGTTTGCACAAATGGACTTGAATAAGACAAGTCCACTTGTCAAAACATTGGCACCTGCTTTCACTTTGTCCTCGTTTTGTTCATCGTCTTGAATTTGCATCTCACGCCTTCCCGGTCCTTTATTGCCCTGTAATCATTTTTCTTCTAATTCCCTTTGTGTTTACAAGTCTTGTTTATTCTTTTTTCTGTTATTGTTTGTTAAGTATTATATATGGATCTGCCCTTTATTTTGTAACTGCTTTTTTACTTCCGGCTCGCTCATGGCAGGTTTCTTTTCCATTGCCGCCACCCATGACATTATTTCATCGTCTCTGACTTTCTACTTGACCTTCTCTGTTGCTGTGTTGCCCACACTACAGGTCGCATATTTGCTGGTAAGCTTCCTAGTTCTTTTCCTCGACTGTGAATCAATGTTTTTGCTGTACAGATACCTGAACACTCTCCCAGCCCAATTACTTTCTTCCAGATTCCCATCAGCCTGTCTTCATACTCAATTTTACTGCGAGCTTCCCTCACTTCAAAACTAGTCCAGCCCGTATCAGCCTACACAGCTTCATTTGTAGTCTTCCCGTGAGCGCCCAATGCGTGGCTACCCACTGACCTTTGGTTCCCTTCGAGCCCTGATTGTACCCCTGATTTAAATCAAACAACCGCATTTCCAAAACACTCCAGACATCTCAAGCGAGCGCCTCCTTGTGACCAGGTGCGGCACGAGACTTCGGCCTGATATCGTACTTGATTTCAAGGACAAAGCATTCCTTTTGCATGTGGCGGTCGCTTAGGAATCCAGGACAGACACGCTCGAGAAAATATGCACGAAAAAGAGGGACAAATACGAACCTCTTGCGTCCGTACTGAGCGAACGCCATCCTCAGAAGCAGGTTAAGGTCCTAGGCCTGGCGTTCGGTGCACGTGGTCTCCTCTGTCCAAGCACCAAACAGGCTGCCAAGGAAATTGGCTTGCGGCCAGAACACTGGTGGGCAGTTTGATCTGCCTAAACCAGTTCCCAAAGCAAGTGGTTTCTTAACCTCGGGGAATTGGCAGCCTGGTTGATGCCTGCATCTGCTTTCTCATCTCTTTTAGCTTTTTTTGCTCTTTCATCTCTTTTACCTTGAATATTGCTTTTGTTTCTTGCTTGTTAATTGTTCGTAATTTTCTCAATGCTATTCATTACTTTTCTTGTAGCACAATGCTACCAACCGTCTGGCCAATCAACGGCCTCAACTGGGGAAAAATAGGACAAACAAACTGAGGCTCCCAGCAAAATTAGCCTGGGGGCCAACCCCAGTCCCCTTACTACTGTGGTTAATTTTCCTTTAATAAGTTTCTGCATGCCATTAATTTTTTGTATCTTCTATCGTCTTTTTTTTTTCTGTTTTCTTCAAGTTTGTGTTTTCTTTCTGTTTTTCTTTTTGTAACCAAGTGGCTGACGCGTACGGGAGCCTGGACATATGCCACCCCGAAAGCAGATCACTCCAATGGAGAAAGGAGCCAAGCGAAATCCTGTCGTCCTTCGCTGTTGACGCTGACCTGCTGCTCAACATGGTCGTCCAGGCTGTTCAATACACACCCCGACCACCAGTGGGGGAAACATGAATAAAATGTACCTAGCCAAATGCCTCGTCATCTAAGTAGTTACGCGCATGAATGGATTAACCAGATTCCCGTGTCCCACACAACCTTTCTGTTCCTATCTACCTACAAAATTAATTGACTACGGAACTTTTTATTTATCTTTCTAATTTGGCAGCTTGCAATATTTAGGTGCAGCAGGCAGGGCTTAGTTTTTGTTTTAATTATTTTTCTTTTCGGTAAGTTTTATTGCCCAACACAATCTTATGTCCCTCTCTACTAACCATAACCCCTTATACATAAAATAAAGCAATTACTGGAAGAAATAACAATAAATAATAGCCTCATTTTAACCTACGTAAAAGGACATAGTGGTAATACATGCAGTGAGATCGCGGACGAATTGGCAAAAAAAGCCATAAAATATCTAGATGAAATAAATCTCCCTATTTCAAAGAAATTTGTAAAGAAGGAACTACAAGAATGTTTCAAAAGTGGAATCAGTTATGCGATAACGATAAATTACCACAAAAAATTACATCCACAATTAGTTTAAAGATATAAATCAGATTCCCTGGCAACTTATAGCCAACCATCAAATATCACAAATTTTGACAGGACATGGAATGGTTTCCGCATTATCTGCTCAGGTTCAAAATAAGGCAACATAGAAATTGTCCCTGCAAGAAGCACTTGATTTAGACCATTAATCAAAACTGTGAAATAACAGAAAAATGCCGGTCACGATTGAAAAAAATATTGCACACATCTTGCACAAAAGCTGTATGAAATTACAAATGATCCAAAGGCTATGGCTGTTCTCGAGGAAATGGTACACACTAGAAATAGCAAAATATGAAATTACAATTAGACCTGTGAGAAAAAAAAGTTCCCAGGGACGATTCCGTCGCCCTGATAGCCAAAAGACTCCTCAAACGAGGCACATCTCGACCCCCCCCCCCCCCGAAAAAAAAATTTATGTACACGGACAGCAGGAAACTACCTTTCTCTAGACACCTCGAAAGTCTCAATAGAAATAGGAACTCCCATTCCACAATAGTGGTGCCGACGGGCTACCCTGCATCTCCGCCCCGGAGACTCGGGAACTGTCATTTCCAGACAGAATGGCGACCATCATGGACCCAAACTGCCCTAATAGGCGCATCGTTGGTCTTCTTCATGAGTCATCTTCACTACTTAATGCGGGAAGGAACCTACCCATTGGATTGACCCACGCCATTGCCCCGATAAACTCGGGAGCTAAACAATATATGTGAGAAAAGGAGACTGAGATGGTGCCCCTGCTCTCACGGCGCCTGACAAAAACTTGACTACACGATCCAGACCCACCCTGAACAAGTGCTTACCAGCCTCAAATAGAACGCATCGACCACAGGTATATTTTATCGATGCATTCAAAACTCGTATGCATGAACCATGCCATCATGAGGAGGCATGTTCGTCACTGCGAACGCAGACAAAAGGAAAACAAGTAATATTTCCTTCTCGAGAGGCTATGGTCAAACTTAAGTAGCAAATGTAGAGTAATAATGAAATTTACTTTACACTGTGAATATCTGAAAGAAAAGAAAAACTAAATAATGAAAAACGGTGAAGGAAAAAAGGAAACAAGAAAATAAAAAGAATAAGAATAAAAAAGCAAAATAGAGAAAAGGGAAGTAACAAAAAAGAAAACAAATAGAAAATGAAATATACATACATATTGACACGTGTACTTTATCGGGCAACCACGTTTCGCCACCTAACAAATGTACTCGCACAGCGTGGGATGCGCCTGCATGTATCCGAAGTTTCTGGAAAGTTATCGATGCTTCTATCCGCTGTCTGTTGTCGCCGAACCTTATGTTATCTGATTTCATCACCTGACGCGTATGGTGTAGAACTTTGTGGAAGGCACGCGGGTCCGAACGATTAGTCTGGAACATTCGACGACTGCTGTATAAAAGCGGACGCGCTTGACCCGCTGATCAGATTTTCGACGATCGCCGACCGTGTTCGCCGCTATCGCTGTGTTATAAGTGTAGCCTGTGTTTGTTGGCACAGGTTCGCCCAATAAAAGTTAGTTTCGTCTTTCACAGTATTACCACTGTGTTCTTCAACGTCACCACCACGTGACAATATAAAAAGAAAAAAAATACCATACAGTAATACTTCCTCCTCCAGTATTTATTGTAGACCAATAATCTCAAGTTTACTAATAGGTCACCAAATGTAAGGGCCTGAGCAGGGTGCGGAAACTGAAAATAGAAAAAAAAAAGAAAAGATCAAGTCAGAAGAACCTGCAAGACGACTCCAAGAAGTCCTGGCCCCAGATGAAACTGAATATGAAGCTCAAGAAGAAACTTCTGAACGAAGAAAGCAGAAAGAGCCAGAAGAAATTTTGTTAGTCAAGATGAAGACATGTTATGTACATTTGATGTTGTATACCCCATTGATGAATAAATCCCTCATTGCTGTCCCGTTCCCTTGGCCGTGGTCCCCTGGTGGGTAGAACCCCCCCCTTTCTTCTTTTTTTCTTTCTTTCTTCTAAGTTATCCTTTGACATATTTTATGTCCTATTCATTTCTTTTTAATTCGGCAGCCTGCGATCATTTCTTTTTAATTCGGCAGCCTGCGATACTTAGGTGCAGCAAGCAGGGCTTGAACCTTTCTTTTTTTATGTAATTTTACTTGGCCACCACCATTTTGTGTCCCTATCTACTATCTAGGAAACCGCCAAGGGAACGGGCTTGGCAAAATCAGCGGGGAAAGGTGTCCCTGTTGAGGTTCACCCTAGTCTGACTCTGTGAAGAGACATGAGAGGTGTAGCATAAGTGGGAGGCAATAGATACGGCCTCGTTTCGGCGGGGCCCTCGTGGCCGCCAGTGAAATACCGCCACTCTCATCGTTTCTTACTCGGTGGAGCGGGAAGCAGACTATTGAGTTGTCCACGCTTCTAGCACCAAGCGATGGGCCCCCGGTCTCCCTTCGGGGCGGTGCCGGTCGGGCCTGCGCGACCTGTTCCGAGTACAGAGTCAGGCGGGGAGGTTGACGCAGCAGCCGTAAGAAGCAGATGAAACCGGTAAGATATGGCAATAAAGGAAAATATTGGTGGACGCCAGAATTGAATTCACAGAAAAGGCATGTCAATGCTATGCGCCGCCGGTTTCAGCGATGCCGCGACCCTGCACTGAGGGCCGTCTACAGGGCGTCCTATAGTGCGGCGCTCGCAAACTTCAGGCGCCATATCGGAAAAGAAAAAGAATGCGCCGAAAAAGAAAAAATGCATTGCGTGCAGTAAGCGATCGCTATATGCCGAACCTTTTAAACGAGCTTTTGGGAAAACAACTGAAAGAACCGTACTGCCTACGCTGCGTAAATCCGACGGAGAGTTGACGGAGGGTGTGCTGCAGTCGGCGCAATTACTGCTCGATACGCTAATTAACAGAGACTGAGAAGATAGCGACGCACCAAGTCACAGCGAGATCCGCAAAAATATGCAGCGGCCCAACCGTGCCGCTATCGATGATCGCGGATTTACAAGGGGCGAAATAGAAGCTGTATTGCGCAAAATGCCAGCGAATACCGCGCCCGGACCGGACGGCCTCACGAGCGACATCGCAGCCTCCATCTGTCGCGCCGACCCTAGGTTCGTCATTGTGCTTTTTAACGCTGCACTCACGCTGGGATACTTTCCGCAAACCTGGCGACAGAGCAAGGTCATTTTCATACGCAAACCAGGTCGGCCACTAGACCCCCCAACGGCATATCGTCCGATATGTATGTCATTTACATTGGGGAAGGTATTAGAAAGGTTAGTACACGGCCGCCTCTACCATTTCCTGGTCGCGCGGGGACTCATTCCCCCACATCAGTATGGCTTTACCCACGGTAAAAGCGCAGTGATGGCGTTACAAGATCTCTGCCATTTTATTCGTACGCACCGCTCCCAAAACACGTCAGTGACGCTCATCTCCCTAGACTTTCAGGGAGTGTTTGACAGCGTGTGGCATCCACTGGTTCTGAATGATTTCAGGGAGCGCGGATGCCCGACCAACTTGGTGCGCTTATTAAATGCGTTCTTGAGCCACCGCACCGTCACGTTCCGGTCGCACTCGGGGGCGGTGACGGCGGAGGCGTCGCTGGGGAGCCCTCAGGGATCTCCGCTGTCGCCCATGCTCTGGAACGCGGTGGTGTTTTTGCTGCTGCGACTGCCGATGCCGGAGGGGATCCGCGTGCAGGCATACGTGGATGACACTATCGTCCTCGTACCGGCCAGAAATCGACAAGACATGATCGATAAAGCGACGGAAGCCATAAACCGCATTAAGGAATGGTCGCAGATGGCTAAATTAAACTTAAACCATGATAAGTCCATTTGCGTCCTCTTTTATTTTGGCCAGGGCGGAATGGAGAAGAGCCTACCCACTATAAAAATAGACTGGGAAAAAAGAGGCCTGAAGTTTCACAACGCGGTAAGTTATTGGGCGTGATGATCGATCGCCGATTATCCTTTTTCGACCACGCCGAACATCTTCAACGCAAGGCCGAGACGTTGGCGCTAAAAGCCACGTCATACCTACAAATGCACGCAGCGCTCACTCCCAAGAACAAGCGCCAATTATATCGGCAAGTTCTGCTGCCCGCCGTGACGTATGCGTCGCCCGTGTGGTGGACGGAGCGGCCCGATTGTCGCCTCAAGGCCCGGGTGAATTGCGTGCAGCGCACGCTGCTCCTTGCGCTGATCGGGGCGTACCGCACGACACGCACAGAGGCGCTTCAGGTCTTGCTCGACCAGCCACCGATTGATTTAGAGCTGAATAGACTAAACGCCGAATTCGCTCTCTTTCAAATGCGCCGTGCAATAACGTTCGGAAGATTCTCATTCTCGCCCGACGAAGTGCTATATGTACACGACAGTTGGAGTGAGCACCCATCGAGGGCGAGGAAATTTGAATTTATCCGACCGAACGCGGCCGCCGCGTGCGAAGCGTCGAGACACCCGGGAACGCATATTTATGCCGATGGCTCTTTTACCTCCTCGTCTGCAGGAGCCGCAGTGGTAGCATGGGCGGCGGAGCGCGGGGGGTGGGCAGTATGCGGCGGCGAATCAGGGGTGCGCCCTGTCGCACGGGCGGGGATGAAACATCGCAGATCGATGGTGAGCTGTCCGCCGGGTCGACATCCGTCTGATTGTTACATCGTCGTCGCACCGCTGGGCGAGAGAAGGGGACCCGCGGAAACATGCAGCGGGAAATCAAAAGTCGGTGGTTCGATTCCCACCGTGACAAATGTTTTTTTTCTCTTAATTTTTCTTCGCAGCGTTACATGACACAAATACATATTAGTTGAACGTCACGCCCTTGCCCCTACTGCATACTGGCCTTTCGACCATATATGGAGAGGCTTCGCCTCGCTCGTATGCCGGGGGCAAGTGGCGTAGGTCACTAACAATAAGCATTTGACCGCCGAACCGTACCTGTACGTGCGTGTACGAAGAGGACGGTGACTCTGAAGGCTGCACAAGAACAAGCCACCTGCAGCAGCGTTGGCACCGAGCGCGACGGGGTATGTGCCGGCCGCCATTGAAACTTCTCGCGGCAACTTAGACGGCCGCACAAGAACAAGCCACCTGCAGAATGCAAGAGCAAAATCACGGGACCTGCAGCAGCGTTGGCACCTAGTGCGATGGTGTGAGTGCCGGCCGACATTGGAACTTCTCGCGGCAACTTAGACAGCTGCACCCAGAACACGTCATGTGTAGACGTATCAAGCAGGAACATTAAGGGACCAGCATCAGTGTCGACACCGTGTGTGACGATATATGTGCCAGCCAGCGTTTTTCTTGTTCTCAGTTTTTTTCATTCGTTTCTTTTCACTTTCGTTTCCTTCCTTTTTTCTTCGCTCGACAGACTTGCTTTCATTATGCAAAAAAGAAGTGAGGCGTGCAGACAGGACACAAGAGTAGAGAAGTGGACAACACGAACGCCGACTATCAACTGAAGGGAGCACAGAGGCGAAAATGAAAGACAAAACTCATCTGCGCATGCTCAGGAATGGTAACACCGGCACGTGTACCCGACTGACACGTGGTGTTACCATTCCTGAGCATGCGCAGATGAGTTTTGTGTCTTTTCTTTTTTCGCCTCTGTGCTCCCTTCAGTTGATAGTCGGCGTTCGTGTTGTCCACTTCTCTACTCTTGTGTCCTGTCTGCACGCCTCACTTCTTTTTTGCATAATGAATCCTTACCAACTAGCTCAGCTTTCTGTCGTTCTAAGACTTGCTTTGAGCACCCATCATCGTGTCACTTATCCATGACTTTCATTTCATTCACTTTCATTTCCTGTCCTTTCCTGTCCACCTTGCCTCTGCCTCATTATTTCATCATTAAAAGCCCGACGCGAGGGCTTCTGAACTCGATGAGACGCCTTGGGACACTGACGCTTTACCTTGCCCATATATTATTTTTCCGATTGGCTTTTTATCATTAAAATTCTACGCTTTGGGTATTAATTGACAACCCCTATTCATTTACTTTCAATTGGCTTTAAACCTGGTATGCATTCTTGCAGGTACAGGTTCTCCCCAACCTTCATTTTTGACTTTGCTTTCAGGTGGACGGGGAAGTGGTTGTCCGGGGCGGAGGTGCACGAGCCGCTCGTGCGGCTGGCTGCATCGGGCTCCGTACTTTCGGCAATTTGATCTCAAGTTTTCACTCTACGCCGATGACATCACTCTTTGGACGACTGGCGGCTCCGACGGAAAGATTCAAGACACTCTACAGGCCGCAGCAGACGCCGTCGTGGCTCATGCCGGGGCTATGAATCTCACATGCTCCCCTCAAAAATGCGAGCTGCTACTTCTGCCATCCCACCGGGGGAGCGGAAAACACATGTCTAGCATAGAGGTAATCCTAAACCACATCCCCGTTACTAGTGTGGACAGGCTCCGGGTGCTCGGTTTACACATTCAAAGCAACCGGCTCAACACATATACTCTACATACACTCCAGACCACAGTCGTTGATCACACCCTGCGTCTTCTAGGGCGAGTCTCCAATAAACATGGCGGACTAAAGGAGGCCGAACTTCTCCGCTTGATTCAGGTCTTCCTTATCAGTAAGATTACATTCGCAACACCATATCTACATTTCCTTAAATCAGAGTCAGATAAGATCGACACTCTTTTACGCAAAATATATAAATTCGCTCTCGGGGTCCCCATACGTACCTCCACTGAAAGGCTAATGCTTACTGGAACTTTCAACACACTTTCTGAACTCACAGAAGCCCACCTCACATCCCAATATAGCAGACTTTCTAACACCGCAACAGGTCGACACATTCTACAAACTCTTTCTATCACTCCGGCACCCATCATCAAGACTAAATACACCATTCCATATCACATACACGAGAACCTCTGCATCCCCCCACTTCCTAAAAACATGCACCCTGTGCATCACAAACAGCGCAGGAGGCAGCGAGCAAAGGCTCTCCAAAAACAATTCTCCACCTCTAAAGACGTGCTCTATGTTGATGCAGCCGAATATGGGAACAGAAATCATTACGCAATATCAGTCATTAACTCTCACGGGCAGGTCGCTGCGGCCGCCTCCATTCCTGGCTCTTCCTCGGAGGAGGCGGAGGAAGCGGCCATAGCCCTGGCCCTCACAATTCCAAATTCATCAATTATCGTTAGCGACTCCAAAGCAGCCATATATAACTTCGGAGCGGGTAGGGTCTCTAAGCCAGCTTTTTCTCTCCTCTTGGCTCATCCTTTCAATCAAACTGTGGCATTAATCTGGACTCCCGCGCATGCGGGCCTTGCCGGAAACGAGGCGGCTCATGCCAGTGCCCGAGGATTTACAGTCCGGGCTCAGGCATCAGATGCGTCGGACCTCGCCACGGAGGAGGCGCCGTTTACAGCGCGGGATCGACTTATTACTTACCACGAAATCTGCACACACTACCGATTAGACCGCTTAACCTTTCCGCCACTCATGGGCAAATCCCCGCGTAGGTGTGAAGTTCTGTGGCGACAGCTGCAGACTCGCACCTTTCCGTCCCCTTACCTCCTCCACCGCATTCATCCCGCCATTTACCTTTCTCCCTCTTGTAAATTCTGTGTATCTCCCAGAGCAGACTTAAACCATATCATGTGGGGGTGCCCTAAGCACCCCCTTCCCCCTTTCCTCAAGCAATTAATATCTAGTGAGGAGCAGTGGGAGGCTGCCTTGCGCAGCTCCAGGCCCGATCTTCAGGAGGCCATCCTGGAGTGGGCTGAGAGGATAAAGGAGGCCTACTTCAAGTAGTTCCTCCCCCCACCCTCTATTCCATTGCCCCCTTCCCTTTAAAGAGGGATAAAGTTTTTCATCATCATCATCATGAGTAACTTTTATTTTGGACACCAAATTTTAGTTGTGGGTTATTTTTGAACATACAGTGCACCCATTCGACGCGTGGGAAGGGACCAAAAAGGGCTTGTTTATTGTTTTTGACGAACGTACCTTCCGGCCCTAGGCGGGGAGGCCAACACGGTCATACCTAGGCGGGTATGAGCCCATGTCGCGGCTGCGGCAGGTACGCGGGGCTTCGCCCCTGAGAACAGGGTGACGAGTATCGGAAGCTCTCCTGGATCGGGAGATAGTGCGTATTCGCAGGACGGTGATGAGATTATCAGTATGGTCCGACAGGGCATTGATATACAGGGGGGCGCGACGGGCGGGGCTTGGCGTAAGGGAGGAGCGTAATGCGACAGCTCTGAATGCATGTCCTTCGAATTCTAATCAGGTCAACTCGGAAACGGAATGTAAGTTAATGGAGAAGTGGAATGAGATTGCGATGCGACAAAAGCGGGTTGAAGAAATCCTTTTTGGCGACAAAACCAAAATTACAAACTTGGTTCGCGCACAAATCATAACTGAATTGAATGGAATAGTCAAGAATTGCGCAGATTTCCAAGCGCCAGCGGCGCGACGAGAGGGAGCGATGCAGAAACTCCGAAGGCAGCTTGACCAAGCCAGACGCCACGGATATTCCGGATGAAAGTGGCAGTCGCGGGTGCGTCGGGCCCCGGGCGGTCCTACGCCGCGGCGGTGGCTGGTCGAGCGGACGGGCAGCCGCCGACGGCGGCCGGGGCGCGGAGGCCTTGGCAGGCCCCGGGACTTGCGGAAACCACATGGAGTGCCGGCCGGAACAGAGACGACAAGGCCTTGGAGGCAGGGTCACGTTGCCTTCTTGACGCTGCTAAGCAGCACAAATTCTGTCGCAAGAGACGTTCCGCGACTACTTGAAGCGAATGTAGACCGTAGTAGCGCAGACATAAGGGAACTATCCCTTCATGAGACGCGCTTGGGTGTCACAGTAATAGCAAAAGAAAAAGTCACATAGGAATACTTGCAAAGGGCAGTGAATGCGAGCCCGATCACGCGTACTGCGATGACTATGAGGGCATCGGAAATAAGAAAACCGCATGTTAAACTTATTGGCGTTGACCCTGATGTTTCGCCATCCAACTTAATGGAAGCGCTCAACGCGCGTAATCCAGGATTGGATCTTGATGCTACTCAAAGTGAGGTACTCGTCTCATTTCAGGAACGGCGTGACAATATGACCCACGTAATCGAAGTGCAGCCAGCCGATGTTAAGAAAATCATGCGCAAAGAAGGAACCTGTGTCGGGCGGACTGCAGCACGTGCAGTAGAGCGCTTATATGTCTCGCTTTGTACATTTTGCGCGTCGTAGGGGCACACGCGCCGCTTCTGCCCTGTCAAAGACGTCGCGTCCAGGGCAACTTGCACAAAGTGTGCCGGAAATCATCTGGCACAGAAACGTAACGTAAGAATGGGCGAGGCGGAGGTTGCTTGGGCGGCAGGTAGGGGCATCGATCGGGAGTCAGCGGGACACCCGACGGGGGTTGTTCGCTGCCTAATGGTACGTTCACACTGAGGAATGCGGTGTCTACAGCGAATGGAATTCTCCTGCCGCCGAAAATCGCGTAGTTCACACTGCTTGCGGACCGCGCCGCCGGAAAGACATACAGCGCCATCTGCCCCATAAAGTGCTAACGTCCAATCAATCGCGGGATATCCCGGATGTTCGCGCGGCTCGAAATTGCGCAGCTCGCGTCGAGTTCGTGTGTTTATGTTGCGCGTCTCCACCATTACTTGGAAAGACAATGATGAACCCCGAGCAAGAAGAGGCAGTACTGCTCGGCCTGTTGGCAAGCAGCTTTCTGGCGATGCATGACGCGCAGAAGCATTCGCCGAAGAGACGGCGGCAGCGGCGTTGGTGGGTTCGCCCAGCTCTGCAAGAGCGCGAACAGCTTGGTCACGCCACGCAACTGCTACCCCTCCTGCGAAATCGTGACGTGGAGTACTACAGAGAGTAAGTTGAGATGTATTGTTATTTGTGACATTCAATGACGTGCAGTTAAATACTTCGATGTCGCTATACGCCTGTGTTTTGTATTCCTAGGTACCTGAGGATGCCTCCACGTACTTTCGACACGTTCGTGCAGCTCGGACCACACATTCGGAAGAAAGGTACGAATTTCCGAAAAGCAATCAGTCCCGAGCACCGGCTTGCGGAAACTGTCAGGTAAGATGTCGAAAACACATGCACATGCAACTGTTAAGGACGTTTTGGCTCACTGAGAATTGTGTAACTGAAAACATGCATTCTAAATTTTTCGAGTGGTTTTAATGAACCTGCCACAGTGTCTGCTTCGAATTGCGTTAACTAAATACGATTCATGTGGTGCTGTGAATGGCATTTAGGTATGTAAATATTGAGCAGATGTCAAAAGCATGCTTGTCATAAGCAGCATTTCCTCAGCACAGGCGACACTTTTGTTGTTTCATGGCGCCTGAGAATAAATGTTTATCTCGCCACTTTATTATTAATTGTAACGTTGCATAAGTTGTCCTAAATATCGCAATAAATTATATGTTCGTACGTCCAACCGCATCACATTTGATTTATTTGGCTTTGATCAGCAACCGATGTCACAGCCACCGAACAGGCGAGGCAATGTGCAATACAATGTACTTGTAAAGATGCGAGTGGCTTCCCTTGAACATGCAGATTTTCCCATATAGATAACCTTGCACCCATATGGAATTGTGCACACTCTCTGAATTTCTTTGTATTTTTCTTCAGATTCTTGGCTGCAGGGGAAACGCTCCGCTCATCTTGTTTTAGCTTCCTAAACGGACGCGCGACAGCCTGTGGCATTGTGTCGTCGGTGAGCCAGGTGCTGTGGGACGTCCTTGGGCCTTTGTACGTTGCCTGTCCATCAAGTGCAGATGAGTGGCTGCGGGTAAACACGATGTTATTACATGGTCTTCAAAGCATGTACTTTAATTGTGATAGCACGTTAATTGTGATAGCTGCAATGGTTGCTTTCATTGATATGGCTCGCGCTCACAGGACAGGGTTATGCATTCTCATCTCGTCTACCCTCATCCTTCAGATTGCAAGCGATTTCGAGGAGCGGTGGAACATGCCCCACTGCGTGGGCGCAATTGATGGAAAACATGTTGCCATCGAATGTCCTTCCAAATCAGGAAGTGAGGACCGGAACTACAAAAACTTTTTCAGTGAATCTGCGTGCCATCAGCGACGCCTGCTACAGGCACTTGCACAGAATTGATGCGTTACTGGTACTAAAATTAATCATTGTCAGCTAAACCTGGTACAATTATGCTCATTGTGACGTAGAGTTCAACAGCATATTGAGGATTTCTTTTGAGGGAAAGGCGTGTGCTTTGGTTTAGGTGAATAGTAAAGAGCCCCGGCTGATCAAAGTTAATCCGTGGTCGCTGACCACGGCGCGCCTTGTAATGATATTGAAGTGTTTACATACAAAACCCCAGAAATTATATTTGAGTATAAGGTAGTAAGTTTGCTTACATGTGTGTGTGCAATTATTGCAGAAAGTGTGCATCTCTTTCAAAATAGAAAAGGACACCTTACTTAATGTAGGCTGCAAAGTTGTATCGTTGCTTTTGTGTTACATAGCTTCTTTTCCTTAGCCTCTACTTTGCAGACAACCTAACAGGTTCAAAAATTAGTGTTTAAAGAGGAGTGTTTTTGTTATCTTCTTCAGATTTCTGTACGTAGAAATAGGTCACCATGGCAGCGACTCAGATGGTGGTGTGTTCAGCCGAAGTAGGCTACAAGAGGCCATTCTTTCCAACAAGCAAGGATTCCCCCATGATGCACCATTGGGCAACGTTGGCAACATTCCCTTCCACCTGGTGGTAGATGAAGCGTTTCCTCTTAAGACATACATGATGCGGCCGTATCCCAGGAAAAGCAAGTTTAACCTTTCCATTACTTTGCATGCTCGGCAGCATTGTTTTAATTATGCGTACCTAAAGCTGTTTATTTTCCTAATTCACAGAAGAATGAACAGCACAGAACACATTGTGATTGCATTGCCCGTCAAACACCTGAATGAATATGTTCACCGACAGTGCTTATTGAATGTAGGTACTTCAAAAAAGGAATTGAGCTTGAGATGATCACATAGTCCTTGAAGGTGCAATTTGCTCAGCATACTTGCCTTGCTGCAGCAGTGTTACCCCTTAGTGGATATGGTTTTCACTGGACATGTGCATATCGGGCTGTAAATATACAACATACACACGTGTGAGTTAGCATTGTAACCTTTTTCCAATAGAGGTGCCTGAAGCACTTCATTGACATATTTCTACACTTTTGTTTCGAAGGCCATTTCTATGGTTTTTCCTACTTTCCTGAGGAAGCATTTCCTTGATACATAACCAATACAGTAGTACAAAAGCAAGTAACGATGCACATACTGCTCTTCCGCCTTGTTGCTTGGACATTGTCACTGCTGTTACAGAAAATTTTGTTTTTGCAGCTCAATATGGTGCCTAACTTGTCATGCAGGTCTTCACCCATTTTTGCCTGCTAGCACAGAGGAGCAGCCATTAGAAAGTGATTCTTCATCAAGCCACTTTGTCGAGACCCACAAAAAAAAAGATCTTCAACTACCGTCTCAGCAGAGCCCGTCGGGTCATAAAGAATACCTTTGGCAAAATGGCACAGAGGTGGCGCATCCTGCGCCGCCCGTTCAAAGCTAAGGACGAGATTGTGAGAAGGATTATCTCTGCTTGTATAGTCCTGCACAACTTCCTGCTCAAGGAGTCCCCCACTTCCCGATCTGCATACTGCCCTCCTGGAACAGCTGACCATGTAGACTGGCAGGGAAACATCAGTGAAGGGAGCTGGAGGGCCGAGGACAGCAGCAACAATGCACTGCCACCTCTGCGTAGCACAGGCTGTCACTCAACCAGGTAACGAAGTTTTCATGTGGCACGTTACATAATTATGGAGATCTTCCCAGGAAGCATGCAAAATCATGCCTTTGGGTAGTCCACTGCTTGCTACTGCTACTCCTGCATATGCATAATTGTGTGATACTTCTTTCTTAAGAGCTGCCTACAAAATGCGGGACGACCTTGCCAAGTACTTCGTCACTGATGGCCAGATCCCTTGGCAAGAGTCCATGATCATGGACAGAACACTGTACAGTGGTGAGTAAAAAGTTTATTGGATACTGAGGGTCCTTGTATTAGGCGAAATTCAGCAACGAAGCTAATTTTGACATATGTCCCTTTCCTGCTTCGCTTCCATCACTTTGTCATGCATAACCTTTTGTAGCGCCGTTATTGCATCTATTTGCTGATGCGTATTAAGTAGACGCAGCTCTTGTGCAATTATCATACTGAAGATGTATGGTAGGTCGTGTGCTTCTTTCAATGACTGCGATGCTTTTACTGCACGCAGTTGCTGTAGACACTCTGAGGCAATGTCGACATGTGACACTGATTGTGCAGATCTGAAAAAAAGAAAAATGGTGTATACTTGAGCAACATAATCCTCACACTGTGTGTGCCCTTATCTTACCTGGAATCAGTGGATGACAGTCTGGGGATCTTACGTGGCCTGTTCACCTAGAGGAGAAAATTTAAGTTTACATTGTCAATCACACACTGTGCTACAAATTCACATAATATCTGTGGGTAGAATAGCACGCATGCATGCGGACTTTTTAAGTGATCCTAATGCAACTACTTGCCTTTCAGCATGAAATGCTGTCTCTTGGTCTGCGTCCCCGCTGTACCTTGACCTGCAGAAGAAAATGCTGTTACTACATATAGATTGCACTGAACCTAAACAAAAGAATGAAGTCAAGCTTATTTTGGGGGATTTTCAGGTCAACACTCTTAAAAACATTACTCTCACCTATCTGGTTCTATGACTGCAGGTGTCACGCAACGTGGCGACGATCCTGCTCCAGAAAGCTCGTCCACGGAACTTGCATCGTAAATGGGATCCTCCAGCTGGCTTTGCTCGACGACCTCCGTGCTGTCTTCCGTGCTTGTGCTTTGGCGAAGCACGACTGGTGTTCTGTGTTATGTGTCATTCACCAAAAAAAAAAGCACGCGAAACACTTTTGAGCTTCAAATATTCCTCACTTCTTTGTAGAATATTGTTTGCATGAAATGAACATGGGCAGTTGCTTTATTAAAGCAACGCAAAATTACGTAGGGCAACTTGAGAAATAAGATCTTTCAGTGGAATTTTCCTAATGTGTGCCATGCAGTGATGAAAATACCTACTGAAGCTACAATACATTGAACTCAGTGCAATTTCAGTGCAGTTATTTGGTTCTGTTGACATACGAGTCCATTTGCCCTTTCAGGAGGGAAGATGAGCTGAGCTCGTGGAGCGCATAATTGCAAAGGAAGATAAATCACGAGACTAGCTCGTTAAGTGCTTCTTTGTTATCCGTGCAGATTTGCAGACTATTTGAGCTCCTGTAATAGTCTGCGCTTCTTCCAGAAGGTATGCATGCGTTTTATGCTTCTATGTAACAGCACATATTGCGAGGACCTGCTGAAGAGTAATGTTCACAGTGCAGACTCCATTTTGTTGCTTTCCGTCTCCATGAAAATGGGATCTTATGTGATACAAGTGCGCGCTTCAAGTCACGATGAGAAGGAAATAAAATGTGTGGAATGTTTGAGTTTAGCCTCTTCTAGCCAGAGAGATTGAATTGGCCTTGGACAACAAGGTTTGCCTTGTTAAACTTTAAAAAATTATCCTTTTAGAGTAGCCTACACCTTGCTAACAAACCTTTTGTGCTGAAAAGTAATTGTGTTATTGTTAGACATTGTTCTCTTCAGCTGCAGGCGATTTTGAACTGGCATCGGACAACACGGGTGTGCAGTAAAATCCCCTTTCAGTTGAGTGGATAATATTTTACGTTTAAGTAAGCTAAACCGTTCTGACGAAAAGTTCCTGCACTTCGTCGCTTTTTATGACCACTAAAATTGGTTGCCCGGATAGAAAAAATTCGGGCTTCATTGCAAGCTTTCTCTATTTCTTTGTCCAAGTGCTGTGAGAGGTGCCTTCCAACTTGCCCTTCACGGCTCGGGAAATCAATGTTTGTGCATATGCTGAAAAAAGAAAAACATGATACTTATGTTTACCACGCAATAGGTTACGCAAGTCATTTCATAGCCAATTTCGAAAATATGCTACTGTTATTATTCATCATGCAAAAATCATCTAGTAGTACTTCGCTATTCATTAGTGATTGTTCCTGCGCGTGTAGTTCATCAGAGCAGTTACTCGTTAAGTGTTACGTTTATATTATGCAAAAGTGAGGATGTGGCCAACATATCAATACTTACGAAATATTTAGCTTTGCCATCGCATCATGTGTGCGTGTTGCTCTGAGTGTAACTGCATGACTATTGACACATGTTCACATCGCCACTTATATAAAGGTTATTCATCAATCTTTGCACAGTTATTTAGAATTCTTACCTTTACATGGTCACAGTGTTTATTCTCTGTGCACACTGCGCCATCACTTGTGTACTACTGTTGTACCTTGATGCCAAGCCATTCATTTCCCTCCGTTGCAGTGCATTCAATGCATATTTTGCTTGCAAATTAGTTGACCAACTGTGTGTATGTAAAATAAAGAGCATTTTGTGTCTATAGGATGTATGCATGTGTTTTTTCCTTTGTAATTATTTTGTTCATATCCTGCTTGTAATTGACTGAAATTGAAGTAATAAAAGTAGACCAAAACAGTCATGCTGAACTTACATCGGTTCTTGCATCACCGGGCCCATTAAAGACAACATCGCACCCGCCGTGGTTGCTCAGTGGCTATGGTGTTGGGCTGCTGAGCACGAGGTCGCGGGATCGAATCCCGGCCACGGCGGCCGCATTTCGATGGGGGCGAAATGCGAAAACACCCGTGTGCTTAGATTTAGGTGCACGTTAAAGAACCCCAGGTGGTCAAAATTTCCGGAGTCCTCCACTACGGCGTGCCTCATAATCAGAAAGTGGTTTTGGCACGTAAAACCCCAAATATTATTATTATTAAAGACAACATCGCTTCGAAATGAACCCATTTCACTGTCGGCACGTCAGCCGCACCTGCTCCACTTCTCATAGAGTCCTTTATTTTGTTCCGATGCTTCTGGAACGTGTCCTTTAAGTTTTTAAATTTGTTTTGTGCTGCCATTCCTGCAAAGATTTCATTTTTTATTGACACATGCATGCAGAGGTTTAGCTGCGGTCAAAGATGTAATTAGCCATTCACAAGTAAAATCGTAACACTTCCTTATATCGGTATCATTGACATTTACTGCATGCACTGTTATGCCAATTAATAATGTAGCAGTGGAATACTATGTGTGCAATGCTAGGCTACACATTCACTGAAAAGTATTTTCCTTGGAGAATATATATTTAAAAAAACAGATTAAATCAAAATACCATAGTGCGCAATGTATTTATATTGCCCTATGACTCGCCTGCCAAATGTCTCGTTCGACGCGCCGAAAGGCATTAGCATCGGGAAAAGGCATCGCTACAATATCCGTGGCCCTGCGCTGTTTAGATTCAGAGAATGTAAACAGCGCACTCGGCGCACGTGTGCACTCGGCTGGCAGGCCGCCGAACAAAAACAAACGCGTTCGCTAGCCGAGCAACAAGCGTTGAGACTTTTTTATGGACGACTTCAGAACTTTTCTGATACCCTAGCGCAAAGCTCTAGCATCGCAATGCACAGGTGGTACATGTAAATGATCAAGAAACAAAGATCGCAGAACACGCACTTGCCACTCGCGACCGATCTTGTGCCACAAATCGTCCTTCAGCACGTTGTCCTTGTGTTTCAAGTGGCGCTTATCGTAGAGGACTGGGTGGTTGCGCACCAGTTCGATGAGCATTTCGGATGTGGATGTCGCGGCGGACTTCGATGACTGCGACGACTGCGACATGACGCGAGACTCGGCCGCCATCTTTGGAAGTTCTGTTTCGCGCTCCCCGATTGGTCAGCGCCGCGCGGCGGCGAGGAAATCCGGCGGCAGCTGCCGCAAAAATCGGTCCGGGAGCCATCGGCGCGGAAGGGGCTATTCCGGCGGATTTCGCCGCCGCCGAACTGGGTTCCGCCGAACTGGCCGCCGCTCCAGACGCCGAATGTCTCAGTGTGAACGGGCCATTCCGGCGGATCTCGCCGCCGCCGAACTGGGCGCCGCTCCAGACGCCGAATGTCTCAGTGTGAACGGGGCATAACGCGGGCGGAGCGGGTGACCCGGCTTAAAACGCGCATCGATTATGGAAATTAATTAGGGCGGGGCCCGTCGCGTCCCCCCCTAAGGGCGGGGCGCGACGGATCCGCCGCACAGGTTCCCCGTCCCGCCGTGGGTCACGCGCAGGAGGCGCGGCGGCATGTGGTGGGAAGGGGTTTGAAGAGTCGTGCGATGCGTGGTCGGAGGATAGTGGCGGCAGGTCTCAGGTTAAATCAACTAACTCGAAATAATTTCATTAGCGATACGGGGCTACCTCTAAAATGACTTTAAATAACAATTTAAAATTCATTCCGGCAAATTTGGATCACGCGAATGCGGCGACGGTGGTGTTGGTGCGCGTTATGTAAGGGAATCGTTTTCGCAATTGCTTGTGACCCCTACACCAGCGCAAACGTGATTCCCGGTATTCCGGAGCGTCACCACAGGTTTGCCTCAGCTGAACAACCCCGAGTAGTTATATTCCGAGATGGATCAGGTTTTGATTGTTTCCCAGTTACCATCAGCACCAATGTCATTGCTGTGAGACTGTCAACGCCCTCTCTCGCATTCCTACCGATAGGAGTGTATGCGCCTCCGCACGTCGATATCGCTCCGTTGTTAAATATTGTGTCAGACTGCATCGAACGGTCACGCACTGAAAATATCGTCATCGCGGGCCACCTCAATGCGAAACATATTAACTGGGGTGGCGGTGGTAGTGATTGCAGGGGTGCAGCTGTAATGCAGCTGGTGTGTCGATAGGGTCTGCACATACTAAATGATCCAGAGTCTGAGGCCACCTTCGAAAATCACTATACCGCTACCTGGATTGATGTCACTCTGACCAGCGCACCAATGGCCAAAAGAGGCTACATGTGGCGCGTGTCTGATGAAGAAACCCTATCGGAACACCTGCATCTCGAATTTTCGTTCCAGGGAACGCCAGTAATTTTTCGGAAAAAACTAACCTTTGCGGGCAGTGCACGACTAATCAGTGGGCTCATAAATGAGCCATGGTTTGGAGTTGTGCAATGTGCGGCTGTGCAAACTGGTGAGGCTCTTGATGAAAAATGCACCGCGTGCTGTAAGCGGTCCTTGTTTGCTGAACCATTTAAAGTGGCGGTGGGGAAAACAAATGCAAGAACCGTTTTGCCTCCGCTGCGTCTGGCCGACGGTAGTTTGACGCAGGGTGTGTGTGCTGCAGTCGGCACAATTTCTACTGGACAGACTCATCAGCAGAGACCACGAAGATCGCGACGCACCGTGTCACAGCGACATCCGTCAACGGATGCAGCAGCCCTACCGCGCCGCTATCGAAGACTGCGTATTCACGAGGGGTGAATTGGAAGCTGTACTGAGGAAAATGCCGGCGGGCACAGCACCCGCATCGGACGTCCTCACGACCGACATTGTCGCCGCTATGTGCCGCGCCCATCCTAAGTTTGTCCTCATGCTCTTCAACACCGCACTTGCTCTGGGACATTTTCCGCTAGCCTGGCGACAGAGCAAGCATAGAGAAAGGAATATAACAAGAGCGGACACTCGGCAAAAATTGGAAACAGGAAGTATGTCATGCTATAGTATTAACGCCGACTGTTTGGTGCCGCGAGCATCGAAAAAAAAATGTGAAATGAGCTTAGCAGAAATTTATTTTTTTATTCTTTTCAGGGAAAAATGAAAATATCTGAGTATAACTTAAATTAAACTTTGCGGCTTAGTTCCGTTGCCTAGCCACAGGCAAATCGGCGAATGCCTAGCCAGATGCTTGCGTCATTCGTCAGACACACCGCCAGAGAGATCGGCCGCGGATTTGAGCGTTGGCCTGTTCGTTCATCCGTCTGCCTGTTTTTCTATTTTGGATTTAGCCTGGTTTGGTGGGCTCCAGGCTAATTCTTGCGTTCCTTCTGAACTTCGACGTGGCACCGCTGCACTATTGCACTATGGCAAGGTGAGAAATTTTGTTCGACAGTCTGCGACGCATTTAAAGCACTTAGGCTTATGGCACGGCTCCTACACAGTAAAATAATTTACACCCTTGATGGTGAGAATTGCGAATCATAACACCCTTGAAGCGTGTTTTCATTCAAGAAACATCCCATCACCATGACTTTTTGCGAAGCGTAGAGCAGTTTTAGATGCCATAAAACCCTTTTACCCACCGAAAGGGTGCACTGACTAAGAATACTGGGGGTGGGTGCAAGAGTGTTTTTGTTCATTTTTATTACATTCACAAACATACAGTTGCACGAAGAGACAGCGTGTCCCACGGCACTACAAATCGTGTTGTAGCAATTGCTACGAACGGGTGGATGTCTGATTTTCCCTTTATAACTACTTCTCTCCTCCTTGCGGGCTTCCGCAGAACTACTACGTCAAACACTTGCCTTTGCTTCGTGTGTTGTCGACAAATTCGACTTCGCCCTGCCATCTGCTAGCCCCCTGGTTAGCTCAGATGGTAGAGCGGCTGCCGCGGAAAGGCGGTGGTCCCGGGTTCGAGTCCCGGACCAGGACTAATTTTTCTTCAACTCTGAGGCTTTTCTTTCGAGGAACCCGTACGGGTTACCTTTGTAGCAATTGCTACGAACGGGTGGATGTCTGATTTTCCCTTTATAATTACTTCTCTCCACCTTGCGGGCTTCCGCAGAACTACTACGTCAAGTTCAGTTTATTCTCCTTAAAGACCCCCGGAGGGAGTATTACATAAGGGGTGGGTTTAACGTAAGTTCCACATTTGGTACACTTAATTAGTTATATTCAAAGTGATCAATCAGACGCTGTAGGAATGAAGACAGGCAAATGATGCTAACAATGTCAGCAGGAAGGCCGTTCCAGTCTTTAGCTGCTCGAGGAATGAACGAGGCGGAAAAATAAGTGGTTCGGGCACGCGGGCGTGCGACTTGCTGCGGATGACTGGTGCGGTGAAAGAGGCGTGCCGCAGGAGCGATGTATGGCGCATGACGAATGGCGCATGTCGCTTGTACTTGCACAGGCGCAGCTATTGATGGTAACGATACTGAAGTGCTCTGCTGGCGGTAGTTTGAGGGCGAGAGTAGTTGGGTTGAAAATGACTTGTCTACCGCATGCACAAAATACCTCGATTGTGAATATATCTTCCTCATTACCCGTCAAACTGCTGTTCTATAAACAACTGCAGTAAGACAAAGATCGACATCAGATTATAACAACAACAACAACCCATGGTGCTCTCAACCAAAGAGGAGTCGTTGTTATATTTGCTCTTTCGTTTAAGCGGTCATCGGGCCGCACTCGCTCACCCGCTCGTAGAAAAAAAAAAAGAAAACCCTGTGAACTGGATTTGCTTGGGTTGCGCATTCACGACATCACGCAAAGAAAGACTTTTCGTACTTGGAAACTTAAGGTGTTCGTGTAATTCTGCACATGTGAAATTTCGTGGTATCGCCTATATGTTTAGAAAGCTATTATGCAAGTACTTCTATATCTATCCTTCGTCCAAGCTATTTAAAATTTGCGTGAGCTCACCAGTTCAGAAATATGAGCATTGTGAACTTCTTGAAAATGCCAATTTCAGCTTTTCCTCTGCCTCTCTCTCTTTTTCTGTGCATAAAAGAAAAGACAGACTCGCAAGTAACTCTGCATCTTACACAATCAGGAAGGGCCACGTCTCTTTACAAATGAACGTCCAAGCAAAAAAAAAAAAAGAAATCGAAACAATGAATTTACTTACATGCAGTTACCAGCCCACCTTTGCCATTCCTTTGATTTCATATCGGCCAATGCTTCTGCGAATAAATTTCCACTGAAGCTACCCGTAAACACAGAAAATGGCTTAGAGGTAGCGTAAAATAAATCGCTTGGAAAGTAACATACACGCGTAGTTTAAAAAGATATTTGTCTTTATGCCTTGAAAACGAAACCGAAATTGAAATAACTTCCCCCGACGGATGTCGCCGCTATCGCCGCTACGTGATTTCCGACATCTCGCGGCGGGCCGCTGAGTGCATGTGTGTTCTCCGTGACATTCTTAAGGTTGTGAATAATTAGATTGTTTTTTGCTGCGTTTAGATTGTGCCACCTCGTTGTTTTCGTGTACTGTTGTGCTCATCGACGCGAAGTGAGCATCCGGAGTGAAGGCGACGCGATTATGCGTGAGAAAGGCAGCAGCGGCCTACGACAACGGTGTTTCTTTGTAGCAGTGTGTTTGCTATGCCTACGACGGCCGTCATTCGTGGCGAAGGAGAAAACATCTTCCATTCGGCCTGAACAGTGATGAAGTGGACGTTTTGTTTTTGGGCGGAATGCATCGTCAACATGGTCCATCCACTACGTAAATGAAACGGCGCGCCCAGAGTACACATCGTGACAGTGCTCCGCCTTCAAACCGAGGGCCTTTTGCAAGGCGCATGGACTGCTCATATAAAAGGTACGTACGTAGTCGCGTTCAGCGTCGCGTTCTTATGGTACGTCATTGTGTTAGTAATTTTCGCGTAATTTCTTTAAAGGACAGCACAAAGTTTTTTGGATGCGAGTGTAGTATCTGTACTTCAGGCGTAGCCTACGGGCGCCGAATGTAAAAAAGAAAAAGAATGTTTCATTGTTCACGTGTCCTCAACTAGAGTTGTAGAGAATTAAGTACTGCTACGCGTCAGTATTCGGCGAAGGCAGGTAAATAATACTTTGGTTTGACTAATTGGTTCATTCTGTTATAAAAGATGGGCGCAGACTTATACCGGTGTCACAGGGCCACTTTCGATCACGATCGAGCCCATTCTGGATGGAACTTTTCTACCGTGATTGGCTCCCGTCCGCAGATTGTGCAACGAAACCAAACGCGCCCAGAAATTCGATTCCAGTCAGGATCGATCGCGGCCAAAAGTGTGCACTGTGACAACCGTATTAAATGTCGCTTATGTACTTGCACTCAATTGTATCTTTCTTGTTTTTTTTGTTAGTTTTTTTGTCGGAGGTCACGTGATAGGTAATGGCGCAAGTAGCTTGCAATGCTTGTGCTTTCATGACTAGAGCTAATGCAAAACAAAAGAACCACGACCATCCCGGCTATGTACTTATCCTTCGTTTTAAGTTGTGCTCGTTCGTTCTAGAAGATCTCATGCTATTGCGGATGAACGCGTGGTTGCGCTATTTGTTTATAAATTTATCTTTTTGTATAAATAAGTACACCGAGCGTAATAAATTTTTTTCTCGTCCTAGAACTCGTGTCTTGGTTTCACGCAGGCATGCTTATTACTACTACTATTAATGTTTTCTTGTTGTGTGACTGAACCCTGCCTAAAGCGTCCTGTCAGTGGTGTTACGTTTCGCCTACGACGCGCGGTATAGCCGGCGCGGATGCAACGGACGCCGGGGTTCGTTCAAAGCGGCAGACATTTTGGCCCGTTGAGCGCCGCCGATACGCCTCCCCGCCGAGCGCGTCCAGGCATGTTTCAATAGCCCCGTTTACATGAATACGACAGAAGCGTATCGTATTAACTTTCAAGCGTATCGCATCTCATGTAAACGATGTAATTCGCTAGGAAGACGTATCGCATTCAATACGCCAAACAGGGGTAGTTTGAGATGGAGAATGCGCATTTCAGCGGCGCATGTAAACAGAAGCGTATCGCATCAGGAATTATGGGAAAGCATTCGCTGCGGGATTACAACCGGCCAACCAACCAGCGCCGCGGCCGCTGCCGCACTGCGAGACATCAAAGCAAAATGGCGGCTGAAGGAGCAGGTGCGTCGCACGGTCTTGTTGCTCGCGAGGAAGCGTCAACTCGCGTTTCCTTTACACGCGAGGAAACATCATCCTTTTTAGCTATAGTTAGTGAGATGAATATAAGTGAATTGTTGGATTCCCGGCGTCAGCGAAATCAGGCACACTTTCAAAAAATACAAGCCGAGATGGCCGCGCTCGGCTACCATTGGTCTTGGCAGCAACTGCGGACTCACTGGAAGAACCTGAAGTCCAGATACAATAAGGTATGTTTCCAATTTTAGTTGTTCCCCTTCTCGGCCTGTGCCATAGTGTTGGTTGCTTAGAACACCTTTCTCTTTCTTTTGACATGCCCTAGGAGCTGCTAGAGCAAAGCAAGAGCGGCGCGGGAAAATCCACTTGGCAGTGGTTTTCTGAAATGAATGCTCTACTCGCACATCGTCCTATGAGCCAAGCGCTGCATTACGGTATCGACAGTAACGAGCCGGATGAAAGTGAAGACTCCCGAGCCGGTAAGCGAATACAGCATAACACTCGCGTACTTTGCGGACTGCGCAAAAGCAACGACGTATATGGGTACGAAGCGAGTAAAACTTCGCGTGAACGTTGCGTACAAACGGCAGCTCGCAGCTGTGAAGAGGCGCGGCCAGAAGGTGCGAGAACACAAACCGCAGGGGGCAAGCGTTATGTAGACAAGCTTCCCGCGAATAAGATTAAGAACTGCGATTGCAACCGAAGATATCGATATCCCTATGTGTACCGCTCGATGCTGCCCGCTGCAGATCCCACTGCGGTGGGCATCTGGTGAATTCACGAACTTCTTTTCCTATCGTTGTAGGCTCGCGTTTAGGAGTATGGTCTTTACAAAAGAATATGTGGTCATTTGCATGCCTGGCGTTTGTCACTTTGTTGGAAAACCCTAGCTCTGTTTGCGCCAGTGAAATAAAATGTGCCACTGCGGACATGTTCACCATAACTGGAGACGCAAGCACATTGAATGTAATGGTGCCTTTGCAGGTAATACCTAATATGTATTTGTTCCGCCTTCTTTTTGTAATTAAACGTGAAAACTAGCAGAAGACTCTGCGCAATGTGCACTTACTTATAAGGCTGTTCGTATTTATTTTATTCGCAGACACGTGTGCAAGTGAAGCTGATGACGTCGAAACGCTCCGAAGTACACAGTCCTGTAAGTCACTGGTTCCTTTCTGTCTAATCACATACGCCCGTTAAGAAACCTTTGAAATTATGGGGTTTTACGTGCCAAAGCACTTTCTGATTATGAGGCACACCGTAGTGGCGGACACCGAAAATTTCGACGTGGGGTTCTTAACGAGGACCTAAATCTAAGTACACAGGTGTTCTTGCATTTTGCCCCCATCGAAATGCGGCCGCCATGGCCGGGATACGATCCCGCGACCTTGTGCTTAGCAGCCCAACACCATAGCCACTAAGCAACCACGGCGGGTTTTAAGAAACCTTTTTCGTGCTCACCTGGCCAAGAAATGAAGAACGCTGGAAACATTCTGTGAACGTTAACTTGGGCAATGCGACTGTGCTGTGCATAAAAAACGTTTGCTAAGAAATATATACAATTTTGTGTAAATTAGCACTACAATCCGAGGTCACAAGATCTGCGATGCTGAAATTGCAGAATATTAGGGAAAACCAAAGTGCTCCTTTTCTTCGCAAGCAAGTCTTAAAATTTGCATGACGTGACAAAGCGAAAAGAACAAAAGGTTCTGTACTGGAATAGGTTTCTTATGACAAAGTTAAACTATTCAACTGCTTGTGTTTGCGTGCAGCCCCAGAAGCCAGCTGTTCACAGCCACCAAGGAAGCGCTCCAGATACAGCAAGCACTCGGAGCTGCGTGAACTGTTCGCTGATCAGCAAAGCAGAAGTGCTGAGCTCTTAAGACAGCACACAGACATGATATTTCAACAGCAGCGGCAGCTTTTACAGGAGGAGCGGAATAACATGAATCAACTCATGGCAAACATTACAACTTCCTTCCTTCAAGGCACTCAAGCCCTTTTGTCACAAGTGTTCAGCCAACAGATGCAAATGACAGGCCACCAGCCAGCAGTGTTCAGCTTTCCTGCACAAGGACCTTTTGTCACAACGGGGGTGGCCTCCAACATCACAAGCTTCCAACCATGTCACCCGTCAAACTCGACGCAAGACATGCCAGCGCAACCGAACTTTTCTGGCTCAACCACATCGAGGTCGCCTCACTCATAAGCGACTCATATAAGTGTGTTTCATTGAGTGCTATAAACAGCTGGTGCTGTCTGATGTTCCTTTAAAAAATTGCTCACAGGCACTGTAGCACTCTAGTCACTTACGTTGTTTTTTCTGTGGGTCTGTGGTGCTGTCTCACTCACGTTTTGTTTTGCTCGACCCTTACTAACTTTTTTTTTCGCGTTTTATCTTAGAGATCTGTGGTGTCTAGCCATTGGTTATTTTTTGCTCTGGGTCGGCTCATTTGTAGGTGGCTCATATTCAGTGTGCTATGCTAAGTGCTGGAAACAGCTGGTGCTGTCCGACATTCTTTGTACTCTAGTCACTCTTGCTATTTTTCGCTGTAGGTCATTTTATTGCATTGCCTGCATTTCTTACTATTTCATCAGATATGAAAAGGTGGGTTGTCTAGCCCGTCTGGTTATTTTTTGCTGCCTGCCAGTTAGTTTATGTGGTACCTACATTTTTTGTATTTTATCTATTTTATCGCAGGTAAGAGAGCTGTGTTGTCTACTCACTCCTTTGTTTTGCTGGACCAAATACATTGCCTGCATTTTTTTTGGTACTATCTCAGATAACAAAAGCTATGTTGTCTAGCCTCTGGTGACATTTTGCCTACATGCAGTGCCTATATTTTTTTGTATTTTGTGATAGAGCTGTGGTGGCTAGCCACAGGTTTTTTTCTGTGTGACACTGTCAAGTGCCTACATCATTTATGACTTTTATGACTCCTATTATAGTCAAGAGAACCTGTGATGTCTAGCCAGTCTGGCAATTTTTTGTTGTGAAGGACACTTTATACAGTGCCTGTATATTTTCTGTACATTTTATCACGGATAAAAGGTGCTGTGGTGCCTAGTCACTCTAGGTATTTTTGCAGCGGGTCGCACTCGATTGTGGCCACATTTTATTGTGGATGTCCTCTCACAGTTAAGCAAAATTTATTTTTTGTCACGTGTAACAAACATGTTTACCAATTGTAGTACACAAAGACAGTGTTTCCACTACTCCTGCATTTACTGTTTAAATTTTTTATATATATTACATGAAAGTATTGGCCACTTCCATTGCTTAATGAGAAGCAATGCTGCCTTGTTACTGTTATGTACAAATTGTAAGCTGAATTTAGCAGACAAGATGGTGCTTCCAGTTCTTAATAAACATTTTATTTTCACACTTTGTTGCATTTTATCTGGGATATGTTGAAGGTGGAATGAACACCTTGAGCTTAGGAACTTCTGTTCCTCACAACCACCTTATAATTTGAACACATAACATGTGATCTCCAAACAGGTTGCAAGTTTATGAATGAGTAACTGCTTCTCACTTTTATAGGCGTATTGCAGTTCGTCATCTAAGACAGGGCCAGTGTACTTCTGCTTCGGTACATGTTAAAAATGTGTTAACAATTACCATGTTAACTTCGTGACCTTTATTAACGTTCTACCATGAAGCAGAGCGCAAAGGAAATTCTTCTGCCATGTACTGCTTCAAAAAGTCTCTCATAGCATAGACGGCATTCCGGTCCTGAGGACTGTTAGACGGCTGCACATAGATGTTTTGCTCCGTATCTTGAACAGCTGACAGCCACGCATCTGCGATGCTTTCCCGCCTTTGTTCACAGAAATTGTGCAGTATACACGTTGCTGCTATTACCGTTGGCATAAACTTATAGCTGGTATCTGCGCGTTTTAAAAGTATGCGCCATCGTCCCTTTAGCCGCCCAAATGCGTGCTCCACTACATTGCGCCCTGAACTATGGTAAACGTTAAATGACTCCTGTTCCTTAGAGAGTGCCCCTGTATAGCCTTTTAAAATCCATGGCAAACATGGGTACGCAGGGTCGCCAAGCAGCATAAATGGTATCTGGAAGCCGCGCAAGGTTCTTTCTCCCTGTGGCAGCAAGTCGTTGCTCCTCCGGTACAAGTTGGACAGCTTGAGCACTGTGGCATCATGTGCTGATCCAGGCACGTTGCAAGTGATGCTGCGAAACCTGAAAAATTAGGCATCATTTAGATCATGCTTTTTTTTGCAGAGGAGGTTTTAAGATATGCCAGGCTTTGTGCTGTTATCTAATCTCACTAACATGGGGAAGTGTTCAGCTATGCATGAGAAAAAGTAAGGCAAGAATGCACCATATGAAAGACGCAACAGTTGCACAACTTTGTACAGAAATCACTGAGTAAATAACGCACTTAGTGTAGCAGGAGTCCTTAGCTGTAAATTAACTGAAGATGCAAGTCCTGGTCATCCACAGCAGCCTTCATGGTATAAAAGCATATTTATAGTAAACAATGTAGTCAAGCCCTTTCTTCAGAACATGGGTGCAGTGACTTGCACACAAATGTGAGCTAAATGGCATCTTGCTGCAATACTCTTAGCATTTTATGTTGGCTTTGAGCTGAACTATGAATAACTACAGCACTGGAAACCTATATTTTGTTGTCTAGGTGTCTTAGGTTTAGAAAGCATAGCTAAAACACACTTACAGGCCTCTGTCATCCACTACGGCTTGTACATTGTACGATGTCCAGCCCTTCCTGTTTACGAAGTCTCTGTAGCCTTTCTTCGGGGCAGTTATTGGAATGTGAGTCCCATCAATCGCCCCGAAAACTTGAGGCAAGTGGCACCTGAGCTCAAAGTTTCTGGCTATTGCTGTGGCTTCTTGTGCTGATGGTAGCATTATGAATGTCTTCAAGTAATACTTGGTAAGTGCACGACAGAACATGTAAAAGCACTTTTTTACAGTACTTTTGTGCACGCCAAATTGGTTTGCAACATTCCTGTACTCGCAGCAACTAGCTAGCTTGTACAATGCAATGGCCACTCTCTTTTCCAGGGGCAAGGGAGCTCTCACCCAGCCAGATTTGGGTGACATATAATCTCCCATGAGAGAGACAAGCTCATAAAATGAAGCCCGGCTCATGCGGAAATTTTCCCTCCAGTCGCTGTCCGTGAATTCTTCTAAGACGATGCGACACCACCATACATCACATCTTGTTTTTGCCCAGAAAGACCGCTTGCGCCGCTCTTTTGATAAACGATCTGTAAAATAATGCACGAATAAATTAGCGGGAACGCTGCAAGCATTTCTACATATTTCTACCTAAAACATGCAGTATTCTCCACAGGGAACTACAGTGGATTGTTACTTCATATTCAATTTTTTGTTAACCACAGCCACAGCTTGTGGGACATATAAAAGCGCGCACAGAAAGCTAACGTTTCCTTACAATTTCTTAGTAGTGAAACGTGTTAACGAAACATCATGTCCTACAAAATGCGGCTAGTACTTGGCAAAGAAAACAATGCCATGTTGCAATAAATGCGGTTCACATAGATGGAGGAGCAATGCCAGTAGATTATTAACAAAACTGCGGTTTTCACAGCACCGTAGACGTGTGACAAAGTTTTTTTTTTTTAACAATATAACGCTCGCTTTCTTTTCAGTGCATCAAATCGATCATGGTACGTGCAGATTACAAAAGAATCATATTTCCAACTCATGATGTTATAAGTCGTTTCTTTTCTTTTTTTAAAGAACACGCAATTCGCGTAAACAAGGGTGGGCCACATAATTAGGACGTTTTTCTTACCTTGCATCAGCGCCAATCCGCTGAGAGTCGACGCCGTTGTGGCACTGGCGCCAAGTTGCAAAGCTTGAGTGTGCAGCAGCCGTATTTGTCGGCAACGCTCTTGGTAGCGGATAAGTGCTAATGCAAACCAAACTACATGCAAATTCATCCACGCAGACAAGAGAAGCAGGACGTGCAGATGCAGAGACGCATTGAAGCACATAGCTCACTCGGTGCGTATGGTATCGCTTTCGGATTGTTCGCGCGGGACAGCGGAAGCATGCTTACCGGAAGTAGTGGGGCTCATTTTCAAATGTGACACTAGACGGCGCTAGCTTGCCAGCCAGAGAGATGCGCATACATGTAAACGGAGGTGCATCAGCGGAATGCGATACGGCAAGATAATACGATACGCTTCTACCGTATTCATGTAAACGCGGCTAATGCCACGTGTCTTCAAGTGTGCGTGTGTGTGTGTGTGTGTGTGTGTGTGTGTGCATGTTGGTGCCCACGCTTGTCAAAGCGCGGCAGCCGGGGAGAGGAGCACCCCCAACTGTGAAGCGAGGAGGTCTGAACGGCGCCGGCCCGGCGGATGCGTCACCTACTCGTCTCAACGTGCCTGAGCGGCGCCGTCACGTGCGGGTCTATCGAGGCGTTCCTTCTTGCCCTCAACTGCGAGAGTATAAAAGCAGCTGCCCCCGGACGCCAAGAGAGAGGCTCCGATTTCTTCTGTTGAGTAACGTGCTCTCCCGTCTCTCCACTTCGGTCGACCTGACCGGCCGCTCTTTTGCGATGCTAGAATAAACAAGTTGTTCTGTTACCAGTCGACTCATGCTTTGCCGGGACCTTCGGATGCTTCCAGTTGTGCCCCAGGCCGCCAGGCCAACGCTACCCTTGGGACTTGCGACCCATTTGCAACAACTCGTGCCAGCGGTGCGATTGTAATAACGGGTGTCAGCACTGAGATTACAACAACTGGTGGCTAGCGGTGAGATCGCGACAACGGAGGCCAGCAGCGAAGATATGCAGTTGACTGTATGCTGAGCAGCCCAACGACCATCCGGGAGCAGTGCAACGAGCCCTGTGTGATGACTGGTTGCCTGCAGCGGAACGACTGCGCTGAATTCTTGGCTGCGAGGTTTGGTGAGTGCGGGACTTTCTTCTGAGTTTTGCCAGGCTTTTGTTAGTGTCAGAAACAGAGCTGGTAATTGTGGTTGTCGTTGTTGCCGGGTTAGTTTGCGGCAAGACAATAGTAGGCAGTAGAGAAAGCAGCATTCAGAGCAGCCATGGATTTGAAGTCGTTGCGCAAACCGAAATTGCTGGAGCTTGCAATAGAGTTGGGTCTGGATGTCTCAGACAAACTCAGAAAACCAGAACTGCTAAGGGCTATTTTTGAGTTAGAGGCTGAGGATGACGAGCTGTCGGAATGCCTTGAGACTATTGAGGAGAGGGCAAAAAGACAGGAGCGCGAACTTAAAGAGCAAAAAGAGAAACAGGAGCGCGAACTTGAAGAACAGAAAGAGAAACAGGAGCGCGAACTTAAAGAACAGAAAGAGAAACAGGAGCGCGAACTTAAAGAACAGAAAGAGCGAGAGCAACAAGAGCGCGACCGTCAACACGCTTTGGAAATGAAGCGTCTCGAGATAGAGATGGAACGCGCTCGTAATGGAAGTCAGGCACACGGTGCAGGAGAACGAGTATCGTTCCAAATGACTGACCTGATGCGGCCGTTTAAGCTTGGAGAGGACATTGGTTTGTTCCTGGTTAACTTTGAGCGAACGTGCGAGAAGCAGGGGTTCTTTCGGGAAACGTGGCCACAGCGCTTGCTCACTTTGTTACCCGGCGAGGCGGCCGACGTAGTCGCTCGCTTGAAGAGATAGGAGGCAGAGGATTTCGACAAAGTGAAATCGAGTCTGCTAAAAAAGTACAGGCTGTCAGCGGAGGCGTTCCGTCGGAAGTTTCGGGAAAATGAGAAAGGCAAAAGTGAGTCATATACAGAGTTTGCCTACAGGCTTATGTCAAACATGCAGGAGTGGCTCAAAGAAGAGAAAGCGTTTGGTGACCACGAGAAAGTTGTGCAGTGTTTCGGGCTGGAACAGTTTTATAGTCGGTTACCTGAGAACGTGCGGTACTGGGTCTTGGATAGGCCAGACGTTAGTACGGTGGCTAAAGCCGCTGAGCTAGCCGAGGAGTTTGTGACGCGTCGGGCTCGCGGAGCTAAGGACGGTCAAAAGGGTGAATTTGGCTCCAAGTTTGAGAGGCCGAAGTTCACACCCATGAGAGCAAGGGGCGACACACGTAGTGCGGATGCGAGTGAAAGCAGTCCGACCGAACGTAAGGAGACGGCGGCAGCCGAAGCCGAACGCAGAAAGCGGTTCGAGACGAGGCAAGGGCGCGTGTGTTATACGTGTCAGAAGCCGGGTTACTTTTCGGCGCAGTGTCCGGAAACAAAAACAAAAGTCGTGTTTTTGTCATTATGCAGCACTGACGAGAACATGAAGCTTCTCGAGCCTTACATGCGAGACCTCCTCGTGAACGGGAAAGAGTGCCGAGTGCTTCGCGATTCCGCAGCTACGATGGATGTAGTTCACCCGTCTTACGTAGAACCCGATATGTTCACGGGCGAGTGCGCATGAATCAAGCAAGCCGTGTTAAGCTCATAGCGTGTGTCTGCCCGTAGCAAAAGTGCTTATTGAAGGACCTTTCGGAACACTTGAGACGGAGGCCGCAGTGTCATCTATGCTGCCCCCCCAGTACCCGTACCTATTTTCGAACAGGTCCGATCACCTCCTGCGCGAGAAGGGGCTTTTGTTTGGTGAGGCTAGCGTTCAGGCCTTAACCAGATCGAAGGTTCGGGAGCTCGCTGCAAAGGCGGTAGTTGCGGGGCCGACGTTGTCGAACAATGAGAAAGGGTCAGAGGGGCAGCAAGCTGATATTCAGAGCACGTCCGAACTGAATAAAATTGAGCCTGTAGCGTTGAAGGCACCAGATACTGGAGAGGAAATGCCCGACACGGGAAAGTTAGAAGAGCTATCTGCAGATTTGCTCATCGTGCCTACGTCAGACGGACTTAGTTGGTTGCTAAAAGTCAGCCGGTCGGCTTTGATAGCCGAGGAAAAGAAGGATGGCAGCCTAGAAAACATACGCTGCATTGTCAAGGGAGGTATCGCCAAGAAAAATGCTCGCTTTGTGGAAAGAGGTGGGGTCCTGTACCGGAAGTATCTAGACCGCAGGGGAGTGGAGTTCGATCAGCTGATCGTTCCTCAGTGCTACCGTCAGGATCTGTTGCGCTTGTCGCACGGGGGTTCGTGGTCCGGACACCTAGGAGTTAAGAAAACTAAGGACCGTCTCTTGCAAGAGTACTATTGGCCAGGGTGTTTTCGGGACGCAGACCACTTCGTGAGGACATGTGACACCTGTCAGCGGGTGGGCAAACCAGGGGACAAATCGAGGGCACCGTTGAAATTGGTACCTATCATTACGGAGCCTTTTAGACGGCTCGTTATTGATACAGTGGAACCTCTGCCGGTAACAACCACGGGGTACAGACACATTTTGACTGTGATCTGCCCAGCGACAAAGTTCCCTGAAGCAGTGCCGCTTAAAGAACTCAGCTCAGTTGAGATAGTCAATGCACTACTGTCCATATTTGCGCGAGTTGGTTTTCCTGCGGAAATCCAATCAGATCAGGGCACAGTGTTTACTAGCGCTTTGACGACAGCCTTTCTTGAAAGGTGTGGGGTAAAGCTGTTACACAGCTCAGTGTACCACCCACAGTCGAATTTCGTTGAGAAGCTCCACTCCGTCATGAAGCGCGTGTTGAGAGCATTGTGGTTTGAACAACCAACTGACTGGGAGCTGTGTCTGCCTGGAGTGATGTTTGCATTAAAGACCGCGCCGCATGCAGCTACGGGGTTTTCGCCGGTTGAGCTAGTGTACGGTCGCTCGTTGCGATCTCCGCTTCGCATGCTTCGAGACGGATCACTGCCCTCTCCAATGGCTGCAGACCATCTCTTTCACAAATGGCCGCCTCCTGCGCTGGAGCCTCGCTTTGCAACAATATTCCTTTGAGGTGCGTTACAAAAAGGGGAGTCTCAACGGTAACGCCGATGGCTTAAGTCGAAGCCCCTAACGTAGGAATCAGCCTCAGAGTTGTTTGTTACTGATGTTTTTCTTCCTGAGGCAGCAATTTTAACATATTGCTTTTGTTTAGTGTTTCAAAGTGATGACGTGCTTTCTAGTGCAATTTTCCAATTTGTGGACGCGTTCTGAGTGCTGCTAGACTACTGTAAGGAACTAGGCAGTGGTATAAAAGGGGTGAGAGCCTGGCAGGACTTGGTGAGGGTTGTTTCGTGCTTGCTGGCTGAGCGGTTGAGTTTCGGCGTAGTTCTAACGCTTGCCGGGAACGAGAACAAAAATGTCAACTCTCTCGAAGTCACTTTGCAGTGTCCTGTGTGAACCTGAACGAGAGAACGAGGCCTTTGTGCGCTGCGCTCAAGAAACGCCGAAGGACGCCCGACTTCGGTTATGAGCATCATCGAGCGACATCCCTCCGGACAGCGGATGCAGTCCCCTGACCATCGGGATCTCCTTCCCCCGGCGGGGCGGTCTGTTACGTTTCGCCTACGACGCGCGGTATAGCCGGCGCGGATGCAACGGACGCCGGGGCTTCGTTCAAAGCGGCAGACATTTTGGCCCGTTCAGCGCCGCCGATACGCCTCCCCGCCAAGCGCGTCCAGGCATGTTTCAATGCCACGTGTCTTCAAGTGTACGTGTGTGTGTGTGTGTGCATGTTGGTGCCCACGCTTGTCAAAGCGCGGCAGCCGGGGAGAGGAGCACCCCCAACTGTGAAGCGAGGAGGTCTGAGCGGCGCCGGCCCGGCGGATGCGTCACCTACTCGTCTCAACGTGCCCGAGCGGCGCCGTCACGTGCGCGTCTATCGAGGCGTTCCTTCTTGCCCTCAACTGCGAGAGTATAAAAGCAGCTGCCCCCGGACGCCAAGAGAGAGGCTCCGATTTCTTCTGTTGAGTAACGTGCTCTCCCGTCTCTCCACTTCGGTCGATCTGACCGGCCGCTCTTTTGCGATGCTAGAATAAACAAGTTGTTCTGTTACCAGTCGACTCATGCTTTGCCGGGACCTTTGGATGCTTCCAGTTGTGCTCCAGGCCGCCAGGCCAACGCTACCCTTGGGACTTGCGACCCATTTGCAACAACTCGTGCCAGCGGTGCGATTGCAATAACGGGTGTCAGCACTGAGATTACAACAGTGGTCAACAGTATTTCTGAAATGAATTGCACTGGAACGTCCTACGGTTATTGTACGTTTCACTACCTTATTTCAATGTCTAGTTATAAAGCGTATGGTTATTGTAACTATTCTTGGCCTTTATATATGTATGTATTAAGCTGGTAAATGCTTAATTGTATTTGCAGTTTTGAGAGGTTCTTTTATTGAGTGGTTAATCTCGGGTGGCATTAATGGTGGGTTGTTTTCTTGTGCCCATGTAGTTACAGTTAGCATGAAGCAATTGCATGGGAACCGACTAGCTGTCTTGGGCCTACACATTGCTGAAAAGACAGTGAAGACGTCTGAGCCGAGAGGTATTCTTTTTTCATCACAATCGGCCTACATATTTCTTCCACCAGAGGATGAAGACCTCTCCCAGTAAGCTCCAACTACCTCTGTCTTGTGCTAGGTGATTCGAAGTGAAGCCTGCAAATTTTCTGACTTCATCATAGTCTACTTCTCTACCGTCTTTGACTACCCTTCTCTTCCCTTGGCATCCATTCTGTAACTTGAATGTGCCACCGGTTATCTGACCATGCATTACATGGTTAAAGAAGGCACTTGGGCTAGTTGGTGCTCATTGCAGACTTGAGACATCAATAACTAGCATGACAAAGACAAAATCGAGAAACACACAAGACATAACTCTAGACTTCAACTGAAATATTTGCTACACAGAAACATGGAATGCACAGAATGTCGACAGACAGAAAAAACGTAGCTATCGGAACAAATTGATGAACAGGTTAATTTCACTTACGAACATTCTTCGTAAGAGCCAGAGACTGGTGCTTACACACCTATTCCCCGTTTTTCGATGCAAAGTGGTTCGTATATTTCCCTATGTACCTAATTCTGGAGCCGCCTGAGCACACGATTGCTTTGAAACTGCTCGGTGCATGAGCATGTATGGCGATGATTGGCCATGTGGCCACCAGCCACTAAGGTACTGAAAGCTTCCCTATGTTTCCTCAAGCCAAACAGGACGGTGTTTAAACGACCGCTTGGGGGAACAAAGATAGGGCAGTTGTCAGTGGCTGGTGGTCATCCGGCCAATCATTGCTGTAGGTGCTCATGCACTGAGCAGTTTCAAAGCACTCATCTGCACAGACGGCTCTAGAGGCAGGTCGACATGAAAATATTCGAAGCACTTTGCATCAAAAAGCAGGTGATAGGTGTTTAAGTGCTCTCGCCAAAAAAGAGTGTTCGTATCTCGAAATGAACCTGTCCATCGATTTGCTTCGATACCTCCTGTGTCAGGCAAGGAAAAGGAAGGGTGAACGTTGCTTCCATGCGTTGTAGTTGCATCTCCTGAATCCTATGTTTCTGTGTTGCCAAAATTTCAGTTGAAGCCTAGATTTCTGTTCTGTGTGCTTCTAGCTGTCGTCCGTTGTCTTTTTCGCGCTAGGTAATGATGTCTCAAGTCTGCACTACACGGCCTGACCAGCTCCCTTTTTTACTCTTTATGTCAGCTAGAATATCAGCTCCTTCGTCTACTTTCGGAACCATGCTGCTGTCTTCCTGTTTCTGCTGCCATCAGGATAGCAGGGGACATGACAAATGAAACTGAATGTCATTTAGACAGAGGAGCAGTGAGACTTCCTGTGCTCTACCTTTTGTTGTTGTACATAATAGTTGAAATAGCATCAACACATCTTTTTCCATCTTGTGATTTTTCCCATAGGTGTGGCAAATAAATACATAGGCTTTAAGAAACTAGAAATGCAGTTTGCCTAAGAAAAAGAATACTCTTCCACTTAAACGTAATGTGTATGATGCTCTGACTCCTTTGATGCATGTGCCTTGAGAGGTGTTGATGTTGTTCATTTCTTTCTCAGTAAGCTTTACTTGATGGGTCTGACTTTGTATGAAGAAATAAGTTCTAAAGAAACCATAATACCGAACAGGCAGAATTGTCGAGGTTGAAAGCCAAGTTTTCTTTCATGACATATTTTTTTCAGGCTGTACTAGTTGATCCATAATGTTCGACAGCGCAGACTTTTACAAAGGACGTCAAAAGTGGCGAAAAATGGAACAAATGCTATCGCCTCTTTCTCCATCCTTTGTCGAGTTCACATTGTCTAACGCCATCGACCAATACGAACTAGCCCGTTTGCATACCTGTACTAGTTGAGCCATTTATACTATGGTACTCTAAACCAAATGTGATCAATTCAAAATTGGTGCCTTTTCTATCTTTGTACTCTAAACCAAATGTGATCAATTCAAAATTAGTGCCTTTTCTATCTTTGTACAAATAACTGTTTCATAAAATAGTTGAAAGTGTTATGGTTGATGTCATGTTTTGACACCACCATAACCTCACAAAATATCTTCATGGATGCAAAAGGTGCCTCTTGTGCAAGATCCGTGCTAGCCTGACATGGAGAACAAACCTGCCACATGGTAGACCACATGCTCTTTTGTAAACAAAATACATAATTGCATTTTCTTGGCAGTTATCGCAATGTTTTCTTATGTTTATCTGCATGAACATTAATTATCTCAGCTGCTAAAGACACATCACTAGACACTGTGAGCAGAAAAAAGTCTGATTGTGCAGTACTGTTGAAGTCATGCAACATTATGTTTTAAGCAAACTGGCATTGATGCTAACTGGTAAAAAGAAAAAGCTGATTTCAAGAAAAATTTGCACTCCTAAATGTGGAAGTGAAATGCACTATGCTTATAAACTACAAAAGATTTCCAGGATGATCAGCCATTTGCTGATTCAGTAAGGTTCACTGAAGCTTGTTTTTAAATTCACACTGTCTTTATACAGGGTGATGATTTTCAGTTTTGTGGAATTTTTAAATATAGGCCTGTTGCATATAGCATAGTTCTAGTCCTTAGCAGGAATATTCAAACAGGCAGATATATCTCGCGCGAGAAATCGAAACATATTAAACTAATTCACAAAAATTTATTAATTATCTTTCGAATGAATTACTTTATGGCTCATATAAATGAAAAGTAAGGGGCTTAACCGAGGAACCCGATGTTTATTAATCATATCCTAAAAAGCCAGCAAACACTGACGCCAAGGACAAGTTAGGGTAAATACTTGTGATTAATAAATGAAATAAAGAAATTATAATTTAATGGAAATGAAAGTGGATGAAAAAACAACTTGCCGCAGGTGGTGAACGAACTCACGTCTTCGCATTACGCGTTAGATGCTTTACCAATTGAGCTACTGCGGGCGCCGTTTCCCCATCCACTTTCTTGGGTATTTATGTTTCCTAGTAGAACCCTGGGAGTGTTTGCGAGCGCCACCACATATCTGAGGCACATATTGTAATTTACGAAACATAGCCAGCGAGATTATAAAGTGTATCCACATGGAATTGATTTCCAGAATGACGCCACTTCGGAGATATGCACCATCAAACTTGCCGTAAAAATGCACTGTTCTTCCGCTTACTTTTTTTAACAAAATGTGCTCTATGCACGGATGCACAGAAGTAACTGGAACACCCTTGTGAATTGGTCTTTATCAGGGAAATATTCCTAAACTGGTGTCATCCTGAAAGTTCAAATGCATACGTCTTCCAATCTCACTGGCTACAATTCATAAATTGCAATATGTGCAGTAAAATAATTAGTTACGAAGTTAATTAGTGATTTTTTTATTTAGTTGAACATGTGTTTTGATTTCTCATGCTAGTAATGTACATCCCTTCAAATAATCTAGCTCAAGGACAAGAATTATGCAATCTGCCACAGGACATTTTTTTAAAATTCCATAGAACTTAAAAATAAACACCCTGTACAATGCCACTACAGTGCTAAACAGCCAGCAGCCTAATCATCACATATAAGAATGCTGTAACAACAGTGACAAGTGCACTAAAGTTTTCTGCGCTTCACAGATGAAAGATGTTGGCCATTAAATGTTTGATCTCAGTGTAACTCACAATCAGATAACCAGCAAGGTCAAGTGAAAGCAAATGACTAACTTCATACATGAAAGGCTTTAACTGTGATTTGATTAAAATAGCTAAACTTCTGTTAAGCATGATGGATTCACTGTGTTGTTCCAGTTAAAAGCATCTAAATGATCAGATGCTTTCTTGCTTGGAAGTGTTCTTTCTCGGAAGATCTTTAGTGAAAACCTCTGTGATAAAAATACCAGCAGGATTATGTGCTTTCTTAGTGGAGATGGCTAAGATGATTTCAGAAAGTGTAGGTAGGGCTTCTTTGTAGTAGAGATGCCAAATAGTTCTGGCAGAGGGGTTGTTACCAGACACTGTATAGGTCAGAGATTAATAAAAAAATAAAGGTCAGCTTGGTGATGCTTAGTATAAAGAGAACAACAGAAAAACGAAACAAGTAATGGCTCTCAACTTACATTTGTAAATTTTCATTGAATATGTTACAAATAATTGTGTCGAACATTTTAGAGGAACCATGCTTGATAAGCATTTGCAGAGCAACCACCATGACAACCAAGTGATCGAGAGCACAGAAGTGAGGTGAATTTAGAAGCCTAAGATCACTAAAGCTTAACGTAACAAAAGCAGCAATAGCAGTCTAAGCCCTATCATCTTGTGTAGTTTCTTGCATTCTACAGACAGTAGTGTCAATGGCGTGTTCTTATTGTCTTAGTTTCCTAGAAAACTGCCTTTCACATACTCTTTTCTGCTGTTATGAGGAAATTAGGAGATAGTTCTGGTCAATAGTGACCACAGATGGTCTTTGAAGTGCTCATTTATAGATTGGTTATTCTGGAAGATAATCCTTGCCAGATTGGTCTGCCTGATAACTTTTTATGAAACCCTGAACAATACTGGATAGCCAGCTACCTGGAAAATGCTTTGCATAACAAGGATTTCAACAGTGCGTGAAATTTACACAATATTTTTAAATGTATGGGCTTAGAACGTGGCAGTGTTGTGTTGCTATTGCTTTGTGTCATGGCGAAGTGCTTACTTGGTTGCTGTGTGCGTACCTTTTATGCATGAATCCATTATAGGTACATGGGCTACCCAATGAAAATTGTCCGTTGAAAGTAGCATGTTATTCTGGGGCGGGGGGGGTCTGTTGCATGAAACTGATTACACTAAATTTTATTGCAGTGTAGATGCTTAAAGGGCCCCTCGCCAGGCCCCATAGCACATTTTTGCTATACACTGCAAGTTGCTACGTGTCCTCTAGGGCGTGTTCTGCTACAAAATTTTTCAAATCAGCTCTTACAGTCGAGGTAGAAATATTTCAGTGCCGCGAACCTATGATTTCAAGAGGCGAGCTCCACTGCCAAGTGAGACACTCTCTCCACTCGCCTTGTCTAGCATTCTACAGACAGTAGTCTGTAGAATGCTAGACAAGTGCGCAAGCGAAAAATTTTCCCTGCGTTCTTCCATACTGGACCACGAGGATCGCGTGATGCATATGTTACAGACCCCGCCTTCATTTTCTTCCTCACTTTTTGGTGGCATGGCGCACTTTTGCTGACTGCGTCCCACGCGAGCTGTTGTGATTGTCTTGTTTCGCGCAGCGCACCATTTTGCGCGCTGTGCACGAGGACACCTAACTAGGAATATAAGTCAGTGCTACACGAATACTAACGCAGATACAAGCGGATCACAGTGCGTGATACCGCACATGAAAACGGTAGAAAATGACGTAGTTTTGGTGTCTGTGCGCGGGACTGCACGACTTGGGAACAAGCAGACGAAACGGAAGTATATCTCTCTTGCTGCGGTGCAAAGTAAAACAAAAACATGCAGATATACAGTTTGTTTTATTATTTCTGTAAGCTTTACTTCGTCTATTGAAGCAACATACTACACAAACAACAGATGTTGCCTTGAATAATTCTCGAAGTCGTGTCACCGCAAGCGACGTTGCAGTGCAAACAGGTGTAGGTAGGTGCGCTAGCTTGTGTGTGTCATCCTCCAGCTTGAAGCGCGGCGGGCGCGAGGGGAAGGAAAATCGGCGTTCGGTGTGAAATCTTCAGGCCTTTCTCCGGCGCGTAGCAATGTAATACTTTGCAGGCACAATCGTTATCACGCAATGTATCCTCTGCTCTTGTGAGCTCAAAATGGCCAGACCTGGTAAGGGGCCCTTTAAGGAACTGTGACTATCTCGTTCGTGCTTATTGCCAATATGATCGTATGTCTGTTTCAGGAAAATGTCAAAACTTCCTGTTGGGTGCAGAGAACTGCAGTCTACAAGTCGGGCTGTTTGTGAGTGGAAGGATGGCATATTTCATTCATATTTCTCAAGTGCTCACAAAGATGCCAGTGTATAGAAGACACCACATAGCACTTGAAGTAACCTTTTTTTTTTCAAGAACCAATTGTATCGCATGCTTACATATATCACATGGCAACAATGTTAGGGAGAGGCTGCCGTGACTGCGACAGAAACGCATAATTTATTTTGCCTGGTTCCAGTGGACAATATGGCACACGTACGAAGGGGCTTTTGTTTTCAGAGTGCAGTCCAGTTTTTACTAATGCATTGTTCCTTTAATCCCACTTTGCAGTCAGCCACTTTTATGATGTCTTTTCTGTTTTGTTTTTTAACGAAGGCTTCTTCATTTCTGAGTTTTCAGCTGTATTCCTTGCAATCTTGCAAAGCAGCCATCACCAGCTAGTTGCTGTATTTTTTCTGCATTAGGGCAGCATGTGCTGTCATCCTACTTCATCTTTGTCTCTTGTTCGATATGGCTTTTCTAGAATAAATACTAGCACACAGTAACCTACGCTTTTAACCTAACTAGAAGGTTTACAGCTTATGATTTCTTGTGACTCAAGTTTTTAGCGAGACATTTCTTGGTCCCGCACACTTCAGTACATTTGATTTCTTTGCTTTCATTGTTTGCCTGGGAAATCTGAAGAACAGCATCGTTTGTGCTTCTTGTAGTTAAATCAGCAGGCTTCTTTGAAAATGCTGATTTCTACTATTAATAATGTATATTCCTGAGGAGGCAGGCAAAAAAACAATGCCATGTGTTATATTAACCGATGCATGCAAGGTCATTGTTTTGGCCTGTAAACCCCCGAATTTGTTTTTGCCTTGTGGCCACCACCTCCTGTGAAATAATGGTTAGCATTTAAACTATTGCTTTTGGGAACAAGGCATTGATGTCAAAGTACATCTTGATGGTTACCCTGCAATGCATAGCGAAGCATATGGCTGCACCTTATTTCCAACATAACTTGCTTGTAGGGAAAAGGTGCAGTGAGATTATGTGGCTTCTGATTGTAAACTTATTGCATAAGAAAGGATTGATATATTTGTAAGCAATTAATTGTCCTCAACACGAGCATCTTTATTTGTTCACATTCTAAATTGTAGTTTTGGGTCAGACGTCACACTGAAAAGCAAACTTCCCAGCGTTATTGCTGTAATATGAGGGCGGTTAAGAAAGTAATGCCTCCAAACCGACTACTTTACCAGTAGTACTGCAAACATTTTGGATCTTTATCATTAATGCACTGATGTTTAAGCTATAGAATGTCACTTGCCCCATCTTCCTATCTTTTCGCGTTCAAAAGTAATAGAGCAATGCATGGCATCCACTGGTGATGTCCGGATGAAACAGCGGGCTGTAATTGAATTTCTCACTGCGGAAGGTTCTGCGCCCTTCAACATTCATTGCCGTCTGAAAGCAGTTTACGGGGATGCCTGTGTTGAAGTCAGCACTGTGCGCAGGTGGGCAAGGACTAAGAAACATCAAAATCCAGCTGCATCAAACGTCCAGGATCAGCACCGAACTGGACAGCCCACAACGACTTCTGATGAGTATCATCAACATCAGGCAGACGAGTTGAATCGGGTTAATCGCAGGATCAAGCATTACCAGATTGCAACAACACTCGCCATTTCCATTGGTTCAGTGAACCACATAATTAAGAACCTTCTGTGTTACGAGAAGATTTGTACTTGTTGGCTACGCTTCAACTTTTTCATAACAGTCGTCAGTTGCCGTGGCGCCCAACAAGCGCAAGTCTTCTTGTAACGCAGGTCTTCAATGATGTGGTTCACTGAGCCAATGGAAATGGTGAGTGTTGTTGCAATCTGGTGTTGATTGATCCTGCTATTGCCCCGAGTCAACTCATCTGCCTGATGTTCATGACCCTCATCAGAAGCCATTGTGGGCCGTTCATTTCGTGCTGATCCTGGAGATTTGATGCGGCAGGATTTTGGTCTTTCACAGTCCTTGCCCACCTCCGCACAGTGCTGACGTTAACACAGGCATGCCCGTAAACTGCAGTCAGATGGCCATGAATGTTGATTTGCGCACAACCTTCTGCAGTCAGATATTCAATGACAGCCTGCTGTTTCAACTGGACGTCACCACTGGATGCGATGAATTGCTCGATTACTCTGGAAGGAGAAGAGATAGGAAGGTGAGGCAAGTCACATTCGATAGCTCAAACATAAGTGCATCAATGATAACGAGTTCAAAATGTTTTCTGTAATATTCGCAAAGTAGTGGGCTTGGAGGCAATTGTTACATCCTTTATTGCCGGAGGCAGGGTACAGACTGACGGGAAGCCACCGTCACGTGACACAGGGTAACACAGGGTTGCTTAGCCCCAAGATTGTCCCGCTATAGCACTCCTCCCCCCTACGTCACGAAGTCCTTCAGATACGCAGGACGGCGGCGTTGGCGCTGTGGTCGCTGGACTTGAAGGGATGCGCTCACTTCACTGTCCTCACCACAGGAAACAGGTTCGGCACTGGGTGTTGTAGCCTCCTCTCGTATTTCTCTTTGGTCCCGGGATGCGCTTACTTCACTGTCCTCACCACAGGAAACAGGCTCGGTACTGGGTGTTGCAGCCTCCTCTCGTATTTCTCTTGGGTTCCGTCTTCCAGGGTCCTCTGGGCTTGAAGGAATGCCGCTTTCGGAACACCGGGAAAGCAACCAACGATTCCTCCTCCTCGCACATTCCAGTGTCCAAAGCGTAGCTGGCAGAACGACTTCTGAGTTGGTCAACATGCCGTCTCCACCGACGTCCATCCTTGGTGACGACCAAGTACGACACTGGTCCAGTGACAGAATCCACAATGCCCGGCAACCACTTGGGCCCGTAGAGATAGTTGCGCACAAACACTCGATCCCCCACTTCAAACAGTCGCACTGCCTGGTTACGGCGCTGCATCACCTGCTCCTGTTTCTGCTGCACACTGGACTGCAGGTCAGGATGCAGACGCTCTAACACAGTTGAAAATTTTCTGCCCATTAGCGATTCGGCTGGGCTTTTGCCTGTTGTAGCATGAGGCAGGATATGCTGGGTCATTAAAAACCTAGCCAGACGTGTGTGGATATTGCCTCCAACCATGCCCTTGAGTACTTCCTTGGTTTCGTGCACCATCCGCTCTGCTTGACCATTTGAAGAAGGGTGATATGGGGCAACGGTCACATGTCGGATTTGATTCCGGCACATGAAGTCTCTGAATTCCTCCGAACAAAATGCAGTTCCATTATCCGAAACAACAGTGTCTGGAATGCCATGGGTAGCAAAAAGAAAACGAAGCTTCGCACAAACTGCAGCTGCCGACATGGAAGTCATTCGGCACACTTCCAACAACTTCGAGTGAGAGTCCACCACAATGAGGAAGACGTTGCCTTGGAATGGCCCAGCAAAATCGATATGTAGTCTTGTCCAAGGACGCTTGGTGAATTCCCAAGGGTGGATTTGTGCAGCCGCTGGCGCAGATCTGGATTCTTGACAACGTGCACAGTCCCTCACTTTCTGCTCAACATCTCTGTCAATTCCTGGCCACCACACGGCTCCTCTGGCGAGCCCCTTTATCTTGACAATTCCTGGATGAGCTGTGTGAAGAATGTCCATGACATATGGTCGAGCTGGCTCTGGAATGACCACACGACTGCCCCACAGCAAACAACCTTGGTACACCGACAGTTCATGCTTGCGGATCACAAATGCTGCAAACTCTTCCGGTAGCTTGCCCTCTGGCCACCCATGCTGCACCCAATTGCAGACTCTAGCCAACAACTTGTCCCTTGACGTAAAACTTGCCACCTTCCTAGAGTTCCATGTTACTTCTGGTGCCATTTCTAGCATTCCTACTTCCCAAAGACGCTGCTCTTCCTCCGCCTTACTGGCCCTCAGTGGTAAACGACTGAATGCATCAGTATTGGACAGCTTCTCTGCTGGTCGATACTCAATTTCATAGTCATATGCTGATAACATGAGGGTCCAACGCAGCATCCGTGGTGATAGCACCTGGGGAATGGGCTTAGCATGGTGCAACAGTCCTAAGAGTGGTTTGTGGTCCGTCACAATTTTGAAATGCCTCCCATACAGAAACTGATGGTATTTCTTAACGCCAAAGCCAATGGCGAGCGCTTCTCGGTCTGTTTGGGCATACTTCCGTTCTGCTGCGCTCATAGTCCTTGATGCATATGCAACCAGTCTCTCGCTGCCATCTTCCCCCACATGACTCAACGCAGCACCCAGTCCATACGGGGAAGCGTCACAGCGGCACTAGGGGCCTGTTGACATAATAGTGCACAAGAACATGCGATGATTGCAGCAGATCTTTCGCCTGGCGGAATGCGTCTGCCTCGGATCCCGTCAAACGCCACTCGCGACCCTTGTCGAACAGCCGGTACAGTGGCTCCAAGGTATGTGCTGCTTCTTTAAGAAACTTGTTGTAAAAGTTCAGAGCTCCCAAAAAGGCTTGAAGCTCCTTTTTGCATGTTGGCTCCGGGGCCTCGTGAATAGCACGCACCTTGTCTTCTGTCGGCTGCACACCTGCAGAGTTCACGATGAATCCCAAGTAACGCACTTCCTCAACACAAAATTGACATTTGTCAAATTTCAGTCGCAGACCGTCTTCGTGGATTCTTTTGAGCACCTCTTGCAAACGAGCATAGTGCTGTGCCTCATCCCTTCCACCGATCAAGATGTCATCCAAGAACACCAGCACACCAATTCCATGCAACAGTTCTTCCATGTACCTCTGAAAAATAGCCACTGCCACTGCCACGCCAAATTGAAGACGGGTTACGCGGAACAGTCCCCGATGTGTTGTAACCGTCAACAAGTGAGCTGTTTCTTCATCAACAGTCTTCTGTTGATACGCTTGTCCGAGGTCTAACTTTGAAAACTTCGAGCAACCTGCCAGCCTGGCAAACAGCTGCTCTGGTGTTGGCAGAGGATACGTTTCCCACTGCACCACACGATTGACGGTGCTCTTGTAGTCCCCGCAGATCCTTATCCATCCATCTTTTTTGACAACTGGAACGACCGGTGTTGCCCACTTCGAGTGCCGTACAGGCTGAAAAATGCCTTGGCTCAACAACCTGTCCAGTGCTTCGTCGACCTTCGGTCTCAATGCAAACGGTACTTGCCGTGGCTTCAGAAATCGCGGCGGAGCTGCCGGGTTCACCTCTATGCGTACAGGAGGCCCTTGTCCCAAGTCCAGGCTCAAAGACTGAAGAATACTTCTTGAGCAAGGCCGTTGTTCCCTTACTGCCAGTTCTACTCGGCTCGCACACACTGTGAACGCCACTCAGACTTATTCCCAAGGACTTGAACCAGTCCCGACCGATAAGTCCGATACTAGCACCCTTAACCACCACCAATCGCAGGCGATGTTCCTGCCCCCTAAATTCCACCGTCACGGTCAGTTCACCCAACACTCGTAGTTCCTTGTTATTGTAAGCTCGGAGGTGAAGGCTACTTTGGCGCAACGCCCTTTTCGATATTCGCAGCTTCCGCATAGTCCGGTCGTTGATGACTGAACACACTGCACCCGAGTCCACCTCCATCTCTAGGGGACTTCCGTTGACGCGCACTTCCACTCTCACGGCTGGCTCCTCACCAGACAGTACGAACACGTCGTATACGTCCGACGCAGCATTCTTGTGACGGCCTCCATTGGCCCGTTTTCCGTTCGGAGAGTTCGGTGCAGCCGAAGCGCGAGCTGTAGCCTTCCGCCTGCATGCTCTTACTATGTGCCCTCGTTGCTTGCAGAAGTGGCACTGCACATTAATGAATGGGCAACTGCTCGGCGAATGCGCACCCTTGCAGCGGAAACATCCACTTGTGCTCCCAGGCGAACCAGCCTGCTTCTGGGTACCCTCCTTGGCTGTCACTGGCGCAGAGACCTTCGTAACACATGGGTCGAAACGCTTCCCGCTCACGCTGCAAACTTCAGACGATGTGGCACCGCCGCGAATTTGCTCAGTCTGTTGCTGTGCAGATTCCATGGCAATGGCTTTCCCCGAGCTGTCGCAAACGTAAGCTCCGGCTCCGCCAGCAACTGACGCTGAAGAGTCTCGCTTCGCACCCCGCACACCAGTCGGTCGCGCAACATGTCGTCGAGCGACGCACCGAAATCACAATGTTCCGAGAGACGTCGCAGTTCTGCGATGTAGTCGGCAATTGACTCACCGGGCTGCTGCTGACGCGTGCCAAACTTGAAACGCTGTACTGTCACCGACGGTCGCGGCGAGAAGTGGTTTGAGAGACGCCTGACGATCTCATCGTAGGCCACCGCCGACGGCGCGTCCGAAGAACAAAGGGAACGAATGATAGCATACGTTGCTGGGCCGCAAACGCTGCAGAGCGTTGCTCGCTTCTTCTCGTTACCGTCGATGTCGTTTGCTTGAAAGAAAAATTCGAGGCGCTCCAAATACAAGGGCCAAGACGGCGCCTCCGTCGGAACGAATTCCCCAATCGTGCCCAGTGCAGCTGCCATTTTCGGCTAGCCCTACGCCTAATCAGGCCTAACTTTCGATCCTCGTCGCCAATTATGTTACATCCTTTATTGCCGGAGGCAGGGTACAGACTGACGGGAAGCCACCGTCACGTGACACAGGGTAACACACGGTTGCTTAGCCCCAAGATTGTCCCGCTATAACAGCAATAATTTCTGAATTGCCCTAATATAATTGTGTAGCCTGTCTCTCCTGCATTCATGATGTGGTAGATTAAATACCTTATCCTTTCGAAATAACGATTTCTCGGAAGTAAGCACTATCTGTGCTTGTTTTCTTTATCCTGGTCTTCATGTGATCTTGAAATATTAAAGTGAATGATGCAGGGAAGCGCTGCTTGTCATGTTTCGTGTACTTTTCCTGACATTAAATTGTAACAAATCATTTTGCAGGTAGAAAAGAAGCAGATGGCTACAGCGATCAATGAAGAAATGGCTTCATCTATGATGGCTCGCCTCAGGACACATTGGAATGGAGCTACAGAAAGGCATCACCATGCTCGGCTGTGCCCTGAAACTTTGGTTTGAATGAGGCTGTTCTTAAATGTAGAATGGCCATAATACTTGTCACCACATACAAGGCGTAGTGCAAGCTCTAAATATTGTACAGGAGGCTAGAATAAATGACGCTCCATGCAGTCACTCTGTATCTGTGGTAAATGGCACCATTTCACGCAGAACACTCACACGTGATTATGTGTTTTCTCTCAAAGTTGCTATACCGTGCATTTGGAAACACATTACCTATTGTATGCACACCGTACATAACATTTCTGTGTGCTAGCCTGAATGTAGACCTACGAAACATACAATGAAGTGCATATGTACCCGCGTCAACATGCCGTACTTGAACACCCTTAAGCAAGGGCTATTATATTGCTCATTACACCCGATAGGTGAAGGGGTAATATATTCTTGATCACACCCTTACACCCCAAAGGTCGAAGGGTAATATGTTGTTCAAAACACCCTCAAGTGATAGGGTCTTATGGGAATATAGAATGACCATCATAAGGGTGTAATTCCCCATAAAACCCAGCCTTTTCAAGGGTGCTAGGGGGTTAGATATAGACACTGAAAAAAACCCCTCAGGTGTATAAATTATTTTACAGTGCTGCAGGGGCGGTATAACGTAAAGTTATTCCAAACTTTTGCTATTCCTATTCTACAATCAGCCGTCCGCTATTGGCGAATGACTTTCTTACAGATCCCGCACTTCGCGTGTCTGTCGCTTTCGCCTGTCTGTCGTACTTCGCCTGTCCATCGACGTAAGCATCGAACATTGCTCATTACACCCGATAGGTGAAGGGGTAATATATTCTTGATCACACCCTTACACCCCAAAGGTCGAAGGGTAATATGTTGTTCAAAACACCCTCAAGTGATAGGGTCTTATGGGAATATAGAATGACCATCATAAGGGTGTAATTCCCCATAAAACCCAGCCTTTTCAAGGGTGCTAGGGGGTTAGATATAGACACTGAAAAAAAACCCCTCAGGTGTATAAATTATTTTACAGTGCTGCAGGGGCGGTATAACGTAAAGTTATTCCAAACTTTTTCTATTCCTATTCTACAATCAGCCGTCCGCTATTGGCGAATGACTTTCTTACAGATCCCGCACTTCGCGTGTCTGTCGCTTTCGCCTGTCTGTCGTACTTCGCCTGTCCATCGACGTAAGCATCGAACGGACACCCGCAGGGTGTCCGTTCGATGCTTATGTCGATGGTTACGCAAATCTGACGTCAGGCGATTGGAATAAAAGCATATTCGAATAGTTGTATGGCACAGGGGCCCAGGGCAGATAGGTTCGTACACACCGATTCGCACATGTACTGTGTGGGATCGGCATAATTTCCCTTTCTTTAGCATTTTGCAAAGTACGCGCCCGCTATAGGTAAGTTCTAGGCTTGACATGATAAATGTAGCTTTATGCATATAAACACGTTAATATAAAGGGAGAGAAATTGCTATTAATTACGGTAAATGTCTAGAGCAGTCTGCTGTCACCTGAACAGCGGACAGCAGTGGAGGAGGAGCGGCGATAAAACAAGGGCCAGAGTATAGTTAAAATACTGGGCAGAGAGAGTTGAGTATAGTTGAAAAACGAAATATTTAAGACAGAGCACCAAAGTAAAAAAAAAAAAAAGACAGTTCGTTTGTCGAGTGACTTCCTCGAGAAAGGTTGTCACCGGCACTGTTAGTCTCGAAGAAGTCGCAGTTCTTTTGTAAGCTATCCCGGACCACGTGCACGTGCACAGTAATTAGAGTCGTGTGCCCCGCTGAAACCCGTTTTGTTTCGACCGAATGTGCCGCGTGACCTGATGCCTATTTCCCTGCGTTCACAAGCCCCCCAGCAAGCTCGTTTCCATTACTTCGATATTTTTTGCTGGCCTTGCAGTGCGCCATAAAGGGCGCTTTTTATATACATGCGCAATGGAGAGGCTTTGCGTGTAGTCAACTGAAGACCTATTGGGCTTCTGCCTCCCGAAACAGATGTCGTTTGTGTTGCTGCTTTGATGCGCCTTTGCTTAGATGCCACTTTTCTTTTTTTTTGTTTCAGCACTGTTTGTAAACTGCATGAACGGTTATTTGGGCGCGAACAAATGTTCCTAGGTCATCGGTCATGTCCTGGTGCAACAGTGGCCGACTCTGCAATCGCCGAAGCTAAGCAGCGTTGACCTGTGCTAGTGCATGAGAAGGTAACTACCTCCACTAATGCGGTCTGCTCATTGCTCGGCCTGACCATGGAACAGTTCAAATGTTCACGTTGTGCGGTATACAGTTCCGGCAACGGCGCTGAAGCATGTCTCCTTGCCCCAAACTAACAATTCCTCATGATCAAAAATGCATCAGAAATAGGAAGGAAGGAAGGAAGCTAAGGAGACTCTATCCACATAAAGCTCGAGGTAAGCGGTGGAGCGGTGGCGTAGAGGTAGAACGCCCGCCTCGCCTGCAAGAGGTCCGTGGTTTGAATCATAAGTGCCGCGCAATTTTCCACCGGATTAAAAAAAATCCGCGTGTTGATAAAATTGCATAAACAGGCCTGGAGTGTGGCCTGATCCCGGTGACCAGAACCGGTAACGCACTCCCTCACCAGAGCAGGATTGGCCACCCTGGTACTGTACTTGGCCATAACCTCCTATATGAACGCAACAATCAAACCCCGGCCCTCAGTGCCCAGCAGCTGCGAAGCAATTGGCCACGGCGGCGGTCGGACATGCGACGCTGCAGAGGGTGCTAAGAATCCCTGGCTCCGGACAGGCCGCCATTGGAATATGAACCTGGCAACGTTTAACGCTAGAACGTTATCTAGTGAGGCGAGTCTAGCAGTGCTATTGGCGTAATTAGAGGGCAGTAAATGGGATATAATAGGGCTCAGTGAAGTTAGGAGGCCAAGAGAAGCATATACAGTACTAAAAAGCGGGCACGTCCTGTGCTACCGGGGCTTAGCGTAGAGACGAGAACTAGGAGTCGGATTCCTGATTAATAAGAACATAGCTGGTAACATACAGGAATTCTATAGCATTAAAGAGAGAGTGGCAGGTCTTGTTGTGAAACTTAATAAGAGGTACAAAATGAAAGTAGTACAGGTCTACGCCCCTACATCCACTCATGATGACCAGGAAGTCGAAAGCTTCTATGGAGACGTGGAATCGGCTATGGGTAAAGTCAAAGCAAAATACACTATACTGATGGGCGACTTCAATGCAGAGGTAGGCAAGAAGCAGGCTGGAGACAAGGCATTGGGAGAATATGGCATAGGCACTAGAAATAGCAGGGGAGAGTTATTAGTAGAGTTTGCGGAACAGAATAATATGCGGATAATGAATACCTTCTTCCGCAAGCGAGATAGCTGAAAGTGGACGTGGAGGAGCCCGATCGGCGAGACTAGAAATGATATAGCCTTCATACTCTGCGCTAACCCTGGCTTCATACAAGATGTGGACGTGCTCAGCAAGGTGCGCCGCAGTGACCATAGGATGGTAAGAACTCGAATTAGCCTAGACCTGAGGAGGGAACGGAAGCTACTGGGTCATAAGAAGTCGATCAATTACTTAGCGGTAAGAGGGAAAATAAAGGAATTCCAGATCAAGCTACAGAACAGGTATCCGGCTTCAACTCAGGAAGAGGAGCTTAGCGTTGAAACAATGAACCACAATCTTGTGGGCATCATTAAGGAGTGTGCAATAGAAGTGGTGGTAACTCCGTTAGACAGGATACCAGTAAGCTATCGCAGGAGACGAAAGATCTGAACAAGAAACGCCAATGTATGAAGGCCTCTAACCCTACAGCTAGAATAGAACTGGCAAAACTTTTGAAGTTAATCAACAAGTGTAAGACAGCTGACATGAAGTATAATATGGATAGAATTGAACATGCTCTCAGGAACGGAGGAAACCTAAAAGCAGTGAAGAAACTAGGAATTGGCAATAATCAGATGTATGCGTTAAGAGACAAAGCCGGCAATATCATTACCAATATGGATGAGATAGTTCAAGTAGCCTAGAGGAATTCGAAATCCCACAGGTAACGCCGGAAGAAGTAAAGAAAGCCTTGGGAGCTATGCAAAGGGGGAAGGCAGCTGGGGAGGATCAGGTAACAGCAGATCTGTTGAAGGATGGTGGGCAGATTGTTCTAGAGAAACTGGCCACCCTGTATACGGAATGCCTCATGACTTCGAGCGTACCGGAATCTTGGAAGAACGCTAACATAATCCTAATCCATAAGAAAGGGGACGCCAAAGACTTGAAATATTATAGACCGATCAGTTTACTGTCCGTTGCCTACAAAATATTTACTAAGGTAATTGCAAATAGATCAGGAAAACCTCAGACTTCGGTCAACCAAAGGACCAGGCAGGATTCCGTAAAGGCTACACAACAATAGACCATATTCACATTATCAATCAGGTGATAGAAAAATGTGCGGAATATAACCAACCTTTATATATAGCTTTCATTGATTACGAGAAAGCGTTTGATTCAGTCGAAACCTCATCAGTCATGGAGTCATTGCGGAATCAGGGTGTAGACGAGCCGTATGTAAAAATACTGAAAGATATCTATAGCGGCTCCGCAGCCACCGTAGTCCTCCATAAAGAAAGCAACAAAATCCCTATAAAGGAAGGCGTCAGGCAGGGACATACGATCTCTCCAATGCTATTCACAGCGTGTTTACAGGAGGTATTCAGGCCCCTGGATTGGGAAGAATTTGGGATAAGAGTTAATGGAGAATACCTTAGTAACTTGCGATTCGCTGATGATATTGCCTTGCTTAGTAACTCAGGGGACCAACTGCAATGCATACTCACTGACCTGGAGAGGCAAAGCCGAAAGGTGGGTCTAAAATTTAATCTGGAGAAAACTAAAGTAATGTTCAACAGTCTCGGAAGAGAACAGCAATTTACTATAGGTAGTGAGGCACTGGAAGTGGTAAGGGAATACATCTACTTAGGACAGGTAGTGACTGCGGCTCCGGATCAGGAATGGGCTGGGGTGCGTTTGGCAGGCATTCTCAGATCATGAACAGCAAGTTGCCATTATGCCTCAAGAGGAAGGTTTATAACAGCTGTGTCTTACCAGTACACACGTACGGGGCAGAAACCTGGAGGTTTACGAAAAGGGTTCTGCTTAAATTCAGGACGACGCAACGAGCTATGGAAAGAAGAATCATAGGTGTAACATTAAGGTATAAGAGCAGAATGGGTGAGGGAACAAACGCGAGTTAATGATATCTTAGTTGAAATCAAGAGAAAGAAATGGGGGGGGGGGTAGGACATGCAATGAGAAGGGAAGATAAGCGATAGTCATTAAGAGTTACGGAATGGATTCCAAGAGAAGGGAAGGGTAGCAGAGGGCGGCAGAAAGTTAGGTGGGCGGATGAGATTAAGAAGTTTGCAGGGACAACATGGCCAGAATTAGTACATGACCGGGGTAGTTGGAGAACTATGGGAGAGGCCTTTGCACTGCAGTGGGCATAACCAGGCTGATGAAGCGGACGCAGCTAAATGGCGTCCTCACTCTCTGTCTGCGGCCTGCTTCCTTTCTCGCGTGGCACACGAGGTTTCCTTCTCAGCCTTTCGAAAGACGTCGTGTGCAGGTAGAATGGTTTTTGGCAATCGTCTGCGTGTCGAAGCATGAGGGCAGAGTACTTGCAATGCTTGACATCGGTATTTGGACTCCTCGGGCGCCGAAATATAGGTGTCATAACTAGTTGAAATTTCGGTGTATACGGTCTGCGCACGAAGCGGCAGCACTCCCGGACAGGAAGTCACGTGATAAAACCGGGATCGCCTCGTGATGCCTGATTACCTCAAGCCAGCAATGGTGCGGAATTATTTCCTATTCCTTCGTCCAGGTGCGTTTAGCCTTCTGGTTCACCGTTGGCGTGCGAACGGCTTTGAGAGAAACTTGAGAAGGATACTACTTATATCATCTAGTACAGATAAACACGCAACAATTTGAGTTGCATTCTTTGCACCTCCATGTGTACCACTTACCTGAAATATGCGTTCCGCAATTCTGATATTACAGAGAAATCCTTCCGTTTCCTGGGCTCCCACCACCTAAGGCACTTGTCAGGTTCATCAAGAATTCGACAAGCGAACAACGTGAAGCAAGGAATGCAAGCCAAAGAATACTGCTTGCGTGTCACTGTATTCGCTGCAGCTAAAAACAGGAGCAAAAGAAGGCATTACGATTTAACTAATAAGTGCCACTCAATGACACGATGAATATGCGCGCGTGCGCACAAAAAGAAATGTTTATTTTATGGATTTGTTTCAACATCTGCCGTCTGTAAATTTCAGATGTCCACTTATTTGGCTGTTTACCCAAATTTATTGCAGTCATGGAACTCTATCACGGGACAGAAGCTGAAAATCCCATCATAGGGGTATAAATTCTACGAGTATACTAGGAGCGTTATGCTAAATCTGTATAACGTATGTAATAATGGGCTTTTCGATTCTTTTGTCGAATGGTATAATCATTATTCGATTCGATTTGTCATTGCTAATTTTCGATTGGTTTCAAAATTACTATTCGCGAAGTTCTACGAGATGGATGGTATAGTACACGTGGTTCGACTGTTATAATGGTATAGAAATCACGCGCACTTCCAGCGAACCTGCCACGCTGTCGTGGGTGTACCATCTAGAGAGCCCGCTGTAACATTCGCAGTGCTGGTCGCATTCTCCAGATAAGATTGCCCCGCTTGCCACGATATCGTCCTTTCTTTTGCCACTCCCTGATTGGCTGCTCAGCGCTCAAAAAGCGCGTCGCCGAACGAATAAAAGTAATTGTCTTCCTGGCGCTGCGTTGGTCATCTATTCCCTGGGCCGGTCGTCCTGCCACCCTCGGCGTCTAGACGTCAAATACGTAATAGCTGTTGGCAGCGGACTGCGGACAGCGGATGGAGCGCACGTCGGTGGTGGCCTTGGCGTCCGGTTTGGTGAGAGCACGGCTTACTTGACTTCATTGGGAGCATTAGCGGTATTTACTTGGTAGTCGAGGATTTTGACTTTGCTAAATGTTAGTACGTGTAAGTGTAGCACTTGTTCTACGCAGTCATGAACCTCGCATCGTTAACGAAACGCAACCTAGTGTTGCTAGCAGAAGAGTTAGGTATCCCTATACAGAAGTCGATGCGTAAATCTGCAATTATTGAAGCAATAACCAAATGCGGAGCGAAAGACGACGAAGTCGAGGAATGTTGGAAGACAATTTCCCAACAGCTAAAAGAAAGAGAGATAGAACTGAAGTTAAAGCTGCATAGCCTTGAACTAAGTGACAGTTTCGACATGCGCGGTTACATGCAACCTTTCAAGGCTGGTAGCGACGTCACTTTGTACCTCGTCAACTTTGAGAAGACTTGTACTAGAGCAGCACTTGCGGAAGAAACCTGGTCGCAACGCCTCTTCACGCTGCTTCCAAACGAAGCAGCGGACGTAATCGCGAGAATGCCAGAGGAAGATGCGCGTGCGACTACAATAAAGTAATGGTTCAGCTGAGGCGAAAGTACAGCTTGTCTACAGAAGCCTTAAGGATGAAGTTTCGTAACACGAGGCGTAGTCAAGGGGAGTCATTCTCGGAATTCGCCTATAGATCGATGAGCTTGTTGGAAGAATGGCTTAAAAGTGCCAACGCATACTTCAACAAGCAACGTCTCGTTGAAGTGTTCGCGCTAGAGCAATTCTATGCGTCTATTCCGGAGCAAACGCGCCTGTGGATTCAGGACAAGCCAAACGTAGATACGTTGCAAACGGCAGCCGCTTTGGCGGACGAGTACTGTTCCCGCAGAATGGAAGCTTCAGAAGTGCAAAGAAAACCGTCGGGAACATTCAAAAAGCTTCAGAAAGGAGCGAGAGAAAGCAACCAAGGCAAATCCGACAACGTTCCCGCCCAAGTGCATGCGGTCAACTCCAGTGAACCAAAAAGTTCCAAGTTCGAAGAAATACGACCGTTAGTGTGTCACAAATGCCAACAACCAGGTCATATCGCAGTAGGATGCCGACAAGCAACTGTGTCCGTTTACTTGCTAACTGAAGACAGCGATTTACTCTTGCCTTACACCTATGACATGACGGTGAATGGAGTCAGTTGCAAGGTTCTACGTGACACAGCAGCTACATTTGGTATCGTCCACCCGTCGTTCGTTAAGCCCGAAGACTTTACCGGATCGTGTGTATGGGTGCGTCAGGCACTAGAGCCCGACACGAACTGCTTGCCGGCAGCCAAAGTTACAATGATGGGCGCCTTCGGCACATTTCACACTGAAGCCGCTGTTTCAGACAAGCTGCCACCTAAAATCCATTATATTTTTTTTTTCTAACAGATGAATGAGGGACTTGCAAAGCGCCGGAATGGAACTACATGCGAACCCTGTTATGGTCGTCACAAGGTCCCACACAAGAGTGCAAAGCTACTAACGCTACTCGTGCCACCGACATTCCACAGCAAGGTCATTCGTCACAAGCTGCCGCAACGAGCGAAGCCATTCCAGCCACACCATCCGTTGCTAACTCCCCGGTCGCTTCCGCGCCCGGAGACGAAAGGATAAGCCCAGTCAGTGATAGCCTTCAACTTCTTGCGAAAGTAGCCAAAAGCGTTCTCAAAACGGATCAACCGAATGCGAGTCACTGCAAACGTGCTGGGAAAGGTCAAGACGGAACCAAAAGTGAGCAGTATCGTTCGCTGTAAAAGACTGCCTCTTGTACCGAACATTCAAAAACAAGAAAGGCCGCTCTTTCGAACAGCTCGTAGTTCCCCAGAAGTATCGTGCTGCACTTCTCGATCTGGTTCATTCCAATAGCTGGGCTGGCCATTTAGAAATAAATATAAGAGCCGCCTATTGCACGACTACTACTGGCCGATGTGCTTCAAGGAATCTGAGCATTGGGTACGTTCTTGCAACTTTTGCCAAAAGACCGGGCGGCCAAACGAAAAATTCCAGGCGCCTTTGGTCCGAGTGCCTTTGATTGGCGAACCTTTTCGCAGATTGGTAGTCGACATCGTTGGTCCATTACCAGTCACATCAGCGGGCAACAAATACTTGCTAACACTCATTTGCCCTGCCACGAATTTCCCGGAAGCAGTGATGTTACCGGAATTAAGCTCCACAGCTGTTGTCAACGCGCTACTCGGCGCCTTTGCCAGGATCGGATTTCCCAGTGAAATCCAATGCGACAAAGGTTCTGTGTTTACAAGCGCGCTTACCACGACATTCTGGCAGAAATGTGGCATATCCATTCACCACAGCTCTGTCCACCACCAGCAAAGCAATTCAGTTGCAAAACTTCACTCGGTAATGAAGCGCATTCTGCGCGCGCTCTGCTTTGAGAAGGGCACCGACTGGGACGCAGCTGTTCCCGTAATGCTCGTTGCTCTGCGCTCAGTCACTCACGAAGCAACTGGATTCACCCCGGTGGAACTTGTTCACGGTCGAGCGCTTCGCTCCCCGCTCACCTTGCTATAAAAAAAAAGTGGGAAGACAAATTCGTAGACAAATCCGTTGTCGAGTACGTGCTGACCTTGTTGAAACGCCTTCGTGAATCGCAAGAATTGGTGAAGATAACCATGGCAGAAGCGCAGCAACGCGCGAAGGTGTATTACGACAGATCTGCGCGCACTCGAGCCTTCAAGGAAGGCGACAAAGCGCTAATTTTGAAGCCGTCGAAAGCAAACAAACTGGAAGTAGCATGGGATGGCCCGGTCACGGTTAAGCAAAAGCTTTCAGACACCAATTACCTGGTAACGAAGCCCTGTAAACGCAACGACGTGACAATCTACCACTGCAATCTAATGAAGCCATTTATCGAACGTATGGAGACGCTGAGCATCGTCCTAAACGAACCAGAAGAAATAAATGTTCCAGTCCCTCAAGTTGCTCTTCCCCGTCAACAGAAGAAATACTCGAATCTTTCACTAAACAAGCTCCTTTAACAATCGAGCAAAGAAAGGAGTTAAAAGAGCTTGTACACAACTTCAGCGATTTCTTCCGTCCCTGTCCCGGTAGGACAAACCTTGTGGAACACGACATGGAGTTATCTGACCAACCCTTCCGTACAAGGATGCAGATTTTCGCCCCGTCATGAGACGCTGTTGAACCATTCCATTCAGAACATGCTGACACTGGGTCTAATTGTGCCAGGGGAAAGCGAATACGTGTCACCGATGTCTATCGTAGAAAGTCCTGGCGAGGAACCCAGACCCTGTATTGACTATCGTAAGATGAATGCGATAACAAAGACGTTTTCCGTTCCTAATGTTGAAGCCTTGATCGAGAAAGTTTCCGCGGCACAGTACATTTCTACGTTAGATATGGAACGCGGCTTCTGGCAAGTGCCACTGACGGAGAACGCCAGTAAGCTCGCCGCTTTCATGACTCCGACAGGCACATATCACCCTCTGGTGCTCACTTTCGGCCTCAAGAATGCACCGTTCGTATTTTCAAAACTAATGAATCAAGTCCTCACAGGCACCGAGTATTTCGCTGCGCCCTACCTCGATGACATCGCTGTTTTCTCGAGCACTTGGAAACAGCATTTGGACCATCTGCAGCAGGTATTCCTTCGAATCCGCGCAGCAGGCTTGACTCTCAAACTGAGTAAATGTTGTCTTGCAAACACTGAAGTCCACTACTTGGGGCGCGTTGTTGGCCAAGGGAAGCGACGCCCTTCCGAATTAAAAGTTGAGGCCATCACTAGCTTTCCTTTGCCAAAATCAAAGACTAACTTGCGTTCCTTTTTGGGTTTAGCTGACCGTTACAGAAGCTACATTCCGAACTTTGCACATATCGCTAGTCCTCTTACAGATGCTCTGCGCAAGACCTAGCCTACTATTATGCGTTGGAATGCCGCGCGTAAGGACGCATTTGCTGCGATTCAAAAGATTCTTGTCAGCGCACCGGTTCTCGCGGCACCAGATTACTCTCCCTTTCTTAGTTCGGTGTGACGCCAGTGACCACGGAATGGGCGTTGTTTTAAGTCAGGTGAACGAAAAAAGGCGAGGAGCACCCTGTTTACGCAAGTCGAAAGCTAACTTCACGCGAGCAATCCTACAGCACAACAGAAAAAGGCTGCGCTTGCTTAGTGTGGGCTCTCGAAAAGGTCTCATGTTACTTGAAAGGATCTACCTTTATTTTTGAAACCGATCATTCCCCCTTAGTTGGTTAAACCAAATGTCAAACAAAAATGGTCGCTTGATGAGGTGGAGTCTAGCGCTTCAACAGTTCGATTTTCTAGTGCGGCACAAGAAAGGCAAACGCCATGCCGATGCTGACTGCCTTAGCCGCATTCCCTAGTTTCCTTTTTCTTTATTTCTTTTTCTCGTGTGCATGCCAGTAAACGCAAGTCCTTTCATTCTCGTCTTCAGTTTTCGCGTGTTCTGCTCCCAGTGAATTCAACTGCCGGGCTTCCCCAAACATGGGCGCGAGGTTACTTCTGACCTTGTTACTGCGTTTCTTCCGCTCTTCCGAATGCCCCTTCAGATCCTGTCGTGCCGGCTGACGGATGAACCCTGCGCCAGAGGTCTGCGGCCCGCTCCCTATCGCTACGTGCTCGGCAGCCTTCCGGCACTCGGCAAGCAGTGCTAAATACGAGCGTCACCTCCTCCTGGACGTCTCAACCCCTCTCCATGGGCTTGTTGTTCGAGCCTGAAGACGCTTGGTGCCTTCTCCACCATTACTGCGATGTCCAGCTCAAGTTGCCCGCCTCTGCCACCGAGCACCTCAACGTCTTTTCCAAGCGCAAGGACAATACGATCTTGCAAACGCTTCAGTGCTGTGCTTGGACAAGCTAGTTGCCCTCCTGTACCCGCCTTCAGTTGTTCAAGCAGCGTCATCCTCTTGAACGCCTTCCGAAAAGGGTAGCTTTGGCCGAGCTGTGACATTCGCGGTGCTGGTCGCGTTCTCCAGATAAGATTGCCCCGCTTGCCACGATATCGTCCTTTCTTTTGCCACTCCCTGATTGGCTGCTTAGCGCTCAAAAAGCGCGTCGCCGAACGAATAAGTCATTGTCCTCCTGGCGCTACGTTGGTCGTCTATTCCCTGGGCCGGTCGTGCTGACGCCCTCAGCGTCTAGCCGTCGAATACGTAACACCGCTCGCATGGTATTGGAGGTCGCGTCATTCGAGTTTACCATTCCGCTGTACCGCGCCTCGGAAAGGAAGCGGTAGCACAGAACGTGCGCATTAGGAAATGTACGCGCACTCAACCTGGATAGCACACATTGCGCAAGCGTTATGATCACAATGACAAAGTTCTGTTATGCACTCGCGCATAGCCTTGCCCACAGCCCAAAGATGTTTGCCGAGTTTTGCCGACAGACGTTTTTCGTCGGTTTACCGAAGGACAGTTTGTCTACCTCCCCATGACGCAGGCGCCCAATGGCATATCCTCACACTGGTCTTCGGAATAAGATCGCCCGCTCTATACAAGCACGAACTGCATTAATAGATTATTTGCAAATTCACTTCATTGTGAAAGTCATCAGTCTACATTGCCTAAATTATGTGTTTATTGCCTTTTCCATGCTGTCCATGGTGTTTCTTTTCTTTTTTGTGCTGGTTTCGGAGACTTCAGACCATATGAGCGCTGTTGCGCTTGGAATTGCAGAAGGGCTTCGCAAAAAAAAAAAAAAAAAGAAATGCCAGGAAACTGTTGAATCGTCTGCCATGCACCGCAACACACAGATTGCAATCACGGTAGTGATCTTCGAGGATACGATGATGACCCGAAAAAGAAAGTGGGCGAAGTGGGTGTCCGAGCATTAGGCGAGAGCGATTATTACGCGGATAAACGCGCTATATCCTTGTACGAGAAGACCACCTACTGGAAATCAAGTGTTTAAAAACTTCCCTAGGCGTCAAAGCACGTGACATTCGGTTCGATGCGCCAGGCCTGGAATGCTACAGGTCACACACCCATCAGCACTTTTCTCTGCAGTTGGGGAAATAAAGGCTCGCTCATACTTTGCTGTTAATGCTATCATTCAACGGGCGTCCCTTAGACTAAGGCAAGTACGGTACTCTACCGAAGCCATAGCACTTCACCCCGTGGGGAAAGGAAGTTTCCAGATATCGTCGTACGAGCCTGGGAACTCGGAGGACTGGAGGGCCAGTTCAGTGGGGACTGAAAAACATTTGCACAGCCAATTATGAACAAAATTAGGCACCCATGACATTTCTGGAATATTTATCTTCAGTAATCCTTGGGCCAATGGCCCAACTTGCTGACTAGCTGGCATGTAGTCAAGATGCGACGTATCGTGCACGGCCCATTCTTTATATCTTTGCTTCTTTCTTTTTCTCCCAACAGCCACAATTGAGTGAGCTCCCTTAGGACCACGTTGAGGGTCTGGTTGCAGGCACGTGTGCTTGAAGGAGCGTAGGGCTGGCGTAACGACGAGACTAAGCCAAACACTCAAATCTGGAGAATGAATCCATCCGCCTTTTGCCGACTTCGTAATGTTTAGTGGCGTTACATTTCAAAAATGTTGAAACTGACGTGAAAGAGCTTGATATTTTTTTCTCCTGGTGGCGCCAGCAGCAAAAAACTCCTATGGCATTTATTATTTAAAGAAAATGCATTCTCTCAAGCAGTGCTTAGTAAAACTAATAAGTGCGAATAATTACAAGACATCATATGGGTTCACTAATGTGCAAGACCCTGTGAATTAGCGCGCATATGAAAAAGAATGACAATTTGCACGGAGCTGACAAGCAGAAAAACTTGCTAAAATTAAATTCGCAGCTCCCTTGTAGATACCGGAATCAACATATATCAATTTGCTCTTCATATATTTATAGAGAAGGGCTTGGTCATTCAAAATTGCAAAGATTCAGCTTGTATAGTTTTGCCTCTCCTTCCGTGATACGTGATAAAGTATAGCAATAAATGCCAATAACTCATCAACTATTCGCTAGAACACAATACAATTTCGCATAGATAATAAGGGCACATGTAACCTAGAAACGCACTAAATTTTGCTGTCCTGCATTCAAAAGGGAAGAATAACTTCATTCATAAACTTTTGTCTTGCCCATATTCATTAGGTCCTATTCAATTTCTAATTCCTTTACACAGAATATCTCCTCATGGTTACTTTGTACAAACTTTCATTTAAACGCACTGCAATCTTCAATTTATGCTGAATACTTTTACCGGAAACGCAGTACGAAGATAGCAAAGTTAGAACGCCGTTTTTGCCACACACTATGTTGTGCTCTGTCACGTAACGCTTCAGGCAGGCGATAATACTAGCGTTCAGTGGAAGGCGCAGAAAGCCGGGGCTAGCTTTCTAATAAAATATAATTACCATCCGTCAAATGAGCGCAGAAAGCACAGTGCGTGTGCAATTAACTGTGAAGCGCGTGACGTCGGAGTGGGACCGCGACAAATGTGCAGACGACCCTACGGAGGCGGATGCGCATAAAATCAACACTTTTGTGCCCGTCGCTTCGACTACATTTCGATGTATATCGAACCCAACACTAAAGCAGTCCCTTGGAAACAGTTTCTACTCTTCACTACGGTGAAACTGGGTACTTTTAAACAATCAATGTAATATGGTTTAGGTTAATTTGGTACTTCATTATACCGAAGTAGATGATAATGAAGAAACATATTGTAATCTAAATAAACTAATATGCGTGTAGTCACACTAGCTCATTGCCTCTAATAACCTGGGTTAATGTGTACAATGTCGTATAGCAACTCACGTCATGTGCAAGTGCAAGCCGTCGCTGGCGACCTGAACAAAAGTGCAATCATCGCTCAAGCCGAGTAAATTCAAGAGAACATTTTTCTTTATTGTCGGACTGCCGCAGTAGCTTTTCAGGCTGTTTGAAAGGCGCTGACCGTAGCCGAATGAACTTGCAGCTGTAGTCGCCGTTCTTATGCGGCATATGCGAGATCAACGAGTCAACCATCTTGGACGGAGTAGAAAATGTTGGTGGGTCTTGTACCCTGGGATGTCTTTCCAGCCGAGAGGACGGGTCATGGGGTTGAAACGGCATTCGTATAGGCCGTGGGCCTCCAGATATCGGAGTTCGACCTTACACCGGCAGCCAAACACTCCGTAGACACAGTACACCAATTTGGTGGAGATATTCGGTGGCCAGGTCGCATCACCCAGAGCAGGATCGGAGAACCGGACACCGTCCTTGGGACAGAGGCCGTAGCGGAACATCCGTAGCACACCGTTGTCCTGGTGCGGTTTGTCAGCGCTGTCGTCGGCGGTATACCAGCACACCAAGCACACGGCGTGGCCGCAGGGAAGCTGCCTGGTCCTGGCAGGAAGAGCGCAGCAGATGGCGCAAACGCAAGATGCGGGCAAAGGCTCCAAGAATGAGATGCGTCGCATATCCAAGAAGGAGCACTCTGTAAATACTTCCAGAACATACGTAATCGGTGGGGGCTTCTCGTAGCACGCGTAGGGAATCTTGAAAGTCGGCGAAGGTTCCCTCCCGCGTTGGGTGTCGTCATGGTCCACAGCAGTTTTCTTTTCCGGGCATTGCGCAGAGCGGTTCGCCGATGCTGCTTCAGTCGTCTGGAGGTCTTTACCCTCGAGGACGACGTCATCGTTGGTCGTCTGGACGTCATTGCGGTAGGCGTCGGAAGGCTTCAAAAAAGGCCGCCGAAGCGTCCTCCTGCGCGGGTCGCGACCGTCTTTGACAGCTGTTTCTTTCTCCGAAGAATGCGTAGAGCTATTCACCGAGGCTCTACGAGCCGCAGCTTCAAAAGTCGGGTGCTCGTACTCACTTGCGAGGACGATCTTGTCGTGGTTGCGCCTTGATTTTGATCGCACCATGACTGGGTTTGTGCTTCAACGTCGACGTGGCGGCGATGGGCTTCCGTCGCTCGTCTCGGCAGGTCAGAAGCTGCTGGCTGTCACCGCCGTGGCTTCGAAGAGATGCGTTGCGATTCCGGGCCTCGAAGCGTGCACCTATGAAATTATAGCGCAACCAGTGCAGCTGAACAGGCTTTGAAACCACTGCGTGCTTGAACTGCCTCTCGAGAGAGTTGCGCTGCCTTTTAAAGCCTCCCCCCCCCTAAGGTGCTCTCCGCCTCTACTTTCTGAGAAGTAGCAGGTATGAGGAGGAAAGTGAAGGAAGCGGGGATGGGTTGTCGTTGATTGGCTTTCACAACGTGCGAAGGGTGGTCCAAAAGTGGTCACGTGGTTGTGCGTTTATGTGCGCGAGTAACAGAAATGGGGAAAGAGAGATGGTAAAGAGAAACACTCTGGAAATTCTTTAATGTTTGGAAGAAAGAAAAGCACTACTGACATTCTGTAGCCCTCTATATTTAGTTTTTTGTTAACGCTCTAATCTCCTGTCAGAATAAAACTGAAATACAGAGTTTTTTTCCCAATTATGCCCGAACTGAAAACGCATCACAACACGCACGATATTTGCTGCCGTGGTTGCTCCCATAGGTTTACATAGCACAGCAATCTCGGGTGCTTAACCAACCGCCTTGGCGAGTGCCCTTCAGCCTTGATTTAGCAAATGTGAAAACACCGGGCTACAACCCTGATGCCACAAAGCTCATGCTATTTCCGGAAACCTTTTACAGCAGATAATATTGCGAGCGTATGTGGTCCGAGTTTCCTGACAGGTTCAGTCTTTAAGTGATTGGCTTTATATCATGATGTTTGCGCGCTAAGTTCATGAGTTGTGTTTTACTTTCTCTCCTTGGGAAAACAATTTCATCAATGAAGATTTTCGACAAAAAAAGGAGGGGGGGTGGTGGTCGCGTTGTCGCTAACACGTGCCCTTTTGACGTTACATGCTGTAATGACTTGGTTTGCATTTGTACACGTTGGTACTAGTGTCCCTTCTGTCATTTCCTCATTCTACGTTCATGAAGTATGATTTTTACGCCATAATTAGCACGCAAACTTAGGCCTAACGCTTTATTACAGGATCTATTCTTTGTGGAGTTGTGACCTCTTTACTTTTCCAACTGCTGCTTATTCACGCTGTCTGGTTCAACCATAATGAATTTTGTCGAAGACAATACTAAAGCGGCAGTCAAGCGGAAGAAAATGTTGCAAGCAGCTGACACACTCGAAAAATATTATAGAAATAAACATTAGGCTATCATGGTGTCGTTAAAAAAAATCAGCAAAGCTTTTTTTTTAAAATGACCCCGTGTTGCTTGCACTTCGCTTGGGCTGATGAAATGCCTACATAAAAAAATGTTTCACACCGTCATCTCAATTGAGAGGGCTGGTTTGGAAATTCAGATATGTTCGCCATGTAATAACTTACTTTTTGCCGCTTTAATGATGCGTCATAGGGCATAAAGACTGTGCATACTTGTGTGGTTCCCAATTTCAATTGTAACATAATTGATATCGTGTGGGCGTCGAGAAACTGGAGAACAATTTATGATCACGGGCCAAGCATTGCCTTCAATTTAGGGTTTTAAATACGCGAGCCATCTTCAATCATCGCAGGAATGAGCGAAGCTTGAATTTCTCTCTCCCACCGGCTGCAGCGGTGACCTTTAAATCACTTTCAATTATTTGTCTTTATGACGGAGTAATGTTTTCCCACCTACATTGTAATCATTTTTTGTATTCAGTTCGGCCGTTTATAAAAGAGATTACAATTATGTGGCCTTGCACAGAATCACGCCTAATTTCCAGCCAATCTGTTTCTTTCGACCTGTTTCATTTCGTGCAATTAAACAGCTACACTTGAAAACTTTGGCAAGATATACGTTCTTCGACAACTCAAATTGTGAATTTAGTTCTCGGCGGTGAGTTTAATCCCATTGGGTATGTTCTAATTTCTCAAGTATAGATAGATTAATTAACGTCCGTATTAAATCTGATGAGCAATTGGAGCACTAGCGTTGGTTACTGGCAAGGCTTTAGATGACCCTGGAACTTTGATCTACGTAAGCTGCTAAGAAAGCACACGATGGAGCCACCCTTGTTTCTATACCTTTATCGCGTACTTACGCAGCCCAACACTTAGGCAAGCTAGCGCACCGTATGACATTGGAGAAGTGGCACACACCTGATTTCACTCAACATCGATTGCATTCCCTCGATCCATCTATGCAACTGCGGCTACTACCAGGGCTTCCGCGTAATGAGGAAACAATGCTGTGCCGCTTACGCTTGGGCGTCGCATTCACGAATGCATATACGTTTTTAATTGGAATGGCTGATAGCGCCGAGTGCAATGCCTGCGGTGTCGAAGAAACTATAGACCATCTACTGTGCTACTGCCCATCATTTCAAAATGAAAGACAAGATCTCTGCACAGCTCTCAACCAGTTAGATAGAAAACCGTTCACCTTGAACAAGATCTTGGGACCATGGCCTCGCATATCGCAGCTACAAAAGGCCACAAAAGCGCTGCTGCGATATTTGAAAGATACAGGATTGAGTCAGCGTCTGTGATCCGGACTGAGTGACTGAACGATATCCCCGGTGGACTTTCTCTTCTTTCTTTAATCTTTCCGTCCTCGTTTCCCTTTCCCCAGTGTAGGGTAGCCAACCGGGCTCAGTCCTGGTTAACCTCCCTACCTTTCAGTTATCATTTGCGCTCTCTCTCTCTTGATCTACGTATGTGCATCGTCGATAAGGTGTCTCCTGTTTATCTGAAATTTTAAACAAGATGCCTCGTACAGTTCGCCAAATGTATCTTGGAGGCATTGTAGAAGCCCCTGGGTGCATGAAGAAAGCACGTGGCTAGAGCGTCGTTGTTGGAAACGACCGCACCAAGATGCGACTCATCCTTCCTAGTGATGGACCTACAGGCACAGTTCTTTTCTTTGTTAACTTCTCTCAAGGCAATTTCTATAAGCGCATCAAGAGGTCTCAAAGATATAATAACCAGGGCTACTGGTTTTAATTGTGTGATTAGTATTAGAAACACATTCAAGAGCTCCCATCTAAATATTCGTACCTGTTAGTTCGAGTGAATCGGACTTGTGGATGCGGTACGGCTGTCTATATTTGCTTTATTCAGTGATGTGGCCTTATTTTCTACCTCCCGGAGACCCAGCATTGACTGTATAATGTAATTTTTTTATTTCATCGTTGAAGGTAAAATTTACACTCTACGGCTACAGTTGTGTAGTTGGCATAGCGAATAACTTCCCCGATTTACTAATGACAGAATTTTCAGCATCGCTTTGTGCATGGGAAGTGGCTCAAAGCGCCAGTTATTTGTTGTGCTAATATGTCGTTTTTACATTTTCTTATTATATTTCTGCTGTTTTACACCTGCTTTGACCAGGGCGCAGGGCTGTTGTAAACCGCGACACTGAACCTTATATATATATATATATATATAAATATATATATATATATATATATATATATATATATATATATATATATATATATATATATATATATATATACAAAAGCTAGCAAGACTAAACTATCCAAACCCCCGCAGGGGCGTCTGCGTCAGCAGGCGTTTGGTGTGTGGCGACACCACGTACCCGAGCACACGAGGGTTGGACCCTCCCGCGTGTAGCCGTGCGCAGCTTAGCCGTGTCTGGGGAAAGGGGGATCCTGGAGGTTGAGCCGATGCTGGGTGTTTTGGACCTTTAAGGCCCCCCGGCGGAGGCAACACACCTCTTCGGCCTCGGCTTCACATAGACGGCACCTCCAGGCTGACCCACCTGGAGGAAATCGGCAGTCGCCTTTTCCTGTCCTCCTCTCCATTCTTCGTCTTTCTCTCCCACTTTTCCATCTTTCCTGTCTTCTCTTCACTTCTAATTACTTCCATATTTCCGGGCGGCAAGGGTTAACCTTGTGTAATATATCCAGTCTTGGGTATATATATATTAGGTTATAGTGGGAACGTACCGCTGGCGTACGCAGAATAGAATTTTTCTAATCCTGTGACGTCCCCAGGTTGGGCTCCGAGGTGGGCGGCGGGCATTCCTTCCGAATACACTAATCCTATATATGGCTTCAAATTTCCCCACACTCCCTGATCGCTCCCTGAAGAGGGGGCGCACCGATGAAACCTTCAACTTTCTCTTCAAACCAAAAGAAATATTTCCCAAGTACCACGTAATACATAGTCAACACGAAACCAAGACAGTCCGTACAATATCCCCGTTTGTGGTCGCAAAATGCCTGACAGAAGCAATCGGTTCTGGTTACAAAGTAACTAAGATGGGAAGCGGCGACCTTCTTCTGGAAGTGCGTGACAAGCTCCAATATAGCAAACTGACGAAACTTGTTGCGTTTGGTGACATTCCTGTATCTGTGGGCCCCCACCGGTCTATGAACACTGTGCGTGGTGTCATTTCTGATGACGACCTCCTTGATCTTAGTGAGAGCGAGCTGTTGGAAGGATGGCAAGACCAAAACGTGGTAAAGGTGCAACGAATTAAGTTAAGGCGTGACGACAAGGAAATTCCAACAAAGCATCTAATAATAACATTTGGAACAAGTGAACTACCTGATTCATTAGAGACAGGATATTGTAAACTACGCGTACGACCGTACATTCCCAATCCGCGCCGATGCTTCAAGTGTCAGCGTTTTGGGCATGGATCTCAGAGCTGCCGAGGGCGTGCCACTTGTGCAAAATGTGCATCTAAAGACCACTCTTCAGACAACTGTTCTTCCGCAACCCACTGCGCTAACTGTGACGGAAACCACCCCGCCTATTCGCGATCGTGCCCGTCATGGAAGAAAGAGAAACAAATAATCGAACTGAAGATAAAACTAAACATCTCTTTTCCTGAAGCGCGCAAGCGTTTTAGTGTCAACAACCAATCGAATCCGTCCTACAGTGATGTGACGCGCCGGGGGGCAGTGCCACATCTTCTGGCGGCCGCGCAAGTCACACGGAGTGTGACGGCGGTTACGCCATCAGCCCCCCTGGCGGGAGCAGTCACTGCTCTTCCGCCCCCTACCACGAAGGGCCAGCAGACTTCCGAGCCTGCTGGTCCCAGGGCCACTGCTCGTGCAGACAGGCCCGAAAAACCCCCGCGCGTGCCCGCTGAGCGGGCGTCATCCAGCGCCTCTGACGAGGCGATGGATGTCACAAAAACTTCTCCGGCGTCTCAGACGCCGAAGGAACGGCGTGGCTCCCTGGAGCGCGCCAAGAAAAAAGAAATACCTCGTATCAAGGGGCCTGGAAAGGTCCCTTGAGCCAACCTAATTGATCTCTTGACACACACCATAAAACACTTCCAACATGGACACACAGATAATGCATTGGAATGCGAGAGGTTTATTACATAATCTTGATGATATTAAGGAACTCCTGCGCAGGTTTAATCCAAGGGTGCTGTGTGTGCAAGAGACACACCTCAATCCTTCACATACTAACTTTCTCAAACAATATGCAATTTACCGCAAAGATCGCAGTGACGCTCTCGCCTCGTCAGGCGGTGTTGCTATTATAGTTGATAAGAGTATCGCCTGCCAACATTTACATCTGCAAACGTCCCTTGAGGCAGTGGCAGTCAGAGCCGTACTATTTGATAAGTTAGTAACGGTTAGCTCTCTGTACATCCCTCCATGCCATAAACTTTCCACAATAGAATTCCAGAGCTTTATCGCAGAACTCCCCGAACCTTACATTGTAGTGGGTGATTTAAACGCACATAACACCCTCTGGGGAGATTCTCGTTGTGATACGAGAGGGCGCTTATTAGAAAAGTTCCTTTTATCCTCCAATGCATGCTTACTAAACAAAAAAGAACCCACATTCTACAGCGTGGCTTACAAAACGTTCTCATCCATTGACTTAAGTATAACATCAAGTACACTAGTTCCATACCTGGAGTGGGACGTGATTAAAAATCCATATGGGAGTGACCATTTCCCAATTATCCTAAGATTAAGAAAAGGCGATAAGTGTTCCCC